>NC_134687.1:209967288-210567288 GCF_050947455.1 Rhinoderma darwinii | reverse complement strand
GTACGATCGCCAGCCCCCGTGATTTCACATGGGGGCTGCCGATCGGCGCTAAACACCTTCATTGTGGCGTTCAAATCGAACGCCGCAATTAAGGGGTTAACTGCTGAAATCAGCGGCGATAGGCCGCTGATCGGCAACGGGGAATGCAGGGCAGACGCCCTGCACAGTTAACCGCTGCTGCGGTGTAGCGCCGCGCGGCGGTTAACTGTCAAAGCACAGACGTAACTGCACGTCAAGGTGCGCGAACTTACTGCACACCTCGACGTACAGTTACGTCAAGGTGCGGGAAGGGGTTAAGGGTGGGAATGTTGTGCTGCCTTCGGATTCAAGGTAAGGAAAATTACGGATAAGATAACTTTAGCTTTCCTTATCATCCTCGGCAGGACACAATACAAATGGGATTTGAGAAGCAAGATTAAAGGGGGGGGGGGGGGTGAAACAACTGCTTCAAGCACATTTCTGCCAAAGGCTGTATCTCTAGAGGCAGGGATGTCCATCCTATAGTGGTTTGCAAATGTTGATAAAGAGGCCCATGTTCCATGTTGCAGCTCTGCGAATCTGATCAAAACATACATAATTCCTTTCTGCCCATGAGGTAGCGGTGGCGCAAGTAGAGTGAGCGCTGATGTTCGCTGGAAGTGGACGACCCTCAGAGGAATAACATTGGGAAATAGTGTCCTTAATCCATCTAGCCAGTGTGGATTTACTTGCATTTTTGCCTTGGAATTGAACAAATAACACATCGGAATTCTTGTATTGTCTGTAGGTAAGTAGTAACAGCTCTCTTCACGTCAAGAAGATGTAATCTTTACTGATCTTTACTTTGTGGATCTGGAAAAACGGTGGGTAATGGATTTCCTGATTGATGTTATTATCGGAAGAAACTTTTGGTAAGAAGTATGGCACAGGTTGGATGATGAGTCAATGCGGAAGAATTCTCAAATATGTTTCTCTACATGATAGAGCGCTGAAGAGATGGTGACTAAGAGTGAGGTCTTCCAGGACTGGAATTTTAAATGTACTTCAGACAGAGGCTCCAAGAGTGGACCTGTAAGGTCCATAGATTATCCATAGATAAATTCCAGGAAGGGAACTGGGGGCCTCAAATTCTTAACTGCACGAAAAAAATCTACGCACTAGAGACTGACTGGAGAACAGACCTTCAGTGTGTTAATGGCTGAAAAATGAGATTTTAAGGTGTTAAGCTTTAAACCTCTGGAAAACCCATCTTGGAGAAACTGTAAAAACACAGGAACGGAGATGGAGGTTATAGATCTTTGATGGCACAATTTATTAAAACTCTTCCAAATTCTGCCATAAGCTTTAAACCCTTCACGACATCCGCCGTATATATACGGCGCACGCCGGGTGGGGGAATATAGAGCGGGCTCACGGGCGGAGAACGCTCCATAGAGCGAGTGTGTCGGCTGTGTGTTACAGCCGACACTTCCGGGTAACGAGCAGGATCCCGTTCGAGCGCGATCCCGCTTGTTTAACCCGTTAAATGCCACTTTCAATAGCGATCGCGCCATTTAAATTACTAAAAACAGGGGGTCGATCCCCTGTAACGTCCCAACAGCCCACCCGCGGCGAGATCAGGTGTAGTCATTGGTTGACACGGCTGCCTGGGGGCCTGACGAAGTCCCCCAGGTCCGCCATCTTTGTACTCCTATGAAGCCCTGCCTCCGGCAGGGCTTCATAGGAGACTGTCAGAATCGCAATATACTGCAATACATTAGTATTGCAGTATATCGTGCAAGAGATCTAACGACCGCTGGTTAAAGTCCCCTAGGGGGACAAGTAAAAAAAACTGTAAAATAAAGTTTTTTTAACAAATAAAAAAAATAAAAAAAAATAAAAGCTCAAAAAACCCCCCCTTTTTCCATTTTCCCTCAAGCACAATGTAAAAAAAAAAATAAAATCTAACATAACTGGTATCGATGCGTCCGTAAATGTTTGAACTATTACAATATATCATTATTTAGTCCGCACGGTGAACACCGTAAAAAATAAAAAATTTAAAACATCAGAATTGCCGTTTTTTGGTCCCTTCTACCACAAAAAATTAGATAAAAAGTGATCAAAAAGTCTCACGTACCCCAAAATAGTACAAATATAAACTGCAGCTCGCCCTGAAAAAAATAAGCCCTCACACGGCTAAATTGACAGAAAAATAAAAAACGTTAAGGCTCTCAGAATGTGGCGACAAAACTCAAATTTTATTTTTAACAATCAGTTTTTTCCTTGTAAAAGTAGTAAAACAAAGAAAACTATATAAATTTGGTATCGCTATAATCGTATTGACCCGCAGAATAAAGTGATCATGCCGTTTTTACCATACGGTGAACGCTGTAAAAACAAAACCGCCCAAAAGGTTGAGGAATCGCTGTTTTTTTCCTATTCCACCCCACTACATTATATGGTACAAAAAATGGTGCTGTGAAAATCTACAACTCATCCCGCAAAATACAAGCCCTCATATGCCAATATTAGTGGAAAAATACGAGTTATGGCTTTTGGAAGGTGGGGAGGAAAAAACAAAAGTGAAAATCTGAAAAATGGCTGCAGAGGGAAGGGGTTCATGATTGAAAGTCTCCTGGAGGACAATAGTGTCTGAATGACCTCTTCTCACAGTTCTTGGTCTGTTAATAGTGACCGCTTAGTCTCCAGGCCGTAAGATGAAGGAATCTAATGTCGTGATCGTGAAACCCGTTCTGGGTGAGAAGGTTTGTTGGATTAGTAGTCTCCAATATTCTCCGCTCGAAAGATCGAATAAGAGCGGGAACCATGCCCTCCTGGGCCAAACGGGGCTATTAGAATCGCTTCTACTTGTTCCTCCCAGATCTTTGATTACTTTCGGAACCAGAGGAATGGGAGGAGACATAAATGAACTCTGCTTTCCAGTGGACTGAGAGACAGTGTAAAAGCTTTGGAAAGTCCAGACGGTTCAGCGATGCAAATCTCTGTCTTCCTGTTGATCCTCGTGGCCGGAATGTCTATGGAGAGAATCCGCCAACAGGATATAATGCTGTGGTAAACCTCTTAATTCAAACTCCATTCTGCTGGTATTAGAGAATTCCTGCTCAACCAATCTGCTCGTTGGTTGAGGATGCCTCTGATATGTACAGTGGAGAGATCTTGCCACATTCTTCTCTGCCCATGTCATGATGGTCCTGCATTCATTCAACAGCTCCCCGTTGCTTCTTTATGTAGAAAACTGTGGGAGAGTTGTCAGACTGAACATGTACAGCTTTCCCTTTGAAGAGAGGTTGGAAATGTTGAAGGGCTAATTTCACCACCCTGAGTTCTCTCAAGTTGGAGGAAAGTGCTTTCTCCATGGGAGACCAATTGCTCTGTATCCAAAGGGCACCGAGATGAGTTTACCAGCCGAGAGTTGAAGCATCTGTGGTTACCACCATCTGGACAAGGGGGACTAGAGATCTGCCTGAAGTGAGAATCTTCTTCTTGAGCCACCACCTCAAGTCTATTTTGGTATGTGGAAGGATCTTTAGGGTATAATATTGGATTGGAGACTTCCATAGTATATTCTGGCCCAGGGAACTGCTTCGAAGGACGACGTCATGCAGCCCAGGACTCTCATTGCTGATCTGAGAGTGACCTCCTGACAATTTAGAAGGGAGTTGACTCCTCATCTTATATTTAGGGCTCTTTCTCTGGATAGGGTGATGGTAAAATACCTTGTGTGTACCAGAAACCCTAGGTAAGTTAACCTTTGAGAAGGAAGAAGTTGAGATTTCTTTCTGTTGATCAGGAAACCGTGCTGATTTAGACATGAGCGAGTGGTGGCTAAATGGACAGAAAGAAGATGTGTGGCTGGAGCTCTTAGTAGCCAATCTTCTTGGTACTCGACCAGGTAGATGCCTTGCATTCTGAGAGCTGCTGCTAGGACTATGATGTTCTTGGTGAAGACCCTGGGAGCAGTTGAAATGCTGAACAGAAGACATTTGGACTGTAGGTGAATTATGCCTTTGCCTCTTTTTACTACCAGTCTCAGAAGTTTCCTGTGGGTCGGATAAATAGGAATGTGTAAATATGAGTCCTAGAGGTCGATTGATGCCAAAAAGCCCTCTTGCTGTAGAATATGGATGACTGACTTTATGGAGTTCATCTTCAATTTTTTCTTTAGAAGAAACTTGTTTAGATAGTTTAGGTCTATAATAAGCCTCCACTGATAACAAATAAGCTAAGCAGCAGCACTCAATGTCAGGCAAAAGCAAATAGGATTTAAGGGCATATAAAAAGAGATAAAAACCCAGGATTCAAATGTAATATTACCAATCTTATAAATCCCTTGTAAGGTCACATCTAGAATATGGAATTCAGTTTTGGGCTCCACATCGTAAAAAGGACATAGGAGAACGAGAGGGGTCAAAGGTGGGCAACGACATTATTAAGTGGGATGGGAGGTGTAGCTTACATTGAAAGCCTAGAAAAATTGGGCTTTCAGCTTGGAAAAAAAAAAGACAACTTAGAGGGGATCTTATTAATATGTATAAGTATATGTGTGGTCAATACAGAGAACTAGCACATAATCTGTTCCTTCCAAGGAGAAGAAGAGGACACTCATTGCGTGTTGAAGAAAGACATTTCAGGCATCAATATAGAAAAGGGTTCTTTGCAGTTAGAATGTCACGCTATGGAATGCCCTTCCCCAAGAGGTAGTGATGGCAGATACTATGTCAGCATTAAAAAAAAAAAAAAAAAAAAAAAAAGGCTAGATGATTATTTATTTACAAATGGCATTGAGGGTTATAATTGACAGAAAGGGGAATCTACACCAGCTACGAGATTTCCGCTATAATTAATGCCAGTTTCTGAAATGTGGCGGAGGCGGTGTAAAATAGAAAGAAGTTGCAACGAATAGTGTAGTCGACTACGGTATTCATTCAGTCAAAAACGACGGAACCCTTGCACAACTGAAACAAAATGGAAACCATTGGCACCGGATCCGTCACCATTGAACTCAATGGTAAAGGAAACCTATGGTTTCCGTTTGTTTCAGTCAGGGCTTCATTCTGACGGAAAGCTCAGATGGAACGTCAGAATAGAGCCCTGACGGATATGTGAACAAAGCGTTATCGATGCAGAGATTCACAAATCATGGTCAAGATCTAGTGTGGATGATCCCTTTTTTACATCATGAGGCAAATAGACACAAATGAAGGGAGGAGTTGTGGTCTGTAAATGCGTGGCTAGGGAGAAGCTATATATTCCTTCATACACACATAAAAATCCAACCAAAAAAAAGGAAACTGTCATTATTATACACAATGTGGTTCACTTTTATTTACAGTTTGCTTCAACTACATAAATTATAAATGTGTTTTATAAGCAAGTCAAAATACATTACAATTATATACACACACACACACATTTCCATCTCTGAACTAGACACCTTCTATCCAGATTTATAGAATGCTCCTTCACTATAGTACCTGCTTAACTGGAGGACCGGATTTGATTTCTAGTGATCATGTGTAACATAAAACCAGTAACTGGTCACCTTACAATTCATCTGCCATAGGTTTATTTAGCAGGGATCAGACAGTGTTACTGTATTCTGAACGTGTGTGTGTGTGTGTGTGTGTGTGTGTGTGTGTAGTTTTTACCCATAATAAGGGAACGAGTCATTGGAACATGTCCCTTTAGATTAGGTTTTCCTACTGTTGCCCCAATTATGCGAACCTGAGGACACAAATGGTACTCAATTATACGGCCTTCAGAAGTGGCAAACATGTGTGTCGCATGAAATACTTCAGCCTTAGCGCTTTCTATTCTCTAAAAAGATACTTCTAAAAGTAGTGTTAACATGATATAGATCTTAGTTGGTTGTACTGTGCATTAGATCCTTATGGCCACATCATATTTAACAAAGGCTGTATGTATGGTTGTTGATTATAATAAAACACATGTGTTTTAAGGTATACTATATATATTGTATATATTTCACATTGTAGCCAAGTGTATCTGCATCTTCAAAATTTTGTAATGACAGAAGCCATTATTTCCTCTCTACATGTCCTTGGAGAGTACTAAAAAAAACAATGTTATCTCCATTCACATGACATAAGGAGTACATTATTCTGTAAGAACGGGCACTGATGTTGACAGGACAGATTTCCTAGATCGGAGATAGAAATACTGATACTAGAAAATAAACGCCTCAATCCAGGACACAGTCATGTCCTACTTCTCTAGGGATCCATTAAATGTATTCATGCAAGGAAAGGGGGGGGGGGGGGTGCCCAATGTCTTGTCTCAGCAGCTGTTGGTCAGAATATTAATTTCCCGGTAGTTTACTCGTGTGCACAAATGTCTTTAAAATGGATTAAGAAAATTCTAACAAATCTCAGAAATATCAGCAAGCAAGTCATTCCCTAGCTGTGGGATGATATAGAGGTAAAGAGACGTATCGAAAAAAAACAAAAAAAAAACAATTGCACAGTAATATAGGTCAATGCGTACACCAATTGATTATGTGAAGTTAGATCGACATTTTGCTTTTTTTTGCCGTCATTTAGTGGTTTTACGGCATACATGTGCCCGTACTTGGGGAAGCTTCATTCTGCATGGATACACTATAAATTATTGCCCCGTGACAAAGGAATGAGGTCATTTATAGTCACATAACTGAATTAATGAAGGATCCCCTCGTATTTCTTGTCTCATACAGCACTGTAAACCCTTCTGCCTTAGCGAAGACGAATCACGAGATATATTTGGAGTTGAATACATTAACCATTGGCCTTTTGATCATAAAATACATCCATCAGTTTTACACCGTTGAAACGCGGCGTGTATATGATCACATTTATTTTCATTGTCTAGTTCACGGTTAGCATTCCTATACAGTACATGCACAAAGTAACCTATCAGTGGAGTGGAAAATTACACTGAAAAAAAAAGTATACAAGGAACTCCAATGTCATGATGCCTATGCACATCGCAAGGAGAGATACCGGAGGTAAAAAGTGTGTCCTTGTCACAGGACTGTCACATCAAGAGGAAGACTAGTAGACAGACATGATCATACAAATACAAATCTGCATTAATATTATTTATAACACTACAGTAATGCCCTTACTGGCACTTTCATAGCAAAATAAACTTTTTTTTACGAGAAACTACAAACGTCTCTTCACAGCAGTTAAGCATTGAATCTTTTGCGATTCATTGCAGGCCAGTTATTCCAGAAAACATGCATATGTATTTCCCAAAACGTCAGCGCCTATATGCAGCCTCTTGGAGAAAAAAAAAGCTGATGTTTGCAGCTGTGATGTAGCTTTTAGAGCACAATGGAGAAGTGGTAGAAAGCTTACTTATAAAAATGCATTAATACAAACTGGAAGAGGGAGGGAAATTGGCTTCTTCCCAATATACACTCAGTGCACAACTTGCTCTGTACCAAAAAGTTCTGTACAGACCTTGCTGCAATAAATAAGAAAATCACATGATCAAAATATAAACAAAAGAATATACAAGCAAGTCACAGATACAAGGAAAAATACTGTAAACCGAACGTATCTATTTACACACATATACGGTGCTACGGTGTAGCCTATATTCCAGAAATAGGCATTAGCACTGGACAAAAACATACATTACTTCCAAAATGAATAATATTAAGCGTCCAATGAGTCCCACTGTTGAGTTTACCATCCAGCGATAAACTAAAACTTTAGACCCCAAAATCAACTGCTCAGCATTAATGGGTTAAGGACCCCCGGCCAGCGAGTGGTTATCAGTTTTTAATATTGTATTCCATCTTTTGCTTTGATTACTCCTTGTGTTGACCAGCACTGTACACGGTGATACTTTGTTCTGCAGGAGAAACCAGCTGGGTAGGACTGATAAGGTGGAGAAAACCAGTAAAGAATCTATATGCAACCGAATAAAAAAAGCTCAGCATAGGGGAGACTGTGAAACATCCAGTAATTGTTTGTCCTAAGCAGGTACAGAAGAAAAGCCAGTAGTGATTCATTTAATCTGCCTGCCCTGGAGCGGTCGCGATTCACGTCTGCTCTGCTGAAAAGCCTCAGCTGCTTGCAATGCACCCGTCATTCAAATCCCACAGTGCAAAATGCATCCATAAATAATGGTCATTTCATGGCAGTGACTTCATGCATTAGACTCTGCCCAAAAGTGCTGACCTGGAAGAAAAATAAAATTAAATTAAATGGTAAATTTAAGAGGAAAAATAAATAAAAAAATAAAAAAAAAGTACAGCTAGAAGATCCACATAATAGAAATAAACAGTTATATTCATATTAATTAGGATATAAACTATTAAACACTAAAAACTGAAGACTCCACACAAAGAAACAGAATATAAAATAATTTAATGATATACAAGTCTAATAATTTAAAAGACAAACAACAACAGGTAAAAACACAAGTTTTTGTCAACATTCAGTCACTGAAACTTGCAAATATTGTTTTGAATGTGAGTGTCCAGAGTAGCAGAAATGCCCCTATGATGGATGGATGGCATAGCCTTTGACACACACCTGAGAGTCTTCCATCTGTCTTTTTCAATATGATTCTCAGGACTCTCGTTCTCATAGGAAGCCAGATAAAGACCTACAGGCAAAAGAACGCCTGACATTAGCTCCATATTTATCTTATGCAAACACATTTTGCCCGCAGTCATAACAAGTACAGTAACTTTTTTGACAAAGCTTGAAGGAACAATCCTGAAATAGAAGGTATCGTGATCTAACTATTCACACAGCATGTCTGCTAGAAGCATCTCTATCAAGTTAGCCTATGCTACAGCACATCCCGTTACTACTACTCCCATACTTGGTAGCACTTTACGAATAAGGAACGACTGAAATTGACTCATTTATAAGGCTGGATTCCCACGAGGTCATTACGTCCGTAATGGACGGAACGTATTTCGGCCGCAAGTCCCGGACCGAACACAATGCAGAGAGCCGGGCTCCTAGCATCATAGTTATGTACGATGCTAGGAGTCCCTGCTTCTCCGTGGAGCTACTGTCCCGTACTGAAAACATGATTACAGTACGGGACAGTTGTCCTGCAACGAGGCAGGGACTCCTAGCGTCGTACATAACTATGATGCTAGGAGCCCGGCTCCCTGCGCGGTGTTCGGTCTGGGATTGGCGGCCAAAATACGTTCCGTCCAGTACGGACGTAATGTGCTTGTGTGAATCCAGCCTAACAGTGACACTTGCCGAGATTGATACAATATTAAACATTAAGTGACATAAAATACACAACAGCATAATAAAACGTTCAGGCCATTATTTTTAGATGGCGTGGAGGTTAATTCAGTAAAATAAACGGTTGTCAAACGCACATACCATCTTCACTGAATATAGGAGCAGTCAGGACATAGTGCAGAATTTTCCGATCTTTTTCAAATGGGCACTCGACTTGCTTCCAAGCCATGCATTCACTGACTTGCTTTGCCAGCTCCCAGAATTTCTGAGGAGTAAGGAAACATAACAAACATCATAATGTAAAAGCCAATAACGTAACAAACACTGGCATGTTCAGGGAAAATAAACCAGAATTTAAAATAGAAGGTATTCCTCAGATTTCAGTCTAACTATAGAGATAATCATCTTTTCCCTATAACTTTTGTTATGAATTCTATTTTTACCAATTCGCTTCCCCAGAATTTATAACTAGTACTTGTTTTATATGGCTTAACCCCTTAATGACCGCCGATACGTCTTTTTACGGCGGTCATTAGTGGGCTTTATTCTAGAGCGCCGCCAAACTACGTCGCTGCTGTAGAATAAAGTAAACAGAGCAGGGAGCCGTGAAATCTCCCTGCTCTCAGCTGCCAGAAGCAGCTGAGGGCTGGGGGCGTCCCTGCTCTGCCGGGTGAGATCGATATTAGTATCGATCTCACCTGTTTAACCCTTCAGATGCGGTGCACAATAGCGAGCACCGCATCTGAATGGTTTTGGAGAGAGGGAGGGAGCTCCCTCTCATCTCACTGACACCCGGCGATAAAATCGCCGAGTGTCTGTGTCTTCTATGGCAGCCGGGGGTCTAATAAAGACCCCCAGGTCTGCCTGCAGCGAATGCCTGCTAGATCATGCCGCAGGCATGACCTAGCAGATGCCTGTCCGTTTTAAACGGACAGGCAGTAATACACTGCAATACAAAAGTATTGCAGTGTATTATAATAGCGATCGGAGGATAGGGAAGTCCCCTAGTGGGACTAGTAAAAAAGTAAAAAAAGTTTAATAAAGTTAATAAAAAAAAGTGAAAAAAAAAAATGAAAAACCCAGCTTTTCCCCTTACAAAATGCTTTACTATTAAAAAAAACTACAATAAAGCAAAAAAGTTACACATATTTGGTATCGCCGCGTCCGTAACGACCCCGACTATAAAGCGGTTACATTATTTAACCCGCACTGTGAACGCCGTAAAAAATAAAATAAAAAACAATGGAAAAATTGCTGTTTTCTGTTAATCCTGACTTAAAAAAAATGTGATAGAAAGTGATCAAAAAGTCTACTCTCAAATGGTACCAATAAAAACTGCAAGTCGTCCCGCAAAAAACAAGACCTTATACAGCTATGCCGACGCAAAAATAAAAAAGTTACAGCTCTTCGAATGTGACAATGGAAAAATCTAAAAAATGGCTTGGACATTAGGGCCCAGAATGCCAGCAGGGGGAAGGGGTTAATATGGTAAAGGCTTCATTCCTGTAGATCACAATCACTTCCTATAAAACAACAATATAAAGGCAGCCACAGACACACTTTGGTATATACCTCAAAATTGACATGACCATTTGGGAGGCGACTGGTACAGCCCTCATTTAGAAAGTAGAGGTCTTTAATCAGTAAGCTGCAGAACGGGATCACAATCTATAAAGAAAAAATAAAATAAAAATGAAATCGTTACGGACAATGCATTTTAATACCCCAGCAGATTTATGCAGTTTTTCTATTTCATTCAATTATGAAAAATGGCTTTAACAAAATGTTATCATTTAAAAACACAATGTTTCCTCCTAAGCAAACCCAGTACAGGATTTTAAATAGTATTGTTGGCATAAATTTAAAGCTGGGATTCGACTTCATCACAGTAAAGTAAAACTGCCTACAAATAACAGCGCAAGCTCATCTAGCCTGTATTCTCTTGGCATACACATATAATTGAATAATATGCAGACCTGAAAAATTAACCCCAGCTCTCTCAAACAATTGTAAAAAAAAAAAAATATGCTTTTTTTTTTTTTTTTTTAAATAGCGGTGTGCTGAAGGCCAAAAATAGTTTGTGTCCTTAAAGGGTTAAAACCTGTCTGATCCTTTTCACCTCCAACAAGAATTCCCAATAGACATTAGATTAAAAGATTAGATATATAAACGAATAGGTTAAAAAAATGGGACATTGTTCATAAACCATAAGGATGGTGTGATCACTGAATGTTACACAAGGTTAGGAAGAAACTGCGCTACATCACCGAGCAGCCGTCTTCCTAAATGGATAGTGGATAACACGGTACTTGGCTGCTCTCCAAAACGCCAGTAGAGAAATGAATGGACACAGCATATTTTTAATTATAAAACCCATTTACTAAAGGTGGATACTTTATTTAGAAGTAAAAAGCAGAGTTGCCAGCCTGACAAGTTTGTTAATTTAGAAGCTGTGAATCTAAACAGGTCTCTGCTTTACAAGTAGTGTTTGTCAGCATAAAAAGATGCTGGGAGTTGGGATTAATTTATACGCATGTACTTACTGCCTACCTAAACAACGGAATACCACATTTATGAACTGCTGCCATTCAGCTGTACTACAACATAGCAATAGCATAAAAAGAGTAGAAGCCAACACCATGTCTTGTAGCTTATGTGGGGCGATCTTTGGACAACGTCTTAATACAATTCGAACAATAAAGGCAGTGAATACCCATAATACTCCAATACCAGCTACATATTATGTAAAATAATCAGTGTTTGCATCTTTAACCCCTTAAGGACGCAGCCTAGTTTTGGCCGTAAGGCTCAGAGCCCATTTTTCAAATCGGACATATTTCACTTTATGTGGTAATAACGTCGGAATGCTTAAACCTATCCAAGCGATTCTGAGATTGTTTTCTCGTGACACATTGGGCTTCATGTTCGTGGTAAAATTTGGTCGATATATTCAGTGTTTATTGGTGAAAAATTGCAAAATGTAGAGAAAATTTTGAAAAAATATCATTTTTCAGAATTTAAATGCATCTGTTTGTAAAACAGACGGTTATACCACCCAAAATAGTTACTAGTTCACATTTCCCATATGTCTACTTTAGATTGGCATCGTTTTTTGAACATTCTTTTATTTTTCTTGGACGTTACAAGGCTTAGAACATAAACAGCAATTTCTCCTTTTTTTAAGAAAATTTCAAAAGCCTTTTTTTTAAGGTACCTCTTCAGTTCTGAAGTGGCTTTGAGGGGCCTATGTATTAGAAACCCCCATAAAACACCCCATTTTAAAAACTAGACCCCTCAAAGTATTCAAAACAGCATTTAGAAAGTTTTTTTAACCCTTCAGGCATTTCACAGGAATTAAAGTGGAGGTGAAATTACCAAATGTCATTTTTCTTGCCGAATTTCAATTTCATTAAATTTTTTTTCTGTAACACAGAAGGTTTTACCAGAGAAACACTACTAAATATGTATTGTCCAGATTCTGCAGTTTTTAGAAATGTCCCACATGTGGCTCTACTGCGCTCGTGGAATAAAACACAAGCCCTAGAATCAAGGAAGCACCTAGTGCATTTTGAGGCCTCTTTTTTATTAGAATATATTTTAGGCAGCATGCCAGGTTTGAAAAGGTGTTGAGGTGCCAAAACAGTAGGAATCCCCAAATAGTGACCCCATTTTGGAAACTACACCGCTCAAGGAATTCAAATATGGTTGTTGTTACAATTTTGACCGCAGTTTTTTCACAGCACCTATTTGAATTGGGCTGCGAAATGAAAAAAATGTCATTTTTTCCAATAAGATGTCATTTTTTATCAAAATTTCTTATTTTCACAGGGAACAAAATATCCCATTTTGTTGCCCAATTTTTCCTGAGTGCAGCAATACCCCATTTGTGGCGATAAACTGCCGTTTGGGCCAATGGGAGGGCTCAGAAGGAAAGGAGCGCTATTTGTTCTTTGGAGTCCAGATTTTGCTGGATTGGTTTTCGGGTGCCATGTCGCATTTGCAGAGCCCCAGAGGTATCAAAGCAATGGAAACCAACCAGAAATGACCCCATTTTGGAAACTACACCCCTCAAGGAATTGATTTATGGGTAATGTGACCATTTTGACCCCATAGTTTTTTCACAGAACTTATTTGAATTGGGCTGGGAATTAAAACAAAATTATTTTTTTCCAATAATATGTAGTTTTGGCTGAAAAGGTCTTATTTTCGCAAGAAACAAAATACCCCATTCTGTTGCGCAATTTGAGTGCCGCAATACCCCATTTGTGGTGATAAACTGCGGTTTGGGCCCATGGGAGGGCTCAGAAGAAAAAGGACCACCATTTGGCCTACTGGGGATTTTCTGGTGCGAAGTCATGTATGCAGAAGCCCCTGAGGTACCAGTACAGTTGAAACCCGCAAGAAGTGACCCCGTTTTAAAAACTACACCCTTAAGGCATTCATCTAGAGGTGTAGTGAGCATTTTGACCGGAGACCTACACCCCATAAACTGTAATGTGGGTTCTCCTGGGTACGGCAATACCCTACATGTGGCTGTGATCAGCTGCCTGGGCACACAGCAGGGCTCAGAGGGGAAAGACGAGGGGGGTAAGCTGTGCAGAGTACATCAGGGTAAGTAAAATTGGGGTAAATTATAAACCAAGGGATGTATGATCAATTTTAAAACACTCTTTCATACAGAGCTCTGGTTATTCAGGACACGTGTCACATTGATATATTGTGTCCTCCCTTATCCCCCTCTTATAGCAGACTTTGCACCTCTTGACTTTTTCCCTTCTTGCCAGTTTGGGGAACTTCTCCTGGAAAGTGTTGCCCTGGTACGCTGCGTGTGGCCTCGCTTCCAGAAGTACTGGGTGCCCCCTTCCTGGTCCCTAAAGATTAGGTTCTTGATAATCACCTCTTGAAATTCCAGGAAAGTTCCCGTCTGGCCTGCACATCGACGTAGCACGTACGCATTGTACAAAGCCATCTGTATGATGTGCCCGGCCAGCTTCTTATACCACACCGCATGGCGGTGTAGGGCTTCAGGACTTGATCTGACAAGTCCACCCCTCCCATGTACCTATTGTAGTCCAGGATGCAGTCTGGTTTGGGGGTCTCTGTACGGGTACCTGGGTACTGGTGTGGCCATGGATTGTCAATACAAGAACATCTCTCTTGTCCTTGACACACAATATGTTGCTGCTGGATTGTGCCCTGCTCTCACCCCTTCTGAGTGTTTGCCCAAGCAGAGTCTTAGGTAGGCCTCTCAGATTTCTTCTAGCAGTGCCGCATGCCGCAGGACTTCTGGAAGCGAGGCAGTTGAAGAGTGGGACGCTGGTATAAAAATTATCCAGGTAGAGGTGGTGACCCTGGTCCAGCAGTGGGTGCACCAAATCCCACACAATTTTTGCATTAACTCCCAGTAAGGAGGGGGCATTCTGGGGGCTGAATACTGCTGTCCTTCCCTTCATATATCCTAAATCTGTAAGTATACCCTGATGCACTCTCGCACAGCTTATACATCTTCACGCCATACCTTGCCCTCTTACCCGACATGTACTTGCGGAATTGAACCCTCCCTTTAAAATGTACCAAGGACTCATCAATAGAAATACACTTCTCAGGGCTGTATGCTTAGGAAAACCGGGCACTGAAACGGTCTAATAGGGGTCTCCGTTTATACAAACGGTCAAAACTGGGGTCATCTCGGGGTGCGCACGGCTCATTATCAGTATAATGTAAGAAGCGAAGTATTACCTAATTTATTTATTTTTTTAGGTTACAGTTCAGTGCTGAAGTTGCTTTGAGGGGTCTATATATTAGACACCCCCATCAAACACCCCATTTTAGAAACTAGAACCCTCAAAGTATTCACAACAGCTTTTAGAAAGTTTATGAACCCTTTAGGTGTTTCACAGGAATTTAGAGCAAAGTAGAGGGGAAATTTACATATTTTTTTTTCGTCAGAAAATCCACTTTATACCATTTTTTTATAACACAAAAGGATTTATCAGAGAAACGCAACTTAATACGTATTGCCCTGATTCTGCAGTTTTGAGAAATATCCCACATGTGGCCCGTGTGTGGCCCGTGTGTGGTAATGGACTGAAGCACCGGCCTCCGAAGCAAAGGAGCACCTAGTGGATTTGAGGCCTCTTTTTTATTAGGCACCATGTCCGGTTTGAAGAGGTCTTGTGGTGCCAAAACATTGGAAACCCCCCAAAAGTGACCCCATTTTGGAAACTAGACCCCTTGAGGAATTCATTGTAGTTTTCTTGAGGTGCATGCGGCTTTTTGATCAGTTTTTATTCTATTTTTAGGTGGCGGTGACTAAAAAACAGCAATTCTACTATTGTTTTTTTATTCTATTTTTTTTTTGCAGCATTCACCATGCGCTATAAATGACATATTCACTTTATTCTGCGGGGCGATACGATTACGGCGATACCATATGTTTATAGTTTTTTTTTATGTCTTATGGCGTTTGCACAATAAAATACATTTTGTAAAAAATCATTCACTTTTTGTGTTACCTTATTCTAAGAGCCATAACGTTTTTATTTGTACATCAATAAAGCCGTACGAGGACTTATTTTTTGCGTAACGAACTGTAGTTTCGATCAGTACCATTTTTAGGTACATGTGACTTTTTGATCTCTTTTATTCCATATTTTGGGAGTTGAAGTGACCAAACAATTGTGATTGTGGTACGGTTTATTATTATTTTCTTTTACAGCGTTCACCGTGCGGGATAAATAACGAAATAATTTTGTAGCTCAGGCCGTTACGGACACGATGATACCAATTATGTAGAGTTTATTAATAAAAATATATAAACAAATAAAGGACTGATAAGGTAAAAAGGGGGATTTTTACTTTTAATACGTTTATTTTCTTATTTTCACACATTTTTTTTTTACTTTATTACTTTCTCCCACTAGGGAACTTGAGGGCAGGAGGCCCTGATCGCTATTCTAATACACTGCACTACATGCGTAGTCTACCACCCTACTAGGGCTCTACGTTCTGCCAACGACCTTAGATTAAAATCCTCCATAATCCGAACCTCCCACTCCCGTCTCCAGGATTTCTCTCGTGCTGCACCCGTCCTCTGGAATGCGCTACCCCAGACAATCAGATTAATTCCCAATATCCACAGTTTTAAACGTGCCCTGAAAACACATCTATTTAGACAGGCCTATAACATTCCCTAATCTGACTCCTTTCCATGGCCCTCCTTTTAGATTAGTCATCAGAATAATGTTCCCTCACACTCCTCCTCTTCATGTCCGTCATACACGGATACTGGCTGGTGACCGGCTCATGCAGCTTTATGTTACCACCGCATGTGTATATAAAAATGGCCGGACCATTGTACAGAACAAACACTATTACACTTTGTGTCTCCCTTATGTCCTCATAGATTGTAAGCTCTTGCGAGCAGGGTCCTCACTCCCCAGGTTTGAATTGTAAATGAACTTTGTCACTATGTAATGTCTGATATTGTTTGTTTCAGGTTTCCCTCTAAATTGTAAATTGCTGCGTAATATGTTGGCGCTATATAAATAAAGATTATTATTATTACTCACTGACAGCAAGCATAGTGGGTCCTGACTTTGTCAGGACCCACTAGGCTTCCGTCTATGGCATAGCCGGACGCCATTGTTTGGTGTCCGGTTGCCATAGTCACCATCGCCGGCCGCTATCGTGTAGCAGGCCGGCGATGGCAGCTTAACCCCTAAAAAGCAGCGAATCTCTATTGAACGCGGCTTTTAAGGGGTTAATCAACGGGGACACCGCGATCGGTCCCCGCTGTAGGAACCGTGACAGCTGCTGTACGAGACAGCAGCTGTCACAGCTCCTGTATGTGTCGGGAGGACGGCCGAAACGGCCGTTACTCCCGAGACGTACTATTAGGTCATGGAGCGCGAACGATACAGCTACCATGACCTAATAGTACGTCCAGGAGCGGGAGGGGGTTAAGACACGGACATCCCTGTTAGCAGTGATGGATCACGAACACCACAAAAGAGTCTATAACTGGGAGGTAGTGGACAACTGCTTTTCTACCACCCTAACCAATTCTCAGTGTCTGAAAAATGTACTACAAAGAATTATAGCAGTGCATATAAACCTTGAATTAAAAGGGCACTGGGGCCACTTTGCAGGGCACATATTTAAAGAAGACCTGTCACTAGGTCACATAAGTTGAATTAGTCAACAGTGGGCCATATCTCTGGAACTAAAGAAGGGGGGGGGGTGTGGTGTTTGGAGCGCGCTCACGCGCTGAGCACGCTCCATGTGCTGCGGGAGTCGGCTGTGTTTTACAGCTGACACCCGGGACTAACAGCCGGGAGCAGCGACTGCACTGTTCCTGGCTGTTTAACCCCTCAAATGCTGTAGTCACATGCGACCGCAGCATCTGAGGCGCCCCCCTCGCAACGAGATTGGGGGGGGGTGAAGATAGTTGTTATGGCAGCCCAGGTGCCTAATGAAGTCCCCCAGGGCTGCCTTCACTCTGCCTCTGCTAAGCACTGCCTGTGCTTAGGCCAGGTCTTAACAGATGCCTGTGAAAATGACGATGCATTGTACCAGCGATCTGACGATCGGTGGTTCAAGTCCCCTGGGGGAAATAAAATGTGTAAAAATAAGTGATAACGTTTCTAGTAGTGCAAAATAAAATGAAATGAAATAAAATAAAAAAACGCATTTTTCCTCTAAAGTAATGTAAAATAAAAATAGTAAACAAAATTGGTATCGCTGTGTCCGTAAAAGTATGAACTATTACAATATAGTTATTTAATGCGCACAGTGAACGCCGTATAAAATAAATATTGTAAACCGACAAAAACTGCAGTTTTTTGGGTCACCTTAGCTCCCAAATTTTTTTTGATAAAAAGTGATCAAAAAGTCATATGTACCAACAAATGGTGCCAATAAAAACTACAGCTCATCCCGCAAAAAAATAAGCCCTCAGACCGCTCCATGCACGGAAAAATAAAAAAAAGTTATGGCTCTCAGAATGTGTCTTTATTTTTTTAAAGTAGTGAAATATAAAAAAAAATAAAAAATCCCTGTAATCGTATTGAGCCACAGAATAAAGTTGTTGTTTTTACCACACAATGAAGGAGGTAAAAACGGAACCCAAAATATAATGGAGGAATCGCAGTTTTTTCCAATTTCAGCCCACAAATAATTTTTTTTCAGCTTCAGAGTACATTATATGGTACTTTAAATGCTACCAATAGAAAATACGACTCCTCCCTGCAAAATATAAGCCCTCACATCACTCTATTGACGGAAAAATAAAGACGCTATGGCTCTTGGAAGGCGGGAAGTGAAAAACGAAAAATCAAACGGCTCGGACCTTAAGGGGTTAAACTATAAAAAAACAAAAAACCTGAATCTATATTATTACCCTTTTAAGTCAACACCAGCTGGGAAAAATATATTAGCTACGTGCACTGCCCTGCCATATGTCCACATATTCAAATCCAATCTACAAACAATAGTGCCATCTGCGTGTCCTCCCAGTGCTTGTTTGCGGAGCAGTTTGGACAACATACCTTTTCTCTGTTGCTGTGAGCAGTTAGAGACCTTTGAGTTGCCCCTCGCAGAGCTGTTCTGTAATTGTAGAAATTGCTTGAAGGATCCATTTGATGCTGTAGGGAAAAAAAAAAAGAAAGCCCTTAGTTTTTTATATATAGGATGGAAAGATTGAATTGTTTCTAAAGTGTTCTTCTATATGGTCTCACTACCATATAAGATATTACATAAGCACCACATACCTCCAAAATATCAAACTTGGCAGTCTTGACTTTTGCCCATGTTTTCTTCAGCCGAGAAACGGGACTCATGTTCATTCCAGCTGTATCAAGTAGAAAATATATGTTATAAATGATATACAGGAGTATCGCAAGATATTTTACTCTTATTGCATATTTACAAAAAAGTAATACATCAGAGTTTATATGTATCGTAGTTGCATAGGATTTCATTTATACGAAGTCAGTTGCAAACTGCACTTCATAACACTTGCTACATTACATAGCAAAAATCTACATAAAATATTGAGTAACTTTGTAAATACTATGCATTAAGGGCTATGTATACCTGGCACCAATTTTAAATTGTAGGTGTGCTTATCCAATAATATGTAGAGCTAAGTTCAGAATTCTGCTTGTTTCCAGTTACCAGTAAAATGAAGGAGCATGCAACAGCGGAGTAGAAATACACTGCTGTCTGTTTCCAAGGGCAACCAGCAGAATTCTAAAAAGCAGCAATATATATATGAATGAAAAAAGACAAAAACAAATAACTTTATCAGAGTTATACGGTCCGTATGTCGGCCGCATTTTCCAGACCGAACACACTGCAGGGAGCCGGGCTCCTAGCATCATAGTTATCTATGACGCAAGGGTCACTGCCTCTCCGCGGAAAACATGATTACAGTACGGGACAGTTGTCCCGCAGCGAGGCAGGGACTCGTAGCATCAGTTATCTATGATGCTATGAGCACGGCTCCCTGCAGTGTGTTCAGTCCGGGAAACGTGGCCGACATACGAACCGTATATCACGGACCGAACACGCTCATGTGAATCCGGCCTAACAGCGGGTAGCATGATATAGTGAACATTGTTTATTCTAAGGCGCGCAGCAGGTTCCCTTTAGACAAGATGCACTGTAGAAAGGCAAGTGATGCGCTACAACAAAAGCCACAATGTGCGGTCTTACGGTTACCAAGCTTACATGCTCTACACTGCCATTTACTATTTGACATGCATTTCTTTTGCACGGTTAAGAGAGAACCCAGGCGCCAGGTAGCCAATGCGCTTAGAAACTTGCTACTGGCTCTAGCTTTTTTCAGCAGTTTACTTTTGAGATCTATGGCAGTTTTTATTGCTGGGCCACTAAAAATATAAAAAAAAACTGCCAAAATTGCCTCCCATTGATTTCAATGGGAGGTGGAGGCGCACTTTATGGCAAAACCGCTCGCATTTTTTTCCTTTGCCTGTTGAAGACACAGGTAAAAAAATGCGACAAAAAAAAATAAAATAGGTGGCAAAAAAAAAAAAAAAAAGTCTGTGATGCTAAATCACTTCAAAAAAATAAATAAGCTACAAGAAAAAAACAACACTGAGCAGATTTTTACAGGCAGAATTTTCTGCATGCAAAAATCTCAGTGTGAAGGGGGCCTTAGAAATTTATGGTATAGGACCCGCACATATAATTGAGAATGGACTCCTCCCGACACCCGGTGCGGCAGCCGCTGACCGCAGAATCCATGCAGGGACTAGTGGAGAGAGGGTCGCACGCGAGAGCTGGAACCCGCCTCTATCAGACATTTATGGCATATCCTGTGGATATGCCATAAATGTCTAAGATCGGAAATCCCTTATTGATGATTTTTAAATTTGGGTTCACAAACGGACGTACTTACAAATTATTGCCATCAAAGAGTTAAAATTTCCAATGTTGAAACACTCCCGAGCTACATCAATAAAGAACTCAATGATCCTGGCTCTGTGTTTCTTCTTAACAGGCTGCAGAGAAAAGTAAAATTAGTTCTGAAAACACAATCTAAGGCCCCCTGCACATGACCGTGCCCGTAATCACGAGCCATGATTACGGCCACAGACAGCCGCCCGCATTTTCAGCCCGTGCTCCCATACAAAGTATGGGAGCACGGTCCGTAATAAGCAAAAGGATAGGACATGTCCTGTCTTTTGCTGAGGCTTTCTACGGCCCGGACACCTTCCCGTAAATATACAGGAAGGTGTCCGGTCAATAGAAGTGAACAGGGCCGTAATTACGGCTGAATTCTACGGTCGTGTGCATGGGGCCAAGCAAAAGAGTTATTTTACAACCAAATCTGGTTCTTACCATGCAGATCTCTGTTGCTACAAGGTAACTGAGCCGGTTGAACCACTCCACATAGGCTTCTAGATTGCGCGTCTTCTTTCGGTCACTGAAACAGTTCTTAAAACAAATGAAAGTTTTTATTATTATAATCATCATCAGCTTTGTCTTATTATGTGATGTCATACATCTTGTTTTTGAGAAGATAGATGCATTACCTCATTGTTATCTAATGGATCCTTCTGCACAAAAGCTTGCACAAACTCCTCTGGTCCAATATAACTTAGTCTCTCCTATAATACAAGCAACTATGTTAGAAGTACAGCACAGAAATAGCACTTTTCACCAAGCATTACATGCGCTTGTTACTTACCAGCTCTATGTGGGTTAGCTGCTGAGCTAACGTATAAGGGTCACTACAGACACTGATGATGTCTCTCTGTATGGACTGTGGCTTGCTCTTCAAGGTTGCCATACGATCAGCACTTTGGGCATTGATTTTTGCAATAAGTTCTTCATACTGACTCAATGCAGCTAGCTTCCGAATGAGATTTTGTATAATCTGTTGAACATTTTTCCTGTACATCTGGGAAAAAACCAAACAAACAAACAAACAATGTAACCAGCGTAAAGGTAATAGTCATCTTAAAAACAAAAACAATGGACAAAATCATGTCCTTCGCTTAAAAGGCATCTCCATACAGAAATATTTTGCTTTGGAAAGTAGATCCCCATACAAACAGCAAAAAAATCCTCAATGTAGAATAAAGAGGGAGCAACAATGAGAAGTGCTTCTTCCCTTTAAGGCTGTGATGGATATAGCTTTTTTGAAGAAAAAACAAAAACAAAAAAAACACTGATAGAAAGACAATAACAGGAATGACAGTGGTGACACTTTCCCTTTAAAGCTCTCTAGTAGTAGATGTGACACTTTGGAAGCTTTCGATTTTTGAGTTACTTATTTAAATAAACAAGCTCGCCACTGATGCCCGCCAATGAATCATGCAGAAGTTATTTTGTTACAGTCTTGGCATGGTTTGTCCCAGCTTAGGAACTTCAGTCCATAGGTCCACAGCGTGCTGTCCGTGTGCTTTGCTACTGCTCGGCTTGCCTGTTAAATTGGTACTGAAAAAGGGTTTAAGAAGAAGAATTTCCCACAAGGACCTGCTGCCCCACACCGTGCTGTAATGGTCAAACTGTATTCCCTTTATAGCAAAGGGAATGGAAGTGGTTTTTCCAAGGGGATTAGTAAACCACCCATACACATCAGATTCAGGTCAGTGGATTTTGCCATTCTCTGTCGTAGAAATAACAAAGTTTTGGAAGAGAGCAATAAGTCCTTAGTATATTGTTCTCTCCCAGCTGCTTCTTACCCGCCAGTGACACACAAGGAAGTGGCTGCCTGAAAATAAGCACAACTGATAGATGATCCATCTATATAACATATACTTCCAGAGGAACAAGGTTCTGTTGTATGGCAAAACCGAACAGAAAACCTTCTAACAGGCGCCCTTCCTGTGCTTTGCAGTAGTCGAGTTAAAGGTCTGTTTGGGTCCCTTAAGTAGTTACTCATCACCTTAATCTGACAGATTTATCCTGTGCTGGTTCCTCCCAAAGCAATAAAAAAAACAAAAAAAAATAAAACCACCACACACACACACGTTTCATATCTTGTATTGATGGTCAAATATATATGAAACAGCTATAGGACAATTGGAATAAGTGGCTGCATACTTTTAAAGTGTACCTTTATTTAAAACAAACTTTTGACAAGTCCGGAGTGGTAATCAGTGGGGAAGGTGGCCAACAGGGGCCACGTAAGCGAGCGCCGAACAACGCGACAGCTGATCGGCGCTAGTTTGCTCCTTTCATACAGAGTAATGATTGATTATGTATAGGGACAAGCGATTGTTACTTAGATCGCTCGTCCCCATACATTTTCATCATGTCGGCAGCGCATCTCCCGGTTTACGTGGGAGATGTCTGATGCCGACAACGATAGTTTTTAATGCTGCATAAAAAAAACAGATCAGACGATTAATGCTCGTTTGCCCGATCATTGGCCCGTGTAACAGGGCCTTAAAGAGGATCTGTCACCAGTTTATTAATTCCCTATCTCCTAACTAATCTAATAGGCGCTTTGATGCACTGCTGTGGATGAGAGTCGTCCATTACGGCTGGAGGCGATGAAGGGACCACCTACTTGGAGCAACACTGAATCGCTGTGGTGAAGGACCTGCGGCCGGATGTGACAAAACCGCGTGATCTCGCGATTGAAGCAGAGATCACGCTGGTCTGTTAAGAGGAGAACTGTATGATGCGGATTGGACAGCATCATACAGTTTTCTTTACACCGCCCAGGGTGAAAATAAAATGTAACCTCCTATTTGGCTATTAGAGCCAAAGTAGCATATGTATAAAAATGAACATAACTTTCAAAATAATAAAAGTTTTTTGAAAACAGATCCCACTGTAGTTAACAGCAGCAAAGTGCCTATTAGATTAGTTAGGAGATAGGAATTTAATAAACTGGAGTCTCTATAAGACTACAATGACAGGGCAAAATAACTTTCGCTGAGGACGTCGCCCTTTCAGCAGCAGAGGATTTGTTGAAATTTACCTCCACTTGTGATCTTCCGCCCAACCTGACATTGGGCTCCTGAATACCAATGTTTTTGTTTTTTTATGTATGTTGGTAGCTAGCTGTGTGAATACCTTTTGTTTTAGGAATAGCCTGTGAATGATCTGAAGTACTTTATTTATAATCACGCCAACTAACATACTACCTAAATCATGTTTACATCTACAGATCCTCTCCAAAATTAATAGCTAAAAATTGTTTAAATACTTAGTGTTCTCATCACAATAGGATCCATATCCATCAATACATACAGTACACAAATACAGTGTGAGCCTGTTTTTATTGCCTACAATAAGTCACCTGGGTTTCATGGAATGGATGATAGAGAAAATCACATTACTGCAGGTATCTAAAAACAGGTTGGTTTATTTGGGGATTTTTTTTCTCAAAGTTACAAATCAGGAAATGTATAGTACAATTTTCCTAACAGGCAAGGAGCTCACGTGAGGTCATTCCCATGTGATGAAGCCGTTCAGTGTGACACAAGGTTACGGAGGTCTCAGTGAACTCAATGTACTGTATTAATCTGTTGAGAGCTATGCATTATTTATTGCATTCAACCCTGTGCAGTGACACATGCTTACTGACTGGCCTGAAAGATCTTGCTAACTAATGCTTGTTTACATGGCAGCTTAGCAGTAAAAGCGGAGTTTAGAATCAGAGTTCTCAAAAACGTGGTCTTCCATGCACAAAAGAATGTTTCATACATGATGATAAAAACCTACTCTAAACAAATTGCATACCTCATCTCCATGTGTGATGCAGTGTGCTGTATCTTTTAGATTTCTCATCATCCTCTCATCTCTGAAATCATAAGGGAAGGTTTCTGTCCACTCGGTCAGCAACTGAAGGATTTTGGGAGCAATCTTCTTCACGTGATTCTGTGGATTTCCATATAATAAAATGATTGCACGGGAACAACTATTTCCTCATAAACAGGTTTATTCAATATAGGAGAAGGAGACAAGTCACTGACAGACTCAGTGTTTAGAGTCCCCTTTGAGGAACAGTTGGGCTGCCCCTATACACATTAAATAGTAGTCGGCAGCTTAAGGCTATGTTCACACAGGGTATTTTGCCGAGTTTTTTGACGCGGAAACCGCGTCGCAAAACTCAGCAGAAACGGCCCGAGAACGCCTCCCATTGATTTCAATGGGAGGCGTCAGCGTCTTTTTCCCGCGAGCAGTAAAACTGCCTCGCGGGAAAAAGCAGCGACATGCCCTATCTTCGGACGCTTCCGCCTCCGACCTCCCATTGACTTCAATGGGAGGCAGGAGAAAGCGTATTTCTCGCTGTTTTATGCCCGCGGCGCTCAATGGTCGCGGGCGAAAAACGGTGCGATAATTGCCGCGAAAATCGGCGTGCAGGGAGAGGAATATCTGCCTCAAAGTTCCAAACGGAATTTTGAGGCAGATATTCCTCCCCCAAAATACTCCGTGTGAACATAGCCTAAAGGAGGTCTTACACCTCCCGACATGGGCTGTATAAATGAACACCGATCAACGAGACAGGGCGTTGATTGGCGCTCGGTGGCTCCATTTACAAGGTGATACTTATGGGGACAAGCGCTCATTACTCCAATCGCTCGTCCCAATACATTTCTATCATGTCGGCAGTGTGTCTCCCTGTTTAGAGAGATGTGCTGCTGACCAGTGTAAAAGGGCCCTAAAACTATGGAAATTTGACTACAGCATAAGGCTACATTCAGACGAGCGTGTTCGATTTGCGCGCATACAAAACGCTGCGTTTCTTCTGCATTTCACGTCCGTGCACCATCAGTGTGCGTTGCGTATTGGCATCAATGTGCTTTGCGTGTGGCATGCGTTTTTCACGTCCGTGCAAGCAGTTTTCTTTTTCCTTATTTCTCTGTAACTGATGCGTGTAACACGGGCAGAACATGGATGTCGTCCGTGTGCTGTCCGTGGTTTTCAAGCACCCATAGATTTCAATGGGCAATTAGGTGTGCAAATTTAGGACATGAAGTGCGTTTCACACAACTGACACTCACTGTGTGATAACTCACGCGTGTCTGAATAGCCCAATTGAAATGAATGGGTCCGCGTGCTGCGAGTTATTTCAACGCACGGCCCACGGACGAGGAACACGCTCGTCTGAATGAGCCCTAAAGTTGTATAGAAAGTGAAATAGCATTGTTTCCCTGATTAACCCAATCAATCTTTACCAATCTACATGGTTGCCATACAGAAATAGCTATTGTTTAACCATCCTGAGACCTAGGCGTCATCTCTTACCTTATCAGTTCCTGGTTCATTTAGCCTTTGCTGCTCTACACAAACATGACAGACTTTAGTCATTAATTCAAACGGATGAATGAAAAGGCGAGAACTGAGGAGGAAGGTGAAGATGTATGTTCTCTGAAAGGGAAAAACAATAGAAGGTTAAATAAATGTATGAATCTTATCAAATAAACAAACATACACAAAAGGTTTTTACAGCAAGAATCCTCATGTAAGGCTTCGTTCACATCTGCGTCAGGGTTCCATTCCGACGTCGCATCGGAACTTCACGTCAGAATGGGACCGGGACTGAAACAAACGGAAACCATAGGATTTCAATGGTGACGGATCCAGTGCCAATGGTTTCCGCATGTCTCAGTTGTGTAAGGGTTCCGTCGTTTTGATCGACAACGCTATTCATTCTATCAAAATGACGGAACCCTTACGCAACCGAGACATACGGAAACCATTGGCACTGGATCCGTCACCATTGAAATCAACGGTGATGCAAACGGAAACCTATGGTTTACGTTTATTTCTGTCAGGGTTCCGTTCTGACGGGAAGCTCCGACGGAACACCAGAACGGAACCCGGACGCAGGTGTGAACGAGGACAAAGGGCTCAGACGAGCGTGTCCCTCGTCTGTGTGCTGCCCGTAGAATTAACGGACAGCACAGGGACCCATGCAAGTTGATAGGGCTGCGTGATTTTTCACGTAGCGAGTGTCCGTTGCGTAAAACTCACTGCATGCCCTATATTGGTCTGTTTTTGCGGACGTTGTTGCCCATTGAAGCCTATGGGTGCGTGAAAAATACCAACAGCACGCGTACGACATCCGTGTGCTGCCCATGTTTCACGCATCAGGTGCTAAAGAAATGCAGAGAAATAAAAAAAAATAAAAAAAGAAGTGCTTGCAGAGGAGAACAACGGACGTGAAAAACGGATGCCACACGGACATGAAATACGGTCCGTTTCTTGGCGCACGCAAATCAGACACGCTTGTATGAACGTAGCCTAAATTGTTACTACAAACTCTACCCAGATAATATTATTAATGAAATAACCAAAATGTGTACACAAATGTCTACTCAAACCTAAATCATAGTACAAGGGAACATTACGACTTCTAACAACTTGTATTGGACAGATCGGCTAGGTAAAATAGACAACATTTGACCAGGATTATATTAGTGATCAGTCTGGCTACATAGAATCAAGAAGGATGCCTTGTTGCCCACACATTTAGAGTTCTTTCCCAATGGAAATTATCGTATTTATTTTTGTGCTTTAATGAATGAAAAAGCCACATACACAGAGCCAATAACTGCCCCTGTTTTCCAGCCCAACTGCATCTCTGTTGACACAACATTTTGTGTGTACATTCAGCATATGGCCTGGAGATCCTTCTGACGCAAAGATAAGCTATCTGGAAGTTTCCTGTGCTGAAAAAGTTTCCGACGTCAGCATCGACGGTGTGAAATTGCATGCTTGACAACAGATTTATATTCAGCTTGCTTCAACTTACATCCGGATAGTAATCGACACTGGGCACCAAGTGCTGGATGAGTGCTTCAAGAGATCCAGACAGCAAGCTGTTATCTTGATAGTACAGCTCAGAACAACTCTCTTCTTTGGACTGATACAAGTTCCGGTTGAAAGTACCGCTGTCAAACATGGCTACTATACTTGGAGTTTGTGGCATTCTCTCCTGAAAAACAAAGAATAAAAAGAAATAAACCTATAGGAACTACATGTCCAATTATTTTTGCTTTAATATATCTTCGCTGGACCTCAAGCATTCACATACATTTTATTTAGAATTTCTGAATATATAAAAAAGGAAAAACAAGCTTAAAATAACATAAAAAAATGAAAATACACACTGATATGTAATAGCATCTAACCCCCGAGCACCTTTTTGTTTTCATTTCTAATGGAACAGATGCAGCCCCCCACCCACTTTTATGATGTGGGTTTCTAAAAGAAGCTCAGTTTGTATGGTGGACAATACCAGAAAGCAGACATCTGATCATAGGAACCTGGAGTGAAGTGACAGCCTGCCGTTAAGTATTTCCTTCCATCTGTACAGCATATCTCTCCACAAAGAATGTTACAATAAGTGCTTGGTGGGGGAAGACTAATAAGTTATTAGCCGGATTCCTGGGGACACACTTTTAGCTTCTGGCAGCAAAGCCAAACAAAAGACGAATTCAGATCTACTCAAGAATGAGAAGGCTCAGCGAGTAAACAATGAGAAAGGCCCAAAGTCCAGAATTCACAACTGTAGAGCTGCTGGGACCTCAGCCTCCATTCTTCTCCTACAAACTAATATTTGCATTCAAATCAGAGAATGGCTCATGGCCATTTCTAGAAACGAAGTTGTGTTCTACGTCTGCTCAGCTGTGCAAAGGGGTTTGAAAATAACAGCACACGTGTCACAGGTTAGCAGAGCACAGACGTACCACGATATAATGTGTCCAAGTGCTTTTTTTTTAATTTATAGCCAGACAGTGTCAGAGCCAAGTATGTAGCTAGAAAAAATAGGAAGAATGGGCCATTTCTTAAGATTAGACAGCTGGGGAATGGGGGCAAGGCAGTCTGAGTGGTAGTAAGGGTATGTTCACACGGCCTATTTACGGACGTAAATCGGGCGGTTTTGCCCCGAATTACGCCCGAAAATAGCGCCTCAATAGTGCTGACAAACATCTGCCCATTGAAAGCAATGGGCAGACGTTTGTCTGTTCACACGAGGCGTAATTTACGCACCGCTGTCAAAAGACGGCGCGTAAATAGACGCCCGCGTCAAAGAAGTGACCTGTCACTTCTTTGGCCGTAATTGGAGCCGTTCTTCATTGACTCCAATGACTCCAATATTTGTCCAATTACGCCCGTAATGGACGCGGCGTTCAAGCGCCTGCACATGCCGCTACGGCTGAAATTACGGGGATGTTTTCAGGCTGAAACATCCCCGTAATTCCAGCCGTTACGGACGCCCTCGTGTGAACATACCCTTAGAAGTGCAAAGTAGAAAAGGGACAAATATGTGCTCTCATTCGGTTTGTTTCCTTTGTGAGATCACCAGGGTTCCTGTTAAGCCAGGTTTAAACATTACACTATTACCCCCAACTACTCCATAAACTCTTAAAAACAGCTTGAAAGTCTGAGCCGTGTAATAAAGAGCATGGGGAAAAAAAAAAAAACACCATCATGAAAAACATTTTTTTTTATAAAATATTAGATATATTTTATTCATTTTTTTGGGGGTGACAAAGTGTGCCCTGTATAGATCATGGTGATAACGGCAGGAAAGGTCAGCTCTGTTATAAGGCATCTATTCAGCTGCAGTTGCGTGACTATGAAGCTATCAGAGCTCAGGGGATGTCAGTAAATATTAGGTTTCATGCACAGACATAGATGTTTGGGATACAAATGTCATCTCTGCTCAGAGCACTTTGAAAGCAACGTAGAGAGGTCAGTAATACGCGGCATCTCATGGAGTATATAGGAATACTGCACTTGTCTGCAAGGGGAATTTATACAAAGCTTATGCAACACAAGCTAAACTGCTTAGTACGTGTTAATAGAATTAGGAACTGTTTGTTGGCACTCAGCTCTATTATAGGAAGACAGGATAGTTCTCCAGATTTGGATGTAATGATCAAGTCAAACCAATCTGCATGCTCCAGGTTACTATAAGCGGATGCTGTCAAACCACTTATCCAAAGTACAGTAGTCAGCTGACTAGTCTATTTAATCCAGAATTCAGCGTCTTGTTCTATTACAATATTAGCAAGTACAGATGAACGGGGCCCATTAAAGACTATTTCTCCCAAACTAGAAGCGAATTTTTATATCTAGAAAATAAAAAGCTGGATGAAAACGATTATGGCTTCCATTATAACACCCACTGGAGGCACCAACATCCTAATAAAGTCCTCCATTGGAAAGTCTGATCTGGTGGTCGAAGGCCAGGATAAAAATCCATTGCGTCTAAACAAGCCAAAATTGAGGACAATGGCTTCGTACAGCAGCTCCATTAGCTATTAACACACACGCCCTTGAGAGGAGCACAGAACACATGAGACATTTATTGACATAACTTTCCTAACATATCAGCCATTAGTGGTTATCTGCAGTTAATTTCCTGCCTATTGTGAAATATATAAATACAAGAAAAAGATATGGGTAGCACCGACAAACAAGGAAATGAATGGAAATGCAGATTTGTCTGCTATTCTAGAAAGGATGGTCATCTCCACAGTTACCAGTAATGAAGAAATTACTTTTGTGAACACTAAAAAATCTTGTCTAAATGCAACAATATCCAACAGCCATATCTTTATATAAATAATGCTATCAATACAGTTTATCAAATTCTACTATGTGTCCTGCTGGCAATATATGGTCTAGACGGGCTACTAAACCCTACCTATTGGAGGGGTAATAAGTCATAAAGGTCAGGTTTGTTTTCCCCATCTCCGACAGAGACAGGCAGTGCCCGAGGTTCCAGAAAGTCGTTCATCTCCACGGCCTCCATAGAATTAACATGCGTGTTTTGGGCATTGTCCCTTTTGTCAGCTGAAATAAAGTGATTGTCGGCCAAAACTTTTGTCTATGGCCATCTGAACCGTTCAGTATCGTTGGCTCTGAAAGACTCCCAACACGCTCGATCGGTTAAGGAAATTGGAAACTAAACCTATTGGAGTAGATTTAGGCTGTGTTCACATCACCGTCGCAGGTTTCCGTCGGGTTAACCCCTCAGAGGAAAGGCAAACCTCAGCTTCCGTATCCCTCACTATTTAGATCAATGGTGATGGAAACCTAGCTAATTGTTTCCGTCTGTCACCGTTGTGACAGGAATTCATCATTTTGTCAAGAACGGAACCCTGTCAAAACGGTTTCCGTTGAGGGGTTAACCCGACGGAAACCTCAGACGAAACCCCCTCAACGGAAGGGCAACGGCCATGTAAACAGCCCCTTACTAAAACGGTCTAATATTTAGACAGTGTAAACGTAGACCAGGAAGTCAGAAGATGCGTCAAATTTATCAAAGTGGTTATCACAGTACGATAAATTTGGCGCATCTTGCTAGAAATGCTAGACACTTTTCTCTTCCTTTTATCACTTCTTAGTGGTCGATGTTCACACCAGTTTATTGCACCAAAAATTTTGCCACACGGAGGCGCACGATAAGTCTCGCTCTCTTTCCACTACATCACGCCCCTTTCCCTTTTGAGCCAAGCCCCCTTGTCGAGCGTGGTGCAAAGAGTGCCTAAGACCGTTACTAAATGAGGTGCACAGCATGTAGAACAGAATTCTGGTGCATTTTGAATAATAAATCCGCCCCATTATCTAAAATCTGGCTGGTCTATTTCACATCAAAGGTGAACACACCTGTACAGGTACCAGCAGGTTCACGTGGGAAGAAAAATATTACAAAACTATCTGCAGCAAACATGGTACAATGGGGGGTAGAAAGAAATGTTAAGATTTTGTTCTGCTGAAGTGGTTTGCTCACCTCCACTAGCAGACTACAGACAGACAGGACAAGAATCATTGTGACAGCACTCGGAAGCCATTCTCATCAACACAACGGGGCCAGGGTGGAAAACACTAACAAAATGTGGTTTGACAAAATGCAATGAAATAAAGAAGCTTCAATAAATAAAAGTGGCAGGGTGTGCGGAGATAGCTACTGTGAAGCTATATATTGCTATTGCTGAAGGACATCATTCTAGGACTAGATTGACAAATAAATCCAAGAAGCAACTCTATTAAACATATACCATTCTCAAGAAGTCCAAAGAGGCATTGACAAAGATCATTCACAAAACGACTGCCTTCACTTTATGCAGGGATTGACTTCATTATCCAATACTAGATCTATTAAATATGGCCAAAGCCAACAATCTGGCAGTTCAATCAGGTGTGTTTCTGGAGCGGAGGATGGGTAGACATCTCCTTGACCATGGGTCCAAAAACCCATTGTGAATCTGTAGTCCGTGAAAAAGTTTAGGATGTGAAACATGACGTGATGTTCTGCCAATGCTGGGAACACCACATCCAAACGGCGAAAACACCACACAGAACCAAACTGGTTGGCGACTGCTTGGACATCCATTGTCCAATTTTTTGGCCCCATGTGATCACCAGGATGGAAACCACTTCATGTAAGGTGAACTATAGAGTACTTCTGATGACCTATACATACTATAGGGGAAAGAGCCATACAAAAAAGATAGACATCTTACCAACCAAACGGTGTCAGAGATGTGCTGATGGCCAGGATCACACACGCAGTTTTGGGGGTCACTGTTTTTAGCCAAATCCAGATGTGAATGCAAAAGGGAAGGGGGGGGGGGGAAATGAAAAGACTGATGAATCTTTTTTTTTTTTTGTGTGTGTACTTATGTGTTTGGCTAAAAAATAAAACTGAACCAAGAACTACGTACGTGCGTGTGTGTGTGTGTGTGATCCTGGCATAAAAATGTAGCAGTAATTCATGGCTGACCACAACTAAAATTAGTTGATAACGGTTCAGAAGTTTTACAAAACGTCCACTCTGTTGGCCGAGGCCTTACATTATCAGAATACTGTAATCCTGCAATAAGCAGGTAAAAAAAAAATAATCATAAAAGCGCTAACATTTCCAGCAGGGAAACAGTCAGAGGGCATGTATTCATTGTAAATATCTCTAGTAGAAATGACGAAAGTTAAAGGATCGGCCTATGTGTTAGTCAATAAACAGCGACACCTGGTAGCATGGCATGTGCATACTTGTGGTTTCTGACAAACTCCGCTCAACCTAGAAAAATAACTGCAAAAAGCAGACATGTCAAATTTGACACCTTAATGCGGACTTGTGAAATACTGACGTCTGACACCATCACAATACCTACATAATCATCCATCCACGAAAACAAGTACTCTGACGCAAAAACAGACAATATTGTTTTCAATGAAAGAGTCCATGTCCTTAGAAGGTCTCAATCTGGAATTGGAGGAAATAAGCTACTAAAAATAAAACAGGTGGACAACAGTTGTAGATCAGGTTAGAGCTTTTATTTTTCCGGCCAATGACTCATTACTCAAATTTTCCTAATTGTTTAATGCGCTGTCAGACTACCTCTAATACTCTAATCGATCGATCATCTGCAAGGAACTTTTTGTTGTGAAACAAGCCATACACGGAAAAAAAATCATCCATTTTACAGAACTTGACTAGCAATCAATTCAGATAAAAGGGCACATTACTCCCAGTTACTGGAAAAATCCAACCGGTCCTATTCACCTCTGCATAGTGGGCATTCATATGGTGTTTTTTTGCTGTGAGATCACAAAAATCATGGCAAAAATCCCAATCTAACCACGACGTGTAAAAAGACCCAGCGTCTTATGACAGGTCTCAGAGGGTCTGTTTTTGCTTAATAGCCAAAATGTCTGTATAGCCATTGATAGTTAAACTCGCTATAGAGATTCCATCAAAACGCCAATGTGATGTCTGGACGTAGACAAAGCCATGTAGAGCTTGCCCCGATCAGAAACACGAAGAGGTTTAGCTGGAGCATATCCCAATTCACAAGGATGGTCATGACTCATGGTTGGTCTCTTCATACTGTTGATTTGCCCATAAAAGATTGACAGGATAACAGACAAAGGCTTACAAATTCTTCTATCTACAAATCTAAGCTTTTGAACCAGGGCAGATTTTCCATGCAGATATAATAACAGCAAACAGACTGGACAGGGCTCAGTACGTGCGAGAGGCGGCCAGTTGTCTCGCACAGACACTTCTTTATTAGCTAGCCACAAGCTGACAGATGGGTCATAAAACATTGATGTCCCTATTTTGCACTACAAAACGGTTTGTCAGCTGTTAGTAGCAGAGTTGAACAGCTTCTGATCATATGCGCCATCAGAGCACATACAGGGGTCCCCTGTTACACAAAACACAAGTTTCTGCTGGGCCCGCACTTCAACATGCTCTGGGAATTGCAACAGACTGTATCCTATTTGTTATGCAATCTTCTGAAGCAAACAGCACATAGATAATTTAGGCTATGCTCGCACGGCGGATTTTGCTTGGCGGGTACCGCCGCAAAATCCGCAGCAGAATTATTCCTGCCGTCAGCAAAAAGATTTGCTCCAAAGGAAGGTTTGGGCGGAATCCGCTTGAAGATCGGGCAGGACCCTTCTTTTGTCCGCTAGCGGAAAAAAAAAAAATCAGTAGTGGGAAAAAGAAGCGTCTGCTTCCCATTGAAATGAATGGGAGGTGGAATTTCCGTGTTAATGTAGCCTTACACGAGCATCGTCTTTGAACATGTGACATATGATAAAATATGGGTAAGGCTCATGGGTAAGAGAGAACATGGAGCCGCAGTGTTGTCCAATGTAACCGTAGTTGATTCTACTTGGCATTTTACTAGTGAACTTTACAAAAAAAAACAATATCTGAAACCCACTGAATTCTCAGTTCATTTTTAGGGTTTGTTCACACTGAGTGTTTTCAGCCGTTTTTTTATTTCGGGCAGTAAACGTCCTGAAAAACGGCTGAAAAGTCAGAAGCAGAACGCCTCCAAACATCTGCCTATTGATTTCAATGGGAAAAAACTACGTTCTGTTCCGACGGGCCGTTTTTTTTCACGCCCGTTTTTCAAAACGGCTGCGTAAAAAAAAACGGCTGTGAAAAAGTAGTGCCGGTTACTTCAGCAGTTTTTGGAGCCGTTTTTCATAGACTCTATAGAAAAACAACTCCAAAAACAACCGTAAAAAGTACCTATCAAGATATAATAACCTGAACACACATTATGGGCCGAATCCCCAGAGGTAAGGAATAGGATATCAACACTAAAAAAAATAATTCAGAATCCTCTGCAATACTTTACCTTAAAATTTCCCATCTTGTCTTGAATGCCAACTGCAGGCAAAAACGTAAAAGTGTGTATTCGCGTGAGTTAGGAGTGATCTCCTACGGTGCTGAAACCTTACTGAGGACTCATGATGCAGACATCTTAGTGCATCCAAGGATATCTATGCACACGGCCAGATTTAGGATCCATATCTCACGGATTCTCAATAAGGCACCTATAATCTACTATGGGCAAATAATGTTTTATCGCATTCCCAACTACTGAGGTGTTGCCCCTAGAAGCAATAAAGGATTAGTATTGCAGTCTGTGCACATGAGGCTCAAACATTTGAGATAGCTTGCGGCTGAATGCTCGTTCAGGGAAAAGGTATTACCCCCAACTCAGCAGAGTGTGCGTGTTTATTCAAACTGGAGAGAAGACTCATTTCCTACTGGAACAAAGGATCGGTCTGCCATGTTGGTCTTTCTTTCCTCGGTCTACAGGTGGGGAAGACATTAGGCCGATCTTGCTGAAGTTGACGGGTTTGGCCGACTTTTCTAATTCCAGCTTTCGAGTGATTATTTCCTTATAAAGTTGACCAAGCCATGACACGATTGTCCTGGGGCCATTTACCACAGGAGATAGAATGATTTCTACATGGAGGGAGAAAAACAGATCCTAAATATTTTTATCTTCTGTTACAGTTTAGAAAACATCTTTGGGTGTACCTGAAAAAGTACGCACCATACAAGTCAACCAGCACAGGGTGCGCGCGCACTATGTACAGACTCATCCAACACCAGCCCATTCGCAGTTTATGGGATGTACAATACTAGAGGATTTACGCCGGATTATGTTTGCATTGGATTAGTTTCATGATGTATCCAAGAATAGCGGCTGTTTATCCTGCACTAAATTAATCCTTTTCAAGAGAAACGGGAGTAGTGGTCACACCAGATTGTTCTGGAAAGGAGAGGACTTTGGACAATGGCGGCAAACACCAAATATATTCTCTATAATAAAGACACTAAGAACTGTACGGTCCACAGAGAAGTTATTTTAGACATGTCAGCTTCCGGTAGGATACAATTGTTCCATACCCTAGAATTTTCCAGAAATGGATGGGTCTAATTTAGTGGTTGGTAAAACTGGTAGTCACTCCATAGCATCTTTATTGTGTAGCCTCTCAGATTGGCGCATGTGTATCTTCAGACAGATCACCATTAAATAAGAGTCTAACCCGCTAGCCATGGTTACAAGACACAGAACTACAGGCTAAATAAACTAGGCGCTATCCCCCAATGAATATATACATTTATACATTTTATATTGCAGCAGGTTTGATTTTTAGTAAATCACTTTTACTTAAAACCGTCCATTAAATTATCATTTATAAATAAAGAGATCTTGAGGGAGGGTAAATCCAAACGAACATTCCCCTCTTCACCATGACAAAGTGACCACTAGGTGGCACTGTCCCATTGTAGTCATTTGGTACCGTACACCAGCAGAGGAAGTGATCTCCACAACAAGAGAGAAATATTTTTCATTATAGGAATAAGCTCTAAAAGCAAAGATAGTCTGCTACAATGAAAGTATTTTCCATTACCTTGCCACTCATGCGAGATAGAAGTATAATATAGTATAAACATTGTAATGGTAGCATTTGGAACCAATCGATCAGAAAATATTTTGCAGCCTATCCGGTTGGACTGTAAAACAAAATTAGCATCTGACAGAACAGGTTGTTTCTTACATCCTTGTTCACACCACAGGGCAGTCGTTGCGTGTTTTTAGTCTTCTTTGTGCCAAAAGTCAATCCTAAAGGGCGAAGTGAAAGACTTTCCTTTACTTTTCCTACGCTTAGAATGGATTCCTTGACTTGACTGAAGAAACGCACGTTAAGAAAGCCCTGTGTGAACAAGGTCTATCGTGAAGATCAGTTATAGATCATACACATTTTCCAGCCTCACAAACATCAATAGACCTTTAGTCTGCTGGTTTTCAAAGAGGTCCCCAAATACTAATTCATGTGAAATACTCAAAGAAGCGTCCAATCTGCGCTCATCCTGAGGGGTTTCAAGCTCTAATGGAGACGTAGGGTGAGGAAAGTCCTTCTGTTACTTTAAGACACAATTACTAAGCCTGAAAAGTATCCAGAGCTTACTTCAAAAGCCCTGACCTTCTTGTGCAAAGTCCGATCCCCACCCAGCACTCTGACACAATCCATTCATTAGCGGAGATTACAGCTCCACATAACCCGGATCAAACAGTCATTTTCATCTGCTGGAAACAACGCCGATAACATAAAATCAATAACAAAAGCCAATAAATCAATCACACGACAACGTTCGGTTTAGAGACTCACTCATTGCCTACACGCAAGGATACGATCATACACAGCTTTTACAAGAAGGATCTAGAAAAGCTAAACATAGACATTACAATTTAGGGCTTACCCCCAATGGGGTATTGAAATTATCGAATGTCAAAGAAGCCTGGAAGACCCTAAGTGGAGGGCTGCTGACCTGTGAAACCTCAGATAGGATGGATTTTTTCCTGTCCAATCCTTTTATTTCCCCCAAGACATAAGCGGCGCCAAAGGGTCTTGAAGCTGCTTATCGTCCACTGCACTATTGAAGGAATATGAATGTTCAGCCAAGTATGTTGAAGGGGGAAACATAACCGATAACTGTCGGTCTAACAATCAACACAATCTCCATAGCAAGTGTAAACCATAACCGAGGACAGTTCATTGATTAGATATGCCAACAACAACCGCGTCATCCTGACCCTGAAAAGTGGCCACAGTCCGGAGTGCCACAGCCCCACAGGATCCTGGTTGTAGAGCCACCAGCGATCACATATCAAATCAATTTGTCGCCAATGTTTATACTGGAAAACCCCTTAAAGCTTCAGATTCTATCCGGTTACACACTGTGGTTTACATTTTTCCGATACCATACTCCATAACGCCAGTACAATTTATAGCATTGGGTCGCGGTTACCAAACCTATATCTGTATATTAGGAAAATAAATACTGTACATAGATATTCGCTAATAGTGTATATACTAACTACTGGATATCAAAAGGGGGATTGTAGGAGAATAGACCAGGAGGTCGGGATTATCAGATTGTCCCTGCTCATAGTGGGGACTGTATGCAGATCCGAACATAGGAGTGAAGCAGAAAGGTGGACTCTCCAGTTTACCATATTAAAGGCAGTACAGGAAGCGGATTTGTATAGAGGTGGCACCATCAATTCGCCTGGTCGGAGACCTCTTAGAGAATCCATAGAAAAGTACATAGTGTAAAGGCGCTAATGCTGCAGTTGTAGCAGTCTTTAGTTTCCACGTGACCGCTGCCCGGTTCTCAGGCCTAAATATAGACTACAATAAATAAACTTCACTTGATATTGTCCTAGTAGTACGGAGAGGTGGCATTTGGGTCAGCATGCCACAACATAAGTACACAGTGTACCCGCTGGTCTACATAAACAAAGCCTGTAATATTTCCACATCATCTCCATTAATAGCTCATCAAGGGACATGCAATGCAGATTATAGACACAACCATGCCGGTCACAACACTGAGTCACAAAACCCAGTATTCCCATTACAGCTGAGGTCATCCCAGTGATCACACACAGGAAAATGTCAAAGCTATGTATTACAATCAGGAATGTGCAATAAGGAAGCTCAGTGCACATTATAGATCTAGGAGTGCTATATATATATATATATATATATATATATATATATATATATAAAAAATTGTGTATATTTACCTATGAATCAGTCTGGTTAATCGAGCTCCGATAGCGAGGTCCGTTTATAATCACCGAGGTAATGCTGCATCCATGTAGGGGGCTCTGATTGGTAATCCTGAAGGAGCGCCGGGTATATAAACTCTCACTGAGAACGCGGGAATTCCTTCAGAGGTGTAATGATAAATCCATACACAGCCCGGTATATCTGTCCACACAGGGCTATATGTATACACTGCCTGTCCGATCAATGTGCACTTGTTTCTTGGTTTCAAAGTTTACTCCTCCTGCTTCTCCTCCCCCGCCACACGTCACTGCTATATTCCCTTGTACTCTACACATCTCCTCCCACCTCACCTTCCATCACAAACGCCTCCATGCAGAGTCCCTTCCCGCCCATTCCTTCTCAGACATGTGAAGCGTACATTGTGAATCACTGGTCGGCCACACAGACAGCTGCAGGCAGCCAGCCCCCTCCTCCATGGTTCCAGTTGTAGCCTCAGGTCCACTGGGGAGACAGACTGATGAATGCAGAGAAATGGGGACACTGGAGTGTAATGATAGAGAGGTCAATGCCGTTAGAAAGTATTTCATGCATTCCTGGTGAATTCTTCTAGGGGGGACTGATAAATTCGAGCTTTATTCTAATACGGAAAATGGCTGTTTATACATACAAACCCGTTTTGCAGGATAAATGCTAAAGGCCACCTCATAGTATGGTTTCATGGCAGTTTAACCATGGCTTGTTTTCTAAACCATATTAGCAATGTTAGAAAATAAGAAAACACTAAGCAAAATGCGGCAGAATTCTGTTGCAAATTGTGCCAAAATTGTGAGGTAAATGGTGTGTGTCTAAAAGGGGCATAAATTTAGGCCCCATTCACGTTGCATTTTGCCCTATGTTTAAAGTGTATGTCGGGAAAACATGCAACTTAAACGTATCCATAGGACTCCATTGCCAGACGGAAGCCAAAAGTGTACCTTTGGCCCTCGTCTGCCCAGAATAAAAAAAAAAAGTAATGAGTATCATAGTAGACTACGCTATTCCATACCGCGGTGTCCATTAAATAAAAGTATACGTTTAACAAATGCCGTAATAGCCTTCGGGTGTGTTACATACGAATATTGTTGCAAATCCGCGGTTAAGGTCCATGGTATTTCCGCAAGAGAATGGACATTCTGCGGATTATAACGTCTGCAGCCTGCTCTCATTTCCATACAAATTTTTCCCTACGTGTGGATGGGGTTTTGTAAATTGCTGTGGATCTGTGGTGTGGAATTTGTACTGCAAATCTAAGTAAGTTCTGCCAGGTCTGAACATAGCCTTAAAAACGCTTTTAAAATTCTTGTAAAAAAGCTTCAAACGGCATGTATCTGAATCCTGCCTCATGCCGGTGTGGTGCTTTTCTAGCATTTTCCCCGAGCAGAGCACCATTATGTTATTACGGTGGAGCATATGCCATCTTCCAAGTGCACAGACCTATTGTGATAAGTGGCAGAAGCGTTAGGGTGGCCACTTACTTCCCTTCTGCCATAGAAAAATGGAGGACTCGACCGACGGCTATCTTGTGTCTATGGCCAGCTTTAGGATTATCTGTGTCAGAAATACTTCTACAAACCAATAACATTAGCTGTACTATGATAATTATCTAGGAAGCCGTACAATTAACTTACAATTCGTCCTGATAACCTTCTTTGTCATTGTCATCTAAAGAATTCAAAATATGCATTATATGTAGATCTAAATTTAATCAAGAAATTGTAACTATGTCAGATATAATGAACAGTAAATCATGAACTATTTATTTCCTCCTACAGTCAGAAAATATACCAACCTCCCATTAACCCCTTCCCTCCGCAGCCATTTTTCAGATTTAGAATTTCGTTTTTTCCTCCCCCACTTCCAAAAGCCATACATTTCTTTTATTCGATATAGCCATACGAGGGCTTGATTCTTTCAGGACGAATTAAAGTCTTTCATGGCACTATTTATTGAACCATATAATGTACTAGGAAACTGGGAAAAAATTCTTTGTGGGTAGGAATAGGAAAAAAACAGCAATTCCTCCTTTCTTGGGGGTTTTCGGTTTTACGTCACTCACTGTGCAGTGAAGGCGACATGTTAACTTTATTCTACAGGTTAATACGATTAGGGCAATGCCAAATTTAAATAGTTTTTTTTCAATGTTTTGCCACTTTTACAAGGAAAAAACAAATTGTTAAAAATAAAATTGCATTTGTGATGCCATATTCTGAGAGCCATAACCTATTTATTTTTCCGTCGATTGAGCGGTATAAAGGCTTATTTTTTTTACGGGGCGAAATGTGCTTTCTATTGGTGCCATTTTGGTATACATGAGAGTTTTTCATCACTTTTTTGTGGGAGATGAGTTGACCAAAAACAGCGATTTTGGCGGTTTAATAATTTTTTTTTACGGCATTTACCGTGCGTGTTAAATAATGTTATATTGTGATAGTTCAGACTTTTTGGGGGAAAAGGGTTATTTTTAAAAAAAAATGTTTATAAAAAAATTAATTTAGCTGTTTTTAACTAGTCATCAGATGGTAACGACGAGATCACAGCTAGGAACAGATCTTTGGTAATTAACATTTTATCCAAGACTTTGAGCCCTGCACAGACGTCACTCCTTCAGAAGGGTTTGTCATATTGTCCTTCCTAACAATATGACACCTTCAGGATGGACATGGACCTCCAGAAACTTTTCAGGACTGTCAGACTCAAAGTATACTTCCAAGATGTATTATCTAGAGACATCGGAGATGTCAGTACTACCAACTCATTGTTGGACCTGAAAACACTGGGTCTATATAATAAAAGTACTTTTATTCCACCTAGAAATGTCCCGGCTATAGAAACCTTTATCCAATTAGTTGAGCGAGACGTCGGAATTTTCAAGGACGAGATCTCTAGAGGTAAATATAGATACCCCTCCAATACCAATAACAGGCACTAGACTCCCTGATAGAAGATAAAACCATCATTATAAAACCAGCTGACAAGGGGGGAGCAGTGGTCATCATGGACAGATCTGATTACGTCAGAGAAATTTATCGCCAACTTCAGGATACACTTATCTATCAAAAATTAGAACAGGATCCCACATGTAAAATTGCTCTGAACATACGTACTACCCGAGCACCCTACGTCGACAATGGCATCATAGACATATCTGTTTCAACATTTCTAACTAATCCTCATCCCATTACTCCGATCTTTTATGTACTACCCAAGGTACATAAAAGACTCAACAACCCACCAGCTAGACCCATAGTGGCTTCTACAGACTCTATTCTATCGCTCCTCTGCATCTTACTAAAGAAAGTACTAACACCCCTTATAAAAAGAACCAAATCTTTCCTATTAGATACTACTGAATTTCTAAGAACTATCAGAACATTGACTACTCTACCTAAGGATTGTATTTTGGTTACTTGGGACGTGACTAGCTTATATACCTTCATACAACACGAAAAGGGTATCCAAGCGGTTAGAAAACTACTGTCGACCTCAGAAATTGCTTCGGAATTAATTCCATTCTATATAGATCTACTTAAAATTGTATTAACATCCAATTTCTTTATGTTCCATGATGACTTCTACCTGCAGAAACAAGGTACTGCGATGGGATCCAACGTTGCCCCCATATGCAAACTGCTATATGGCCGACTTTGAAGAGACATATGTGTACACACACCCTCTCTTTGCCAACCACTCCATTGGAAAATATATATTCACGATATATTTTGCATATGGGGTGGCACTTTGGATTCCCTCAATACATTCCACGGATATCTCAACTCAATTTTCCCCAAACTACAGTTTACACTGCATCAGGATTCACATGCCATCAGTTTTCTGGATACTCAAATTCAAAAATCCATAGGAGGTACCCTCTCCTCAGATCTCTTCAGAAAAGAGACTGATCGCAACAGTCTACTACATTTCAGGACCTGCCACCCTATGACTACAATGTCAGGGAAATTCATAGAGAGTGGTTACCTCCAATCTATAATAAAGAATAATCTACAACCCAAATCCCAGATTAAACGTCCAATTTGGTAAGCGTATACCATTTGTCCACACGTACAATCCAGTGGCAAATAAGGTACAAAACATTATCAGGAGACACTGGAAGATCCTCTCCAAAGCATATCCCACTATAGAAGAATTTCAAATACCGATTCTTCCATGTAACCGTAGACCCAGAAACCTCAGGGACAAGCTAGTGAAGGCTGACGACGGATCTCAGATTAAGATACCGAGACAACTTTTCTTAAGTTTCCCTAAAAAAGGTACATTCCCGTGTCTACATTGTGCACAATGCTCAAATATTCTTAAAGGAGATACACCACCCACACACTGGGAAGACTTTTCCCGTTAGGGACTTCTTCACATGTGATTCCAAATATGTCATCTACCTCATAAAATGTATATGGCCTTGGATACGTAGGGGAAACTACCCAAACAATCAGCAATCGAATTGATAAACACAAATCCACTATACGTTGCCAAAATCTACTGTTACCCATTCCCTATCACTTCCATCATACAAAACACAATATTTCACAACTTAAATTTCCGGTCCTTGAACAGATATCAAAACCCAGAAGGGCAGGTAATAGGATTCAAATACTGAAAAAGAGAGAAGCCTATTGGATTCACAAACTACAATGCCTTACTCCGCGAGGTCTCAATCAAGACTATGATATTCATAGTTTTTTATAAACCTTATAAACTAACACCTCTCTATTTCTCTCCTCAGGCTCGCTGATATCCATCTGGTCCCTATTGCCGCCTATCAATACTATCACGAGTATCCTTTTTTCGTTATCAAATTTTCTTTTATACACAATTGTTGGTACACTACCGTTCAAAAGTTTAGGGTCACTTAGAAATGTCCTTATTTTTTAAAGAAAAGCACAGTTTTTTTCAATGAAGATAACATTAAATTAATCAGAAATACACTGTATACATTGTTAATGTGCTAAATGACTATTCTAGCTGCAAACGTCTGGTTTTTAATGCAATATCTACATAGGTGTATAGAGGCCCATTTCCAGCAACCATCACTCCAGTGTTCTAATGGTACATTGTGTTTGCTAACTGTGTTAGAAGGCTAATGGATGATTGGAAAACACTTGAAAACCCTCGTGCAATTATGTTAGCACCGCTGTAAACAGTTTTGCTGTTTAGAGGAGCTATGAAACTGACCTTCCTTTGAGCTAGTTGAGAATCTGGAGCATTACATTTGTAAGTTCGATTAAACTCTCCAAATGGCTAGAAAAAGAGAGCTTTCATGTGAAACTCGACAGTCTATTCTTGTTCTTAGAAATGAAGGCTATTCCATGCGAGAATTTGCCAAGAAACTGAAGATTTCCTACAACGGTCGTGTACTACTCCCTTCAGAGGACAGCACAAACAGGCTCTAACCAGAGTAGAAAGAGAAGTGGGAGGCCCCGCTGCACAACTGAGAAACAAGACAAGTACATTAGAGTCTGTAGTTTGAGAAATAGACGCCTCACATGTCCTCAACTGGCAGCTTCATTAAATAGTGCCCGCAAAACGCCAGTGTCAACGTCTACAGTGAAGAGGCGACTCCGGGATGCTAGCCTTCAGGGCAGAGTGGCAAAGAAAAAGCCATATCTGAGACTGGCTAATAAAAGGAAAAGATTAATATGGGCAAAAGCACACAGACATTGGACAGAGGAAGATTGGAAAAAAGTGTTATGGACAGACGAATCGAAGTTTGAGGTGTTTGGATCACACAGAAGAACATTTGTGAGACGCAGAACAACTGAAAAGATGCTGGAAGAGTGCCTGACGCCATCTGTCAAGCATGGTGGAGGTAATGTGATGGTCTGGGGTTGCTTTGGTGCTGGTAAAGTGGGAGATTTGTACAAGGTAAAAGGGATTTTGAATAAGGAAGGCTATCAATCCATTTTGCAACGCCATGCCATACCCTGTGGACAGCGCTTGATTGGAGCCAATTTCATCCTACAACAGGACAATGACCCAAATCACACCTCCAAATTATGCAAGAACTATTTAGGGAAGAAGCAGGCAGCTGGTATTCTATCTGTAACGGAGTGGCCAGCGCAGTCACCAGATCTCAACCGCATACAGCTGTTGTGGGAGCAGCTTGACCGTATGGTACGCAAGAAGTGCCCATCAAGCCAATCCAACTTGTGGGAGGGGCTTCTGGAAGCATGGGGTGAAATTTCTCCCGATTACCTCAGCAAATTAACAGCTAGAATGCCAAAGGTCTGCAATGCTGTAATTGCTGCAAATGGAGCATTCTTTGACGAAAGCAAAGTTTGAAGGAGAAAATTATTATTTGAAATAAAAATCATTATTTCTAACCTTGTCAATGTCTTGACTATATTTTCTAGTCATTTTGCTTCCACCATAGAGTCTCTATCTACCATAGAGTCTCCACAGACACAACGCCAGACGCACAGGATAACACACACTTATGGCTCCAAACTCGATACCCTATTTAAGGTACACAGCCATTATACCCCAGGACACGCATACCCATGGTACTAGTTACGTGTATTTCAATACTATTCTAGGGAGATTACTGTACATGTTATATCTAGATTTCTATATCTGATGAAAATTCTGCTTAAATAAGCACTGTCATTCCAAAGCATTGTTTCTCTTGTTCATTACATAGTCTAGTCATAGATTGGTTATCTATACGACTACAAGTGGCCCTTTTATCCTTTATTCTTTCTCCCTCTTATATTTTTTCTTCCTTGGATTATATTTTGCATGTGATTGCTATAAATATGATATACCTCTTCATGTTATCCTTACATGACCATTCTACATGTGAATATTATTTTTGCATTTACTTTAATGTACATATTGTTTCTGCATTTATTTGTAGAGTTTGGCAAAGGCCGGATTGTGGCCGAAACGTTACAATTATCTCTTCATATTGCCTTATTCAAATAAATCTATTTTTGCATATAGACCTAAGACGTGCTTGAGTTTACCTCTTAAATATTGATGGGGTGGGAACCCTACCCATAGCACCCAGACAACCTACGGAGTGCCGCAGATTTTGATCTTTATTGAATACATACAGGCAGCATGTGACCGCTTTTAATTTGGGATATTTGCAGCCATTACTAAAAAAGTTTAGGAACCCGGATAACCCCTTTAAACGAAAGTTCGTCGGAGTGAAATGCCTCTTAATATTTTTGGTACTCACACCTCTTAATAAATGTGGTAAATTTTGGTCTGTCTTAGAGTCAGGAAAGCAAATTTAGTCCTGCTATGAGCAGGAGGGAGCACCTCTGTGCAGAACAGAACTAATCTAGCGCTGTGGCCCGTCATTCTCAGGATAGTGGGGGTCCTGGCAATCACACCCTCACTGTTTAGAAAGTGATGGCATATACTAGCAATATGCCATCGCTTTCTGTGATCGTAATGACCCTCTAACCACATAACATTGCAATTCCTACATTGTTATCTATGTTGAGAAAGTGTAGTTTGTAATTGGATTGAAAATTGGTTTAAGCCTTTAATGACCAAGGGTCATTAATGTCCCTCTGTCCAGGTAAAATTTTCCATTTCATATCTTTGCAACGGCTTTGAATATCATTTACTATTTTTATTTTGTTTTTTAAAACTAATGAGTCTTTAATTTTCTAAATTAGTTTAATTAATTCCATATTTTTAATTTTTATTATGAGCAGACAAATCACAAAAAATGTGAAAAAAACCCTGAAGTCTTTATTTTATATATAGCTATATTTACACGGCAGTGAAAAAAAAAATACATGAACAGTGACATCAGGGGCTCCCTCTAGGAACGGAGTTCCTGGCCAGATCGTTGGCTCCCAGAGGAGCCCCTGACCTCACTGTCCATATATGAGCAGCGACGTCAGGGGCTTCCTCTAGGAGCACAATGCTCGGCCAAAATATCGGCAATGCTCTGGATGAAGATTCCACTCATAGAGGGCGCTTCAGTGGTGCTATCTACAGGGAGGGGGTGCTATCTACAGGGGGCACAGTGACGTCATATAGGGACAGTGACGTCAAGGGCTTTCCCAAGACAGGAATCCCTGGCCATAATAGAAGGGACGCTAGAAAGGAGGACCTTATACCTAGGTGTAATGGGTTTGCCAGACACAGCTTCTGTGTCGACGCCCGTGATTAATCAGTCTGCATCTGCTCTTAGGTCTGATAGAGTGACTCGATCAGGCTGGTAGGCTGAGGAGTGGGAGAGCCTATCACAGCCTGGCTCCCGCCCTCTGTCTATTTATACCTTCATTTCCTGCTCCTCCTTTGCCTGTGATTCTGCCTGTTTCCTGGCTCTGCTGCTGCTGCTTGTACTATTGACCTCTGCTTCATATTGACCCTGGCTATACTGACTACTCTCCTGCTCTGCGTTTGGTACCTCGTACACTCCTGGTTTGACTCGGCTTGTTCACTACTCTTGTTGCTCACGGTGTTGCCGTGGGCAACTGCCCCATTTCCCTTAGCTTCTGTGTACCCTTGTCTGTTTGTCTGTCGTGCACATATTGAGCGTAGGGACCGTCGCCCAGTTGTACGCCGTCGCCTAGGACGGGCCGTGCAAGTAGGCAGGGACTGAGTGGCAGGTAGATTAGGGCTCACCTGTCTGTCTCCCTACCCAATCATTACACTAGGATTCCAGAATCCAGACATGACGTTTTACTGAGGTGTTTAGCTATAATCACATCCTCTTTCAAATTCTTCCTCAACTAACCTATGATCTTATGTTGACAGAGGTCAAGCCAGCAACACCAAAAACAAATATGGACACTGGTTGTAGCATTCCAAACTGACAGTTTGACAAATACTGCAAATGACTTGTTATTGAGCCTTGCACTCATGCAGAACTTCACATTTAACTCATTACTTCATAAAGCGAGCCATAGATAGGTGCTCAACCACTATATAGCACCAAGATCGCCGGACACAGAAGTGAGAGAAAAAACACACCCTTTTATACCGTTCCATTGTATTATAGACTTTTGATTATCACAATTAAATGCTATGTACACCTTCGAAACTGATTTATTTATTTTTATAAAAATGTCAGTCAATGTGTTTGGTGCAACTTTCAAATTTAGTTTTTGTTAAAAATTCTAGGTGCGCCTTTGCTTCTGAGGCCTGTATTTCAGTAAACTAGCGCACTAGGGCCACATTGAACTGGTCCTTGTAAAAATCGGCCTTTTGAAATTTTCTTGAAAATATGAGAAATCGCAGCTAAAGTTCTAAGTCTTGCAACGTCCTTGAAAAATAAAAGTGTTCAAAAAACAATGCAAACGTAAAGTAGACATATGGGATATGTTAACTAGTAACTATTTTGTGTGGTATTACTATCTGTTTTACAAGCAGATACATTTAAATTTAGAAAAATGCACATTTTTGCTAATTTTCTCCAAATCTTGGTGTTTTTTACAAATAAATATTGAATTTATCAACCAAATTTTTTCTCTAACATAAAGTACAATATGTCACGAGAAAACAATCTCAGAATCACTTGGATAGGTAAAAGCATTCCCAAGTTATTACCACATAAAGTGACACATGTCAGATTTGAAAAATCGGCTTCGTCCTGAAGGCCAAAACAAGCTCAGTCCTGAAGGGGTTAAATCATTTGGTTCTGGAGACAAATGAAAGGTAAATAGAGCAATATTTTTAATTTTGGCATGGACTTCGACAGATGGTATTACCTTATTCTGTTTGAGAAGCCTTCGTCTATTTCAGCGGTCCCCAACCAGTGACTCGCGGGCTGTCTGTTAGACCGGAACATTTGTGGCGTTCTAGCAGACAGCTAACAAACATTTCTGTAATGCACGGGAAGTCAATGGCTGATGTGAGAGGAGGAACCATGAAGCGCTGCTGCTGCCTCCTCCTTCTCCAGTGTGAAACCTGTCACCCGCTCCCTGCCATAGGCTTCCTAGTAAGTACATCATCAGTAATTATGGCTCCTCATCTCTCCCCCAAACCCATTTCCTGCCCTCTTCCACAATTTTTTCATGAGTGAAGCGTAAAGTGGCAGATGATCATGTGTGCAGGTAACAAGCGCATAGAGGAGGACAAGTTATAGGTTTGGTGAGGAGCCATTCTTAGGTTTAAAAAGGGCTAGTTGAAGCATGGTTTCTTACCTCACAGAGAGAAAAAAATTCCCCTATATTAAAACTTAAAAGTGTAGTCCTGTACCTTTTTTTTCCGCTCGTTCTGACATTGGGCATGGAGAAATTCTCCTGCATGCTGGGCAGGACAGTTCCCAAGGCAACTATATGACACCAAGCAAGTATCATGCACATGTCCTATAAATGTACACTAATTTTTCAAATAGCTTATGCTAATCTAATAGTATACCCAATGTAGATCAACTTTGTCGTTTATTTACTGTCAAAATGTAGTTGTTTTATCCATGCAAATTCTGTGTGAATTTACTGCCACTGGGTGTCTTCCTTCCTGTAATTTGCTGTCCAAATCCTGTTGTCGAACATTGTCCAACTTTGGTTATAGTAGAGCAGAATTGACAGGCTGCAGAAGGTGGGGGTGTGTCACTTCACTGCCTGTCCATACAAGTCTATGGAGGGGGAGTTATGAGCAAGAGGAGCGAGCAGAGAGAGAGTGAGTTAGCAACGCTGCATACCAGTCTATGGATAGGGGAGGGGTCAGCAGGGGGAGGAACCAGAAGCATAGTGAGAAAGAAACAGGTTGCTGGTAAGACATCTATGTTACGCCGGTGCTGGACTCTCAGCTATATATACAGTGAAGGAAATAAGTATTTGATCCTTTGCTGATTTTGTAAGTTTGCCCACTGTCAAAGACATGAACAGTCTAGAATTTTTTAGGCTAGGTTAATTTTACCAGTGAGAGATAGATTATATAAAAAGAAAAACAGAAAATCACATTGTCAAAATTATATATATTTATTTGCATTGTGCACAGAGAAATAAGTATTTGATCCCTTTGGCAAAGAAGACTTAATACTCTGTGGCAAAATCCTTGTTGGCAAGCACAGCAGTCAGACGTTTTTTTTGTAGTTGATGATGAGGTTTGCACACATGTTAGATGGAATTTTGGCCCACTCCTCTTTGCAGATCATCTGTAAATCATTAAGATTTCGAGGCTGTCGCTTGGCAACTCGGATCTTCAGCTCCCTCCATAAGTTTTCGATGGGATTAAGGTCTGGAGACTGGCTAGGCCACTCCATGACCTTAATGTGCTTCTTTTTGAGCCACTCCTTTGTTGCCTTGGCTGTATGTTTCGGGTCATTGTCGTGCTGGAAGCCATGAGCCATTTTTAATGTCCTGGTGGAGGGAAGGAGGTTGTCACTCAGGATTTGACGGTACATGGCTCCATCCATTCTCCCATTGATGCGGTGAAGTAGTCCTGTGCCCTTAGCAGAGAAACACCCCCAAAACATAATGTTTCCACCTCCATGCTTGACAGTGGGGACGGTGTTCTTTGGGTCATAGGCAGCATTTCTCTTCCTCCAAAGACGGTGAGTTGAGTTAATGCCAAAGAGCTCAATTTTAGTCTCATCTGACCACAGCACCTTCTCCCAATCACTCTCAGAATCATCCAGATGTTCATTTGCAAACTTCAGACGGGCCTGTACATGTGCCTTCTTGAGCAGGGGGACCTTGCGGGCACTGCAGGATTTTAATCCATTACGGCGTAATGTGTTACCAATGGTTTTCTTGGTGACTGTGGTCCCAGCTGCTTTGAAATCATTAACAAGTTCCCCCCATGTAGTTTTTGGTTGAGCTCTCACCTTCCTCAGGATCAAGGATACCCCACGAGGTGAGATTTTGCATGGAGCCCCAGATCGATGTCGATTGACAGTCATTTTTTATGTCTTCCATTTTCTTACTATTGCACCAACAGTTGTCTCCTTCTCACCCAGCGTCTTACTTATGGTTTTGTAGCCCATTCCAGCCTTGTGCAGGTCTATGATCTTGTCCCTGACATCCTTAGAAAGCTCTTTGGTCTTGCCCATGTTGTAGAGGTTAGAGTCAGACTGATTAATTGAGTCTGTGGACAGGAGTCTTTTATACAGGTGACCATTTAAGACAGCTGTCTTTAATGCAGGCACCAAGTTGATTTGAAGCGTGTAACTGGTCTGGAGGAGGCTGAACTCTTAATGGTTGGTAGGGGATCAAATACTTATTTCTCTGTGCACAATGCAAATAAATATATATAATTTTGACAATGTGATTTTCTTCTTTTTTTTTTAATATAATCTATCTCTCACTGGTAAAATTAACCTAGCCTAAAAATTCTAGACTGTTCATGACTTTGACAGTGGGCAAACTTACCAAATCAGCAAGGGATCAAATACTTATTTCCTTCACTGTATATATATATATATATATATATATATATATATATATATATATAAAAAATAGAGATAGAAGAGAAGGATTTTTCTGTTCTCTATGTATGCAGTGTATAGAAGACATAATAGCTGTTAGGCTCCACCCGCTAGCTCAGAGACAACTGAGAATTAGAGATTGAGCTTTCAGATGGGAAAGTGGGAACGTTGCTAAAAAAAATGCAGAGTACTAGTCATTTAATGAAAATTAGTGTTAGTCCTCATATACACACATGGCAGCTTGGATCGTTGGTCTCAGACTCTTTCCTCTGTCTCTACAGACGATCATATGGAAATGCTATCCACTCTAACAGGTCCCTTGATATCTGCAAGAGACCGACTTATTCAGTTAAAATATTTCCACCAAATTTACTACACCCCTTCTAAATTATTGAGAATAGGACGTATACCTACTCCTGTCTGTCCTTCCTACATATGCTCTGGGAAATGTCAGATTATTAATAATTTCTGGGCTGAGGTAATGGAATTTCTTGTGCTTAAAGCAGGACTCCCTCGTATACTTGAACCCAGAACTTGTCTTTTATTATTGGTAGAGGAAATTATACCTACTAGAGCTGTTAGATCTCTTATGACACTCCTATTGTTCCATGCTAAAAAAAAAAAAAACTATACTCCTACATTGGAAGCATCCAAAGTTTCCTACATTGTCAGCATGGATTACTTTGGTCAATTCTACGTTGCCACTTTTGAAACTTACTTATGAAGCACGTGGATGCCCTTCTAAATTTATGAAAGTGGAGCTCTTGGATAGCCAACCCTCATACTAGCTCATAACTTGACATTTATGGACAGTGACGTCAAGGGCTTTCCCAAGACGTGAGTTTCCAGCCAGAGAGCTTGCATTGCTCTGGCCGGGGACTCCATAGTTGAAAGCCTGACATCACTGTCTATATATGAACAGTGATGTCAATGGCTTAAAGTAGCTCTGTGCCCCGGGAGTTCTCGATGAGTGGAGGAGCTTCCTCTGCTCCTCAGTTTTGTACTAATGCTGAAACAGGGAGCTGACGGTTGCTTGCTTCAGCATTGGATTCAACTGTATCTGCGTCCTGAGAACACAGATACAGTTGACACTGGGACATAACACTGGCCGCCCAGGACAGCGGGACACCGCCAAGGATTGTACCGCTGAATCCGGGATGGTTGGCAGGTATGGGTCCACTACTTATGGTCCTAATTCTTAAGCCAGTCAAATCTTCTTTCCTTTTAGGGAGGATTTTGTTGTAGAAGTGGTACTTGCTGTATGGATTTTCATACACCTGCTGCAGAAACAACCCCATTCAGATGAATGGAACTTTTCTGTCGCAGAAATTTCTACAACAAAATCTGTAAAATGTGAATTGACCCTTAAGCCCCCTGCATAAGTAGCGTGATTCCTGCAGATTTTCCATCTGGATATTCAGATGGAAAATATGGTGCATATCACAATAGCAGCAAAGTGAATGAAATTTAAAAAATGTTATCCACAGAAATTGACTTGAGGTGCAGATTTTTTAAACTGCAGCATGCCAATTTTTTTTCCGTGCAATGGTTGCATATTTGTTGTGGAATTCCCCATTGAGTTCTATTTCTATAGGGAAGTGAAATTCCGCAAAAAAAAATAGCAAGTCTTAGGATTTTTTCAGTGGAAATGCAGTGAATTCTCAGCAAAAAATCATAAGACATTTAGCTTTAAATAAACAAAAAAAAAACCTATACTCACTGCTCCTGTCGTTCCCATAGTGATGTCTTACTCATACCCTGTCTGGTCATTGCTGTCGGCCTCCTAGGATGACGTTTCATCCCATGTGATCGCTGCAGTCACATAGGAGAAAACCATTTCAAGGTGTCGGCAGCATTGACACCAGCCCTTGTAGGAGTGACGCTTTGCTATGGAAGACCAGGGGGGGGGGGGGAATAGTATCGACTATTTTTTTTTCCTCTCCTTATCTGGTCTCCACAGTGGCAACTCCGGTCGGAATTCCTCGCAGTATTTGGGTTTGATTAGCTGCTGAGTTTTCCGCTGCAAATCCGACCTGTGTGAAGGGGTTCTTACATCTCAAATGCTGCCCTCCAGCCTGTTGTAATCACAATGTGGATGGTAAATCATTTTCACATTGACAGATCCTTATTTATTTTGACAGCTTTTCAGTACACTTGAATATACATTAAGGCATTGAAAGCATGGTTGACTTTTAAAGAAAACAACATCATGCAGTACAAGCCAATTTCAAATTGAAGAGAACTCTTCAGTGCAGTGTTTAAAAGAGGGGGATGGTAACCGCATGTAATATGATTGCAAACACTTATAATGAGGGTCATGAAATATGTTGTGCCATTTTTAATTTAGATTCTTAGTTTTTAACGTCTAGTCCCGTATTTTCAGTCTGTATTCACAACCTGCAAGCAATTAAAATGGTAAGCTGCCTGTCTCATGACCATGAGGCTTAGTAAATGTGTAAGTGTTACATTTACCAGACCTGTTCCTTGTATTATGATCGGCCACAAGGTTTTGTTTAGTTATAATCACCATTCTGCCATTTAAAAGCCCTTATAGAGAAATTGCAGTACTAGATGACTTGTTACAAGATGAAATAAAAAAATAAAGACCAGAAAGAGTGACAAGATTTCCTGTAATTTTCTTATATCCAATTACAAGGAAAACACAGAATATAGGCTATTAATATATATAGGTAACCTTGAAATATATATAGATGTTTGTGGATATGAAAAAGAGATCTATCCATGCAATAAACGCTACTAAATTATATATTTACCAAAGTATACTTCTACGTAATGTATCTAGTATGAATAATAAAGGAATAGGACAATGATAGTTTTGATGTATTAAAAGGCCCTTAAAGAGTAACTACACTTTCCAAAAACGTTTGATATGTCAGAGACATTTTAGAAGTTTTGATTGGTGGGGGTACCTCTGCTGAGACCCCCACTGTTACTGAAACTAAGGTGCATAAGCGCTTCTGCTGTGATTGGTGCTCCTCATTCGGCCGAGGACGAGCTCACATAAAATGTCTATGAGCCTGTCTATCAAGGAGTGCCAATCACAGCTGAAGGTGAAGAACACTTGGCTAAGAGCTTCTGCACCCTCGTTTCAGTGGCAGTGGGGGTATCAGCAACCAAACTCCCCACCAATCAAAACTTCTGATATGCCTCTATGACATATAAAACGTTTTCGAAACTGCAGTTACTCTTTAAAGGGAACAGTTACCAATGTTATGTGCCGAGCTTGGGGAGAAGTATTCGCTAGGTTGTGCCCCTCCAGTTTCCCACTCGCCCAACTCACTATGTGTATAAGGAGAGACCTATCTCCTAACCTGCCCCCTTACCCTCTGCTGTCGGCCGATATATCTCTGCCAGTATACAGCGACAGACAATCATTGGTGAGGGAGCGGGTGGAGCACTCTTATTACGAATACAGCAGATTCAGAACTATATTCTGTTTTAGCTACTATTAACCAAACTGCACAATATTTTAGTATATTTGGTATCATACCCCTTTTTACCCGTCACGCTTCTTCTTGCTACCAGTGGTTTGGGCAGCATGATCTTGGTGACCAGTTTCTTTTAAGAATAAAAGTATGAAAACAGATATTTCACGTCTTACATCTTAGTAGCGTTATCACTGCTTGAAGTCACAGGCTCATAGCCTGCAGTTGCATTGCTCCCAGGTCCTCATGACAATGCTTCCTGCCTGTTCTCTGGCTATGTTTAGCTTCATGATAAAGATTGATCCAATCACCCACCCACATCGATAGCCACAAATGTACACATTTACTGCCACCATTCAAGTAAGTTAGAATGTAGAATATGCATGACAGGAAGTGTTATCATAAAAATATGAAACTTCATATGATTAAGAAAGAACTGATAATGATACAGGAAGCACTGGTAATGTTAAGTTGTTGTTACTATTATACATTTGATTGTTTTAACTGATAATGTTAAAAAATATTTAATAAAACAGTTTTCACAATTTCCATATACACCAGGAGTGGATCCTTAACCTCTTAACGCCGAAGGACGGATATAGCCGTCCTCTGCAGCTGCTAGTTCGTGCAGGAGGATGGATATATCCGTCCTGTGATGGCGCGGGTACTGCCACTGTACCCACGCGATCAGCGGCAGGAGCACGGCTGTTATACACAGCCTGGCTCCTGCCGCAACTGCCGGAATCGAAGCGCGCTCCGATTCCTGCAGTTTAACCCATTAAATGCCGCTGTCAATAGTGACAGCGGCATTTAATGTGTTTGACAGAGGGAGGGAACTGCAAAATACTGCTGCAAAATAATAATGCTGGCTTTATACTTAAGGAAATTTTGCTGAGAACCACACTACTATTTCACTAACAATACTGCTGCAAAAACCACAAGTTTCAGGCCCCATGCACGCGACCGAAATTTTCATCCGTAAATAAAGAATCCGTAATTACGGATGAAATTGCGAACACCTTTTCCGTATATTTACAGACGTGTGTGCGGGCCATAGAAATGATCCGCAAAATATAGAACATGTCCTATTTTTGTCCGCAATTTCGACACGGACTCTATGGGCCATTCCGCAATTGCGGACGGCTACGGATGTCTATCCGTATTTGCAGACAGTAAAAACTATTATGGTCGTGTGCATGAGGCCTCACATGTGGCTGTTCCGACGATTTTTGTGGCAGTTGTCATTTATTATCTTCCTAGAACTCTTTTTTTTTTTTTATAGAAAACTGTATGTGCCCTATTGAAATGTATTATTTTTTATTGTGGTATTTTTTTTTTACCTAGAGCAAACTGGGATATTAAAACTGGTTACATTTTGCAATTTTTAAAATATGCTGTGTATTCCAGGAAGGACAATTACTATCTTTTGCGGAAATTCAGAATAAATTTGGCGAGAGTGAGAAATATTATTTTAGATATATACAATTAGCACATGCAGTATTTAAATTAAGTAAATAAACACTTATTTAAAGTTACTGGACACAGGGAGTTACATTTACTGAGAAAGTATAGTAAATCCAGAAAAGCACTGTCACTAATTTATAGGCTTATAGTTGGAGAAGTTACGGATAATTTAACACATACGAGTGCACGTAAATGGGAGAGAGACATTGGACGTTTAGATATGAAAATGTGGGAAAATATCAGAATATTAAAGTGGTGGCACTTAATAATAATCATATATGGACACAAGTTAATTAAGTATATATATTATATTATACCCCAGATCTTTTACAAAGGATGGGCCTTAGTTAATGCACTGTGTAGTAGATGTTTACATGATAAGGCAGATTTATTGCATACTGTCTGGAGCGGTCAATAAACTGTCCAATATTGGAGAAATATATATCAGATCATAGAAAGTAGATTAAGTATTGCAGTTCCTTTTGCATCTATATGCTATATTGGGATGCACATTAGATATGGAAGGTTTAAGATTATGATCGCAAGATTAATATTTATGGCCAGGTTGACCATTGTTAGGAAATGGATACACTCGGACCCTCCTGATATTAACCCCTTCCCCCTGCTTGCATTCTGGGCCCTAATGTCCAAGCCATTTTTTACATTTTTACATTGTCACATTCAAAGAGCTGTAACTTTTTTATTTTTGCGTCGGCATAGCTGTATAAGGTCTTGTTTTTTGCGGGACGACTTGCAGTTTTTATTGGTACCATTTGAGAGTAGATGCGACTTTTTGATCACTTTTTATCACATTTTTTTAAAGTCAGGATTAACAGAAAACAGCAATTTTTCCATTGTTTTTTATTTTATTTTTTACGGCGTTCACAGTGCGGGTTAAATAATGTAACAGCTTTATAGTCGGGGTCGTTATGGACGCGGCAATACCAAATATGTGTAACTTTTTTGCTTTATTGTAGTTTTTTTTAATAGTAAAGCATTTTGTAAGGGGAAAAAGTGGGTTTTTCATTTTTTTAGTTTCACTTTTTTTTTAAAATTAACTTTATTAAACTTTTTTACTAGTCCCACTAGGGGACTTCCCTATCCTCCGATCGCTATTATAATACACTGCAATACTTTTGTATTGCAGTGTATTACTGCCTGTCCGTTTAAAACGGACAGGCATCTGCTAGGTCATGCCTGCGGCATGATCTAGCAGGCATTCGCTCCAGGCAGACCTGGTGGTCTTTATTAGACCCCCGGCTGCCATAGAAGACACAGACACTCTGCGATTTTATCGCCGGGTGTCAGTGAGATGAGAGGGAGCCCCCTCCCTCTCTCCAAAACCATTCAGATGCGGTGCTCGCTATTGTGCACCGCATCTGAAGGGTTAAACGGGTGAGATCGATACTAATATCGATCTCACCCGGCAGAGCAGGGACGCCCCCAGCCCTCAGCTGCCTCTGGCAGCTGACAGCAGGGAGATTTCACGGCTCCCTGCTCTGTTTACTTTATTCTACAGCAGCGACGTAGAATAGCGGCGCTCTAGAATAAAGCCCACTAATGACCGCCGTAAAAAGACGTATCGGCGGTCATTAAGGGGTTAAACAATGGATGAAAGTATGTAATATATGTAAAGAGTATGAATACATTCGAGAGGGATAAGGGGAAATTGAATAAATGGGTCAATACATGGGGGAAATGGTAAGACTCCTCTTAATATACAATATAAAATAAAGAGAAAAGGAAAAGGTACCTCGCATGTCCAAGTTGAAAACAATAAAAACAATTTAAAAAAAACAATAAATATAAAGATTGACTATATATATATATATATATATATATATATATATATATATATATATATGCTATGTGTGTGAATGGGAAGTCATATTTGCCCATTTACTGGCAGTTAACATATTTCTGTTAAATTCTTTAGTCTTACACAAAAAGCACAAAAAACTCCTTCAAAAATGTCCAGGGATCACAAGTACACTTGAACTAACAATATTGCCAGAATGTTAATTATACCTTGCTGAGGTCATTAAAGGGCTTTCCCACAAATAGAAGTTATGGCAGAGAACTAAGGGAGCACAGTTCCTAGCCAGAGTTATGAAGAGAACTTCAAGTGAATAGATATGATTTGCATCATTGGGTCAGGAGCAGAACAGCACAATGAATAGAATCTGGGCACAGTGCTTCACTTGGTTCTAGTGTTCCCAGTGGTCGGATCTCAGCGATCAGTAAGGTTTATGAAGATTGACATGATGTAACAATTAGTTACCTATTATTGGATAGTACAAATGACGAGGTAAATATGTCATAATGATTGATTTATCTCATGTACTTGTGAATAGTAATGTACTCACATTGTTCTCAATACCCACAGACAAATAACTGAACTCGCTCAATTCAATGCATTGGTTTCTTTGTTTGTGAAAGAGGTTTTCTTAACACCATTCACTGGCTTCAAAGCTTTTTCAAAGTTTTCAATTAACAGATCTTTACTCATTTCTTAAATGTTTATTAAAACATTATCTGAATTCCATTGATAGATTATCACTGTTGTTTTAATAATTTTACTACAAAAGGTTTCAGTGTTTGAAGGGTTTAGAGCCGGTATGCCTTTGTTCTTGTTATTGTTTCATCCAGGTGCTTTGTTGTAATAACACAATTAATGCTTACATATACGATATCAACGCACTGGTTGCCAAACATTTTTATTTCCAAAACTGCAATTGGATTAACAAGGTAGTGTTTTTATACTATTCTGGATCTGTATACATTTGTGAAAAATATAAGATGTGACTGAGTATACCTCTGATCTTGTCATTTAGTCTTTTATAATGTATAAAATTGACACTGATCAGCCATAATAATAAAACCATTGACAGGTGAAATGAATAACATTGATTATTGTAACGTCCACGGCCGCGGACCGTTGTTCCTACTCACCCCCCGACGGCCGCGGCCATGGACTCGTGAGTGCTGGCCGGCATCTCCATCACTCCCTTCAGCTCCGCTTTGCTGTGTCCTTAAAGGGCCAGCACGTGCACATGTATATTACTAATTAGCCAATGATCACCCTGTACTATAAAAAGGGCTCTGCCCTTTCACTCCTTGCCCGAGCGTTGTTGTGTTATCCCATGTTAGTCCCATATCCCATGTTAGTCTTAGCAAATGGTCCCTTAGTGTTATCCTGTTCCCAATGTTTCCCGTGCCCTGCTACCTGTATCCCGTGCTGTGTTTGTTCTTGAGCCTTAGATTGTTGGAGTCATGTTGTGCCACCTGTCATACACCACGTCTGGTGTCATCTGCCACGCCTGATATCACCCGCCACGTGTGGCTTTACCTACCTTCAAGTTCCATCTGTGCCGAAGCCTCTGCTGTCTGCACTATTGCAGGTACTCTTGTACTAGGGCTTTGTATAGACTATTGTTTGGCCAGCTGCTACTCCGTTACAACGGTGCGGCCTAGTGGGTCCACATACCCATGGATCGTGACAAATATCTTGTTACAATGGCACGTGTCAAGGCGTAAAATATGTTAGGCAACAAGTGTAAAGTCAGTTCTTGAAATTGATGCGTTGGTAGCAGTAAGAATTGGCAAGCGTAAGGATCCGAGCAACTTTTACAAGAGCCAAAATGTGAAGACTAAACGACTGGGTCAGAGCATCTCCAAAATGTCAGATCTTGTGGGGTTTTCCCATTATGCATTCTTTAGTACCTACCAAAAGGTCCAAGGAAGGACAACTGGTGAACCAGCAACAGGGTCATGGGTGCCCAAGGCTTATTGATGCGCGTGGGGAGTGAAGACTCGCCCATCTTGTCCAATTCCACAGAAGAGCTACTGTAGCACAAATTGCTGAATTAGTTAATGCTCGCTATGAAAGGTGTGAGAAAACACAGTGCATTGCAGCTTGCTGTGTTCTGGGCTGTGGAGTTACCCTGTTCACTGCAGAAAGCGCCTCTAATAGGCACATGAGCATCACAATTAGACCATGGAGAAATGGAAGAAGGTGGCCTGGTCTGAAGAATCACGTTTTATTTTACACCATGTGGGCGGCCGGGTGCCTGTTTGGCGCACACCTGGGGAAGAGATAGCACCAAGATGCACTATCGAAAGAAGAGGCAGTGTGATGCTCCGGACAATGGTCTATTGGGAAACCTTAGGTCTTGGCATTCATGTGAATGTTACTTTGACACATACCACCTACCTAAGCATTGTTGCAGATCAAGTACTCCCTTTCATGATAATGGTAGTCCCGAGTGGCAGTGGCCTCTGTCAGCAGGATAATGTGCTATGCCAGGCTGCCTCTGTGAGCCAAATACATCAGCAGCACAAATATCTCTGCTGTCCTGATAACTTGCTACAATGTATCAGTGAAGTGTAGGCTATTAAGCCTACTGAGAATTAACTAGACTGGTTACAATTGTTCAAAATTCTCTTCTATACAAAATAATAAATCTGGTTTCCAGCCTGTAAAAAAGAAGTTCTTATTAATGGACAGCAAACTGAGATCTTGAAAATGTTGAGGAATTAAAACAAAAAGGTTAAAATAAATTTAGATAACATAATATGGGAAAATTCTGTTAATGTGCAATAAAATGTAGTAAATCATTCTGCTTTTTCGAGAATTAGGCTTCCTTTTCACATACTTTTTCTGTAGCTTTTTTTGGTCAAATGGTACTTTGGTTTTTTATGGCATTTTTGGTGGCATTTTTAGTTAATAGTGTGTTTTACTACCTGCATTTTTTAGATGGCATTTTTCACATTGCAAATCATGTGATTCATAGATCATGTAATGCAAAGATTCCAATTTGCAACATGTTTTTTTCTGAAAACACGCCACCAAAATCGCAATACACATTGAAAAAAAAAAAAAAGCCTATGGAGGTCTATGGGACAAAAACCCCACTAAATGATGCAAAAAAAACCTCTAAAACAATACCATGTTTGTAGGTCATTTTATATTTAAACATTAACTTCATGCTAACATCTGGATGCATCGATTTTTGACGCTAAAACAGGGCAAAAAATGCCAAGAAAATTGCCAATAAGAACTTGTCATTTTTCTAAAGTGTGTGTGTTTTTTTTCCTGGGAAAAATGAGACCCTGATATTTTGTGGTCTACTAAGCATATAGAATGTAAGCATTATGTAGTATACTACTTACTGGAAGCTCTTCTTACTGTAACTTTAATTTCCCTAGAAAATATTTAGCTATGATCAAAACGATGACGGCTGCTGTCTAAACTCCCACGCTACATAAAAAATAATCACTCATAGAGTTTTAAATGCCACCATTTGTTCCATGTCCTAGACTGCTGGAGCCTGAAGGAAAGCACCATGAAATTGATCATGGGCAGATTATCTACTGTCATAATGTCAAATTACTCATGGTGTCTTTCCCTTGGCCATTGTGCAAATCCTATCTATGTATATGTTCTTTCTCATTTGTGTTGAGGTGTAAACAACATCTGCAGACAATTGACTGAAAATCCCAAATAAGTAAACACTACATATTCAGCTTTATGTGCACACATTGATTTAAAGAGGCTCTGTCACCAGATTTTGCAGCCCCTATCTGCTATTGCAACAGATAGGCGCTGCAATGTAGATTACAGTAACGTTTTTATTTTTAAAAAACGAGCATTTTTGGCCAAGTTATGACCATTTTCGTATTTATGCAAATGAGGCTTGCAAAAGTACAACTGGGCGTGTTGAAAAGTAAAAGTACAACTGGGCGTGTATTATGTGCGTACATCGGGGCGTGTTTACTACTTTTACTAGCTGGGCGTTGTGTATAGAAGTGTCATCCACTTCTCTTCACAACGCCCAGCTTCTGGCAGTTCAGCACTGTGACGTCACTCACAGGTCCTGCATCGTGTCGGCACCAGAGGCTACAGATGATTCTGCAGCAGCATCAGCATTTGCAGGTAAGTAGCTACATCGACTTACCTGCAAACGCCGATGCTGCTGCAGAATCATCTGTAGCCTCTGGTGCCGACACGATGCAGGACCTGTGAGTGATGTCACAGTGCTGCACTGCCAGAAGCTGGGCGTTGTGAAGAGAAGTGGATGATACTTCTATACACAACGCCCAGCTAGTAAAAGTAGTAAACGCCCCGATGTACGCACATAATACACGCCCAGTTGTACTTTTACTTTTAAACACGCCCAGTTGTACTTTTGCAAGCCTCATTTGCATAAATACGAAAATGGTCATAACTTGGCCAAAAATGCTCGTTTTTTAACAGGTTCCCGACCGCTGGCCGTAAATATACGGCCAGCGGTCAGGGTCTCTAAAGTCCGGCGTATAGTATATATACGGCCGCACTTCAGAGACTGTGCACGCGCGATCGCGTGCACACAGCTCTATGCCCTGGCTGTTGCTAACAGCCATGGGCACTGGGCAGAATGTCAGGGGTCAATCTTTTGGCCCCTGAACATGTGATCGCTGTGACAACCAATCACAGCGATCACATGCATTTCTGCATAGAAAACAGTGTGCACGCGATCGCGTGCACACAGCCCTGTGCCCTCGCTGTTACCAACAGCTCTGGGCACTGGGCAGAGTATCAGGGACCAATCTGATGGTCCCTGAACATGTGGTCGCTGTGACAACCAATCACAGCGATCACATGCATTCCTGCTTATAAAACAGTGTGCACGCGATCGCGTGCACACAGCCCTGTGCCCACGCTGTTACCAACAGCTCTGGGCACTGGGCAGAGTATCAGGGACCAATCTGATGGTCCCTGATCATGTGGTCGCTGTGAAAACCTATCACAGCGACCACATTTGTTTTATTTTGACTTTTCTGGCAGTAAATCTCCTGCCTCTTTTCTTCTCCTCAAACATTGTTTCAGTTTGAGGAGAAGAAGAGACTCGGGAGAATTGCTGCCAGAAGATTACAGTTACAGTTACACAAAAAATACAGTTACACTCTAAAACATTCTCTGTATAGATAGATTTCTATCTATCTATACAATCTATCTATCCATCTATCTTTTTTTCTATTTATCTACCTTTCTTTCTTTTATTCTATTAGAATAGGCAGGTAGGGAGTATATAATTATATATATATCCACATATATATAATATATATAGCAATAGCGGTTTATTTTTTTGTTAGCGGTAGTGTAGATATATATAGCAGTTAGTTTGTGTGTTTTATAAAAAAAATAAAAAATAAAAAAATTTGTTTAGTTAGTGTTAGTGTTAGTTACGTTATGGCGAGGAAGTTGTTTAGCGCCGAGGAGGCATACGCCATGCTGTGGTCTGAGTCGGAGACCGCATCAGAGATGGCGTCCGAGATGGAACCTGTTTTAGGTAGTGACGATGACAGCGTCACTTCAGGTTCATCTTCAGGGGACGTTGTCCCTGATGCAGTCGAAACTGCAGAACATGAAAGCGCAGGGCCAAGTAGCGCTGTAGCACGGGACAGCCTGGTCCCTCCAGTCCAGGCTCTTGTATGGGCACCTGCCCCATCTTTTGGGCCTAGAATCCACGGATTTACGGCCACTCCTGGCATAACCGTGGACAATACAAATTTTGTCCAAATGGATTACTTCCATTTATTTATAACGGACGACATCCTAAATCAGATTGTCCACGAAACAAATTTATATGCCACGCAATATATAAGGCAGAAACCTTCATCCACCCATGCCAGAGATTGGACGCCCACCAATTTGCAGGAATTAAAAAAAAATTTGGGGCTCACCCTAAATATGGGTATTGTCAAAAAGCCCTCCATTAGGTCTTACTGGTCAACAAGACCCGCCCAAGCCACCCCAGTATATTCTGCAGTAATGCCCAGGTCTCGTTATGAGACAATAATGAGGTTCCTCCACTTCAATGACAACGCACAGGCCCCCCCAAGTACCGATGCAAACCGGGATCGGTTGTTCAAAATAAGACCGCTAATAAATTCCCTGAATAATTTATTTCTGCAACTCTACACCCCTGAGCAGAATGTAAGTGTGGACGAATCCCTCCTCAACTTTCATGGCAGACTTAGCTTTCGCCAATATCTACCTTCCAAAAGGGCAAGATATGGCGTTAAGCTCTACAAATTGTGTGAAAGCGGGTCAGGATATACCACCGCCTTCAGAATTTATGAAGGGCGGGACCGCACAATAAATGTTCCTGGATGCCCCCCTGATCTTTCCACCAGCAGTAAGATTGTGTGGGAGATAATGCAGCCTCTGCTTCACAAGGGGTACCACCTGTACTGTGATAATTTTTATTCCAGTGTGCCCCTGTTTAGGCATTTGCATGCTGCAAGGACTGGGGCATGTGGTACCATGCGCAAAAACCGAATTGGTTTTCCACAGCAATTAGTGGGGAAGCGCATGGTAAAGGGGGACTTCTGTGCTTATGCATCTGAAGAATTGCTGGCGGTCAAGTTCAGGGATCGCAAAGACGTGTATGTGCTAAGCACGATTCATACCGCAGGAACAGTGGCAGTGAGGGAAAGAGGGGCAACATCGGACAAGCACAAACCAGTGAGCGTGTCCGAATATAACAAGTACATGGGGGGGGGGGGGTGGATTTAAGCGACCAGGTTTTACAGCCCTATTTAGTAAAACGCAAAACTAAAACCTGGTACAAAAAGGTGGCCATTTATTTGTTACAGGTGGCCATCCACAACTCATTTGTGCTCTATAAAAAAAACAGAGGCAGAGACACATACCTGGATTTCCAGGAAAAAATTATTGAAGGCCTCATTTTTGATGTTCAGGACACCCGAGAATGCCCCCAGTCTGAGGATGTCACGCGACTGACTGAAAGACACTTCATCAGTCGGATTCCCCCAACAGCAACCAGAAGCAACCCCCAGAAAAAGTGCCGCGTCTGCAGAAAAGACGGGCAGCGCAAAGATTCCCGATATTTCTGTCCCTCATGTCCCTCGCAACCAGGCCTGTGCATTGAGCCATGTTTTAAAAAATACCACACTGTTCTGAATTATTAGATTTTAGTTAATTTGTTGAAAATATATTTGCCCTACATTACGTTTTTATTTTTCCCCTGATTTTACTCCAAGGGTGAGGGAGGGAATGGGTGGGGGGTGGATGTCATGTTTGATGTTTTCTAAAGTTCATCTGCTGGAGAGCTCCATTTGCATTAACCTGCAATTTCTTATTTTAGAAAACCCCAAAAAATAAATTCCCATTATACCCCTAGATGAATATTTTGGGATTTCTGCTTCAAGAGCAGATATTTTGGAAGTGTTATAGAAACTCTGTTGAGTTTTGTAAAACCAGCTTTGAAAAAAAGCGATTTGTGAAATAATCTTCTTCTATCCTCCGCCCTCCTACATCTCTATGTGATAAATAAGGCCACATATTTGGTATCCCCGTGCACGGGAGAAGTGGCAGAATGTGAACGGAGATTAATTTTGTCCGTGGTCTATACCGTGCGTGAAAAATGCTGGTATAAACTGACGCATTTGCTAAAAAATTGCTAATTTTATTTTGATCCATCTTATTCAAGAAACTTTCAGAAGAAAACTGGACTGTCTAAAAATATGATAAACCCCTTGAAGGAAACCTTGTGGGGTCTACTTGTGTGAATGAAGTCATTTATGGGGTGTTTCTAATGTTTCAGCAGCATTAGGCCCCCCAGAAAACAGTATGCGGCTCTAAAATCAAATGCAAAATTCCTGGACCGAAAAGGCCAAAAAGCCTCCTTTTATGCCAAGCCCTGGCACATGCCCGCACAGTGAATAAGGCACACATATTTGGTATCCCCATGCACGGGAGAAGTGGAAGAACGTGAAAGGAGATGAATTTTGTCCGTGGTCTATACCGTGTGTGAAAAATACTAGCCTAAACTGACGCATTTGCTAAAAAAGTGCAGATTTTATTTTGTTCCATCTTATTCAAGAAACTTTCAGAAGAAAACTGGACTTGCTAAAAATATGATAAACCCCTTGAAGGAAACCTTGTGGGGTCTACTTGTGTGAATGAAGTCATTTATGGGGTGTTTCTAATGTTTCAGCAGCATTAGGCCCCCCAGAAAACAGTATGCGGCTCTAAAATCAAATGCAAAATTCCTGGACCGAAAAGGCCAAAAAGCCTCCTTTTATGCCAAGCCCTGGCACATGCCCGCACAGCGAATAAGGCACACATATTTGGTATCCCCATGCACGGGAGAAGTGGAAGAACGTGAAAGGAGATGAATTTTGGCCGTGGTCTATACCGTATGTGAAAAATACTAGCCTAAACTGACGGATTTGCTAAAAAAGTGCTGATTTTATTTTGTTCCATCTTATTCAAGAAACTTTCAGAAGAAAACTGGACTTGCTAAAAATATGATAAACCCCTTGAAGGAAACCTTGTGGGGTCTACTTGTGTGAATGAAGTCATTTATGGGGTGTTTCTAATGTTTCAGCAGCATTAGGCCCCCCAGAAAACAGTATGCGGCTCTAAAATCAAATGCAAAATTCCTGGACCGAAAAGGCCAAAAAGCCTCCTTTTATGCCAAGCCCTGGCACATCCCCGCACAGTGAATAAGGCACACATATTTGGTATCCCCATGCACGGGAGAAGTGGAAGAACGTGAAAGGAGATGAATTTTGTCCGTGGTCTATACCGTGTGTGAAAAATACTAGCCTAAACTGACGCATTTGCTAAAAAAGTGCTGATTTTATTTTGTTCCATCTTATTCAAGAAACTTTCAGAAGAAAACTGGACTTGCTAAAAATATGATAAACCCCTTGAAGGAAACCTTGTGGGGTCTACTTGTGTGAATGAAGTCATTTATGGGGTGTTTCTAATGTTTCAGCAGCATTAGGCCCCCCAGAAAACAGTATGCTGCTATAAAATCAAATGCAAAATTCCTGGACCGAAAAGGCCAAAAAGCCTCCTTTTATGCCAAGCCCTGGCACATGCCCGCACAGTGAATAAGGCTCACATATTTGGTATCCCCATGCACGGGAGAAGTGGAAGAATGTGAAAGGAGATTAATTTTGGCCGTGGTTCATACCGTGTGTGAAAAATGCTAGCATAAACCGACGCAATTGTTAAATTCTTGCATTTTTTTCCAATTTTGCCCACTTTAGAGAAAAAAAAAAAAATGATATATACTGACAAATGCCACTAAAACAAAGCCCTATCTGTCCTTTAAAAAGAGTGTAAAATTCAAAGATGAACTTTATTCACCTGCTGAGTTATAGTCATCTAAAGAAGCGCATAGCAAAATTGTGAAATTTGCTCTGGTCATTTAGCTGTAAAACAGCCTGGTCCTTAACCGGTTAAAAATAAAAACGTTACTGTAATCTACATTGCAGCGCCTATCTGCTGCAATAGCAGATAGGGGTTGCAAAATCTGGTGACAGAGCCTCTTTAAGTAAGGCTGTGTGCACATCTTGTTTGGGTTGTGTGTTCGACGTATACGCCAGGGAAATCTCCATAAGTCCTCATGTTAAAAAGAAAAATATACCGCAATCTATACATATTTTTTATTTTTTGGGGTGGCCTGCAGTATAGGAAAGCTTAGAAAATACACACTCTTTTGGTATCTATTGGGTCTATAGGGCTCTATCGATATCCTGAACATGTACACCGAACATTTAGTGAATCGAGCCTAATGGTGCATTTATGAAAGTACTGTCCAGTCTGATGGCAGAAAAGGATAAGAAAAGCTAGTAAACAAGTCCTTGATGTGTCCATTAGTTATTGAAATGTTTATGTGGCCATTTCTTAGTAATATGTGTCACTGGGAAAGCTGGGTGACAATAAATATGGTCATAATATGGTGATAATAGCTACCATAGCGATTGTCACATGTATTTTTTGACTGCTGAACAGCGAATCAGTCTAGTTATGCAGTGACAAATCACTATTCCCAAGTTACAGGGGTTTTCGGGGACTGTAATATTGAGGGCATATTTTTAGGCTTTTGCCCATATTTTATGCTACATTTCACCTCCAAAAGATTAAAGGGATAAGCCCTCAATATCTGATCTCAGGGTTCTGAATTCTCCCACCCCCACCGAACGGCTGCATGATGGGGCCATGGTCGCCCCAGCGAGTGCCACGTCCCTTTTATTTGGTTGTGGTTGTGTCTGGTAAAGCAGCACAGTCTCATTTACTTGGGACTGATCTTCTGTGAGCTACAGTATCAAGCACAACCACAACCAAATGTATGGTGCTGTGCCTGGTTAAACAATGAAGGAGATGTGGCAACCTATTGATCAGAAATTGATGGCTAATCCTCAGGATAAACCTTGGGGGTGGGGTCGGATGATATCATAAACACTGGACAAAAGCTAGATTTTCAGCTATTGCCGAGAGTGTCATAGTAATAAACGAGTTTTTAACAACGTGGCATATCAAGGTCTTGGTTTTATTTATATTTTATGCATCTATGCTCCACAAAGGTAAGAGAGCGATCATAATAATAATGTTATATTAAGGAGTAGCCGATAATGCAGCTCTGTAATATATCAACTATTTGAAAAATATAAATGAGTAAATTGAAATGTATAGTTGTATGGACGTTGACATTTATTTATTTTCGTTGTATTCCTATGGGCTTAGCCATTACTTTTTCACTGTTGAGGAATTTATTATGCTTTATATAATATCCTGAGCTGAGGCAGAAATAGTTTCCCAGCCTGTCTGTCAAGTTTAAAATCAGGATTTAAAATGAAGGGGGTGGGGGAGTTCTGGGTCACAGCATAGTTTCTATAACTAAAATAAATGTGTTCTAGAAATTGCATGAAATCTGAGAATATATTATATTCCCTGGGGGTTTGACATGTGGTTGCATTCAGCCTTATGCTAAATAATAGTCATGTGATATTGGAATACATTCCAAACAAATGCTAGACAGGCGCAATAAACTATGTACACTAGTTTACCAGGGTAATGATAAGCACAGTACTGGGGTCTAACACGTCTATTGTAATATACTGAGCTAACTTCTCCTGTCATAGTCAAATTGATTAAACCCCTTCCCGCTTTGGCCACTTTTGACCTTCCTGACAGAGGCTCATTTTTCAAATCTGACATGTTTCACTTTATGTGGTAATAACTTTGGAATGCTTTTACCGATCTAAGCGATTCTGAGATTGTTTTCTCGTGACACACTGGACTTTATGTTACTGACAAAATTTGCACAATACATCCAGTATTTAATTGTGAAAAACATCAAAATTTTGTGAAAAATTGCAAAAATTTGCATTTTTCTAAATTTTAACGTATCTGCTTGTAAGACAGGCAGTTATACCACACAAAATAGTTGCTAATTAACATTTCCCATATGTCTACTTTAGACTGGCATCGGTTTTTTTTTAACATCCTTTTATTTTTGCAGGACATTACAAGGCTTAGAATTTTAGCAGCAATTTCTCAAATTTTCAAGAAAATATTAAAAGGCTATTTTTACAGGAGCCAGTTCAGCATTTTAAAAACTGCACCCCTCAAAGTATTCAAAACAGCATTTAGAAAGTTTATTAACCCTTTAGACGTTTCACAGGAATTAAAGTAATGTAGAGGTGAAATTTACAAATTTAATTTGAATCCATTTTTTTTTTGTAACACAGAAAGTTTTATCAGAGAAATGCAGCTCAGTATTTGTTGCCCAGGTTCTGCAGTTTTAGGAAATATCCCACATGTGGCCCCAGCGTGAGAATGGACTGAAGCACCGGCCTCAGAAGCAAAGGAGCACCTAGTGCATTTTGGGGTGCCAAAACAGTGGAAATCCCTCAAAAGTGACCCCATTTGGGAAACTACACACCTCAAGGAAATTATGTAGGGGTATAATGAGCATTTTGACCCCACAGGTTTATTGCAGAAATTATTGCAATTTTTTCTCATTTCCACAAGGACTAAAGGGGAAAAAGCACCGCAAAATTTGTAAAGCAATTTCTCCCGAGTTTAACAATACCCCACATGTGGTCATAAACAGATGTTTGGAGACACGGCAGGGCTTAGAAAGGAAAGAGCGCCATTTGGCTTTTGGTGCTAAAATTTAGCAGGAATGGTTTGCGGAGGCCATGTCGCATTTGCAAAGCCCCTGAGGGGACAAAACAGTGGAAAACCCCCACAAGTAACCCCATTTTGGAAACGACTCCCATTGAGGAAATTATCTAAAAGTATAGTGAGCATTTAGACCGCATAGGTTTGTTTAAGAAATTATTGAAAGTGGGCCGTGAAAATGAAAATCGTCATTTTTTCAAAGAAAATGTAGGTTTAGCTCATTTTTTCTCATTTCCACAAGGACTAAAGGTGAAAAAGCACCGCAAAATTTGTAAAGTAATTTCTCCCGAGTAAAACAATACCCCACATATGGTCATGAACGGCTGTTTGGACACAAGGCAGGGCTTAGAAGGGAAAGAACGCCACTTGGCTTTTGGAGCTTAAATTTAGCAGGAATGGTTTGCGGAGGCCAGGTCACATTTGCAAAGCCCCTGAGGGATCAAAACAGTCAAAACGCCCAAAAAGTGACTCCATTTAGGAAACTACACCCCTTGAGCAATTCATCTAGTGGTGTAGTGAGCATTCTGACCATGCCTTTTCTTCAATAAGATGTAGCTTTAGTTCAAAATTTTCTCAACATATAAGACTATGAGACTATGGAATCCTCTGCCACAGGATGTTGTGATGGTTGATTCTTTGAACAAGTTCATGAAGGGCCTTCGTGCCTTTCTTGAAAAATATTATATTACAAGTTATGAATGCTAGATTCTGGAGATGGGACGTTGATCTAGGGATTTATTCTGATTACCATATTTGGAGTCGGGAAATAATTTTTCCCATAATGAAGCAATTGGCATCCCCCTCAAGGGGATTTTGCCTTCCTCCGTGTACGGTAGGATTATGGGTTGGACTTGATGGACCTGTGTCGTTTTTCAACCTTATCAACTATGTAATGTAGACAATCCCTCAAATGCAAGCCATAGAGGCGATTGCAGCGGTGTTATGTGATTACGTGAATTAAGGAGCTATGTCACCTGCTGGAGCGCCTTTACTGTAGCAACCTGCACAGCGCCATCCTTCTATGTGTAGCTGTATCTAGTATTAACAGCAGTACTAGACACAGCTGCATGGACAAGAGTGGTATTGTTTTAAGTACTGAAGTAAAGCATTTGCTGAAGCGAATTCTTTCAGGTAATCAATGGGGATACCAAGATTCGGACCCTCACCAATCACACATTGATAACCTATCCTAAGGATAGACCATCAATGTTATATCCTGGAAAGCCCTTTAAAAAAGCAAAAAAAAAAGTTGCAAGATTGGGATTTGCCAATACATAGTAATGTGCATAGTGTCATTAAATAAATGTTGAAGAATTTGCTGTTCTCTCAGGCCTGAGGTCGACATTACACCAGCACCAGAACATACTGTATATACTACACCATGAAAAAACGCCTTTTCATATATCTCAGAAATATTAAACTCAACTAATTATTCCTGCCTTTTTATTGAATGTGCCTTATACACAAGAGGCCCCGGGTACAAACCTGACATCAAATCCACCCAAAATATTTCCTTTATTACACCCTTTGTCTACTAGAGACTGTCAAAGCCGTATTGCTAATGACTAGCATCAATGAATAGAAATATAATCTTACTTAAGGTGCTGACTGCTGACCTGTAGCTTGTTTTGATAAACAGGATATTTTTTCTACGTTGCTTGGATTTCAGTCTCCTTGATAAAGGATCCACCAGAACAGAGAAGATGTGAATGTAAGTAATACCTCCCTGTTCTTTGAATAGAAATAGTTCTTCTTATTTTTTTAAGTCCCTATAGTTTAGGCATGACGGCACAATCCTCGATAAAATGCAGACATTTGGGTAAGTAACAAATCATGCAAATGACTGACTGGGGCCTTCATAGGCAGCAATTTTACTTTCATTTATAGCTCTCACTTCCTTCTCTCTTTTCAGCTTTCATTGATGTATGGCTTTCCTTTACTCCCTTCTCCTGTTACTCTCCCATATATCAATATAGCCTTGTAAGTGCGCCGACCTCCAGAACATAAGGTCCCAGCCTTGACACTTGTACTCCTGAAAGAATCCCTTTGTAATTATTGTATCTGCGAAGCTCTATGCAGGAGGGCACATTTTGGAACCAAACGCCTTTGACATGTTTTGTTTGACAGATTTTAAGGGTGCTAGAGAAGTCATAGGTCAAGAGATAATACTTGCGCTTCATAATTCACAACTTGTTTTTGATGTACGAGTGCAGTGTTCCACCAACCATATCAACACAGGTGGATGAAGCTTGCTGTGTATAAACATTCCATTTAATATTAGAGGAAATCATTTTATAAGTCGCCTATTAAATTCCTCAGTGAATTGGACTAAAGACCCTTTTACACGTATCAATGATCGGACGAATGAGCATTCATATGAAATCTTGTCGCGTTTAAGGCCTCATGCACACGGCCGTGCCCATAATCAGGGGTCGAGCTCCCATACAAAATATGGGAGCACGGACCATAAAAAGCAAAAGATAGGACATGTCCTATCTTTTGCAGTACACTTCTACAGCCCGGACACCTTCCCGTAAATAAACGGGAAGGTGTCCGTGGATAATAGAAGTAAATGGGTCCATAATTGCAGTCCGCAATTACTGATGATTTTTACATTCGCCTGCATGGGGCCTAAGCACCTTAATGTGAACTGGTTTAGGTTGTCTTCATATCCGCGATGGAGCCTTCGTCACAGATCTGGTCAAAAATGCAGGACAAGATACCGCAGCATGCTGAGCTATTTTGTCCGGCAAAACGATGGACACCATGACTGAGATACCGTTTACCTAGTGGGATAAATAACGTTATATTTTGACGTTATATATTATTTTATTTAACCCCTTCCCGACATTTGTCGTATGGATGCGTCAAAGAAAGCTACTGCTTCCTGCATTTTGCCGTATCCATGCGACAAATGGTGGACACCGGCTCAGAAGAGTCGGTGCCACCATCCCCGGGTGTCGGCTGCATGTTATAGCTGACACTCTGGGGTAATGTCGAAGACCGAAATTTGCTCCGATCCCCGCCATTAACCCCTTAAATGCAGCGGTCAAAAGTGATCGCTGCATTTAAGGTGTTTGCAGCTCATCGGCACCCCAGCAATGAAATTGCCGGGGTGCCTGTGGCTATAAAGGCAACGAGAGGCCTAGCACTGGCCTCCCGGTATGCCAAGTATGGAAGACTTTCAGGCCCCGACCGGAGGCGGTAGTGCAATGTATTAGAAAAATAATCTGACAGTTGGACATTCAAGTCCCCTAGTGGGACTAAAGAAAAGTGTAAAATAAAGTGTAACAAAAGTGAAAAAAAATGTAAAAAAAATATAATAAAAGTTTTAAGTAATAAAATAAAACACAATTGCCCTTTTCCCTTATCAAGTCCTTTATTACTGAAAAAAAGATATAAACCATACATATTTGGTATCGCCGCGTCCATAACAGCCTGAACGCTAAAAATATGTTATTTATTCCACGCGTTGAACGGCGTAAAAAAAAAAACTTTCAAAAAAATCCCAGAATTTCTTTTCTTTTTTTTGGTCACTTTGCCCTACAAAAATTGGAATAAACTGTGATGAACAAGTAGCATGTATCCAAAAATGGTACCTATAAAAACTATAGCTCGTCTCGCAAAAAAACATTACAACATAGCGACAGAAGAATTACATTCTTTTTACAAAAGTAATTTTATTGTGCAAAACATAAAAAAGTGCTATAAATTAGGTATCGCCAGAATCGTACTGGCCCGCAGAATAAAGTTAACATGTAATTTATAATGCATGGTGAACGGCATAAAAAAACACGTAAAAAACTATGCCCGAATTGCTTGTTTTTGGTCAACTTGCCTCCCAAAAAATAGGATAAAAAGTGATCAAATAGTCTCATGTACCCCAAAATGGTACCAATAATAACTACAGTTCGTCCCGCAAAAAAACAGCCCTCATGCCACTACGTTTATGAAAAAATAAATTAGTTAAGGCTCCAATAGGTCAGGAAATAAAAAATATGCAGTTGTGCAGGCCCGAGGGGAACATTTCTCCTGTTTCAAGAGGCGATTTATCAAGGCTATAATATTAGGGAACCAGGAAGGGTAGGACCAAAACATATCTGCTTGAAGCGAGGGTGCCCATATTATACCAGGACAACACTTCCCAGCAAAATTCCCTAAACTTCAAAGGTGCGACGTGTGGACCAAAAGAGTATAAGAAGGGATACCATTTATCAGTGCGACACTGGCCTGTGCATAAAGGATTGCTTCACAGCGTAACACTATGGATTATTTTACCCCATTATTATACCACCTGACATATGCCCCCACATTATAAAACTAAAATACCAGTAAAACTCCAAACAAAACCACTACCGAGCAAATCCACGCTCCAAAAGCCAAATGGCGCTCCCTCCACTCTGAACCCTACAGCGTGCCCAAACAGCAGTTTACGTCCACATATATGGCATCGCCATACCTGGGAGAACCCTTTTAACAATTTTTGGGGTGTGTGTCTCCAGTGGCACAAGCTGGGCACGACATATTTGCCACCGAATGGCATATCTAGGGAAAAATTACATTTTTTACTTTGCACCATCCACAGTGCAATCATTTATGGAAAAGACCTGTGGGTCAAAATAGAGTCACTTCTCAGGGGTTTCTTTTATTATTTCACATCAGAGCCTCTGCAAATGTGAACCAAAGCTTGGTAAATCGCCAAATTAGGCCTCAACTTCGCATGGTACTCTTTCACTCCTGAGCCTTTATCGATTGTTCAGGCAAAAGATTAGGGCCACATGTATGGTGTTTCTAAAACCGGGAAACACGGCATAATAATTAGAGAGCTGTCTTGTTATGGTGGCACAAGCTGGGCACCACATATTGGCATATCTATGCAAAAAATCCCATTTTCACTCTGCAACATCGAGTACACACTAATTTCTGCAAATCACCTGTGGGGTTAACATGCTCACATTGTATGCCTAGGTGAATACTTTGAGGGGTATAGTTTCAAAAATGGGGTCACTTCTGGGGGGTTTCCACTGTTTTGGTCCCACAGGGGCTTTGCAAATGCGACATATCGCTCAGAAACCAATCCAGCAAAATCTGCACTCCAAAAGCCAAATGGCGCTCCTTACCTTCTGAGCCCCACCGTGTGCCCAAACAGCAGTTTATGATCACATATGGGGTATTGCCGTACTCGGGAGAAATTGCTTTACCAATATTGGGGTTCTTTTCTCCTTTATTTGTTGAGAAAGTGATTTTTTTTTAGCTATTTTCACTGTCCAATTCTAATAAAGTCTATAAAACACCAGTGGGGGTCAAAATGCTCACTACACCCCTAGATTAATTCTTCACGTGGTGTAGTTTCGTGAATGGAGTAATTTTTGGGGAGTTTCCACTGTACTGGTACCTTAGGGGCTTTGCAAAAGCGACATGGTGCCAAGAAATCAATCCAGCGAAATCTGTGCTCCAAAAGCCAAATGGTGCTCTTTCTATTCTGATCCTTGCCGTGTGCCCAAAAAAACAGTTTATAACCACATATGTGGTATTGCCGTACTCTAGAGAAGTTGCTTTACAAATGTTGGGGTTCTTTTGTTTGAGAAAATGAAAAGCTTTGAGCTAAAGCTACGTCTTATTGAAGAAAAGGGATTTCTTTTAATTTTCAGTGCCCGATCCTAATAAAATCTATGAAACACCTGTGGTGTGAAAATGCTCACTACACCCCTACATGAATACCTCAAGGGGTGTAGTTTTCTAAATGGAGTCACTTTTTGGGCGTTTTCACAGTTTTGGTCCCTCAGGGGCTTTGCAAATGCGACATGGCCTCCGCAAACTATTCCTGCTAAATTTGAGCTCCAAAAGCCAAATGGCGCTCTTTCCCTTCTGAGCCCTGCCGTGTGTCCAAACAGCCGTTTATGACCACATGTAGGGTTGCTTTACAAACGTTGTGGTGCTTTTTCTCCTTTAGTTCTTGTGGGAATGAAAAAGAATTAGCTAAACCTACGTTTTATTGGAAAAAAATTTAGATTTTCCTTTTCACAGCCTATTTCCAATAATTTCTGCAATGAATTGTGGGGTCAATTTCCTCAAGGGGTGTAGTTTCCAAAATGGGGTCAATTGTGGGGGGGGGGGGGTTCCACTGTTTTGGCATCACAAGACCTCTTCAAACTTGATATGGTGCCTAAAATATATTCTCAAAAAAAGGAGGCCCCAAAATTCACTAGGTGCTCCTTTGCTTCTGAAGCCTGTGTTTCAGTCCATTAGCACACTAGGGCCACATATGGGATATTTCTAAAAACTGCAGAATGTGGGCAATAATTATTGAGTTGCATTTCACTTGTATAACCTTCTGTGTAAAAAAAAAAAATTAACATTTGTACATTTCACCTCTACTTTGCTTTAATTCCTGTGAAATGTCTAAAAGGTTAAGAAACGTTCTAAATGCTGTTTTGAATACTTTTAGGGGTGCAGTTTTTAAAATAGGGTGACTTATTGGGGGGTTCTAATATATAAGGTCCTCAAAGCCACTTCATAACTGAACTGGCCCCTGAAAATACAGCCTTTTGAAATTTTCTTGAAAATGTGAGAAATTGCAGCTAAAGTTCTAAGCCTTGTAACGTCCTAAAAAAATAAAAGCATGTTCAAAAAAACTATGCCAATCTACAGTAGACATATGGGGGATGGGGCGTGGCCTAGCAGCGTATGTGAGAGGAAGCAGGATCTGGAGCTCCCGCTGCCATTCTCCTTAATTTGTATCCTGTCAGTGATATTTGCACACGGTGCCATACCTGTCACGAGAGAAGAGGTGCTGGAGAACCTGGGGACGGTATTTCCGACCATTAACGGCGCTTATAATGACCCGATCCCGGAAATCGAAGGCAGCAGAGGACGAGGAGCTGATGGAGCAAGATGGCGCTGACATGTGCTCCTTCACGGAGCGCAGAGATGTGAGAGGGGCGGCAGCATCCAGGTTAGAGCGCTTTGCCCGGCAAACACCTACGAAGCCTGCTGTAACCAGGGGGCCCTTGAGTAACAGGGAAAGGATGGCGGAAGGCTCAGGCTCCGGCTCACGGTTTGAGCCACTGAGGACTCAGATGGAGTCGGACGAGGAAGAAAATGGAGGAGGGGGTGCCGGATAATCAGGCAGACGGCTCAGAAGGAGGCTCGCATAGCCTGGTAGTACCTGGACCCACCTTGGCAGATGTCTTTTTGGCGGTAAGCCAGTGCAATTCCACTTTAGCCAAGCTTACTTGTCAGGTGGGGGGGATTAAAGAGGACATTTCCATCATATGCCATGATCTACAGCAAGTGTCTGAACGCACAACGGCGGTGGAGGGTCGGGTCAGTAAGTTGTAAGACAGAATGCTGCCCATGCGGAGAGATGTGAATGCAACGGCTGTGGATGTTAATTACCTTCTGTCCAAAACGGATGACTTAGAGAATCGTCTGCGCCGAAATAATGTGAGGATGGTGGGGATCCCGGAGAAAGTGGAAGGGGCCCACCCAGATTCTTATTTTCAAAAATGGCTGTTAGAAGTGTTTGGCAAGGAATCCTTGACGCCATTGTTTGCAGTGGAAAGAGCTCATAGAGTGCCTACTAGACCTGGCAGACCGCCCAGGCCAGTTCTGGTGAAATTGCTCCATTACAAAGATCGGGATTTGATTCTTAGACAAGCTCGGGAACGACAAGATATTAGTGTGAACGGGGCGAAAGTTTCCTTCTATCCGGATTTCTCAGCTGAGATTCAGAAGCGACGGCTGCAGTTCCTAGATATCAAAAAACGACTGAGGAGTCTTCGGGTTCAATATTCTTTTGCTGTATCCAGCGAAGCTGCGGGTGGTAGCGCTGGGGACTGTCCAATTTTTTGAGAGCTCAAAAGATGCGCTAAGATGGCTTGACAGCCATGAGGATCGTCTTCGTCAGGAGCGGGAGGAAGCTGCTGTGCACACCTGAGATGGAAGGTTCCTAAAGGGACTGTTGCTGATGGAGGGAGAGGGGATTTTATAGAGGGAAATGCGGTTATATGCTAAAATGTTGAATTGCCTGGAGGGGAGTTGAAGTCCTTTTCTCTCAGATATAGGGAAGGGGGGGGGGAATATTGGCAGTTTAAATGTGACATGGTTACTTAAAATGTGAAAATGACATAGATATGCTGTATTCTGGTGGCGGGAGGATCGGAGCTTCTGGGGTACATTGCATAGAATATTTTATATGTGTTTTTACATTGTGAATAAGGTGCTGAAGTGTCCTAATAAGGGCGAGTTGTTTGCCTGCCCTGGCCCTCTCAGGAGGGTAAGTTTTTGGCAAGGGGGGGAGATAAGAGACATGACAGGGGGGAGGGAGTTCAAAGCGCGCCATAATCAGAAGTGTATTGTACTATATGGTATGTCTCAATGTCAAATACAAGCCTTGATTAGATGGGGGGGAAGGGTAAACTTTGTGTCCTGGAATGTAAGGGGTATGGGGGAAGCTACAAAACGCAGGGCTATCTTTGATTTACTGAAGAAACAGTCTGCTGGGGTGGTGGGATTGCAGGAGACTCACCTTACCAAAGACACGGCCCACCAGACGCATAGAGTCTGGATTAGACACAGTTTCCACTCCTTTCATTCCACATACTCAAGAGGGGTTCGTCTTCTGATACACCGAAATTTGCCATTTAGCTGCTTGGCTTCATTCAGTGATCGGGAAGGTAGATATGTGGGGATACATTGTAAACTATTTAATTGGGAGTGTATTATAGTGATACTGTATGTGCCTCCCCCATACTCTGTGGTTCCTATACCAGAAGTGTTGGAGAAACTGTCTGGTTGGCCGGTGGTCCCGACTATACTAATGGGAGACTTCAATAACATAATGGATAAGGCGCATGATAAATTCCCGAGGACTGGGGGGAGGGGAAACTGGGCTGACTCCATTCGGGAAATATATAACTGAGGTTGGGTTTACGGATGTGTGGCGAGCTAAATGGCCATCTACTGTGCAGCATTCCTGTGTGTCCTCTACATACGGGTCATTGTCCAGATTGGATTTGATATTCAGTATTAGTCTGGGAGTCATGTGTGTTGAAGGGGTGGAATATTTGCTGCGCTCGCTGTCCGATCATTCTCCGATGCTAATGAAAGTCAGAACCAGTCCGCAGGAAGGAGGACTTAGAATGCACTAGCGCCTGAATCCGTTCTGGATTCAACTGGTAGGGGGGGAAAAAATAGCCCTGAGCTTGCAAGAATACTTCGAATTTAATTCCGGCACAGTCCCTGTAGATGTTTTATGGGATGCGATGAAGGCATATATTAGAGGGGTCTATATAGGGGAGATCACGGCCATTAAGAACAGGACGAAACAAGTGGGCATGGACCTGTCGAATAGGGTAACATTGACGGAAGAGAGACATGTTGCACATTGCATGGCAGAGACGCTTGCTCAATGGAAGGTTGCTCAGAAATTATTGAGGGAACATGTGATGGAACAGGCGGCTAATAAAAGACTTTTTATGCAGCAGAAATATTATGAGGGGGAAATGACGGGCCGACTGTTGGCCACTATAGCTAGGCCTGCTCAAGATAGTGCATTTGTCCATTGCTTACAGGATAGAGACGGGGTGTTGGTCAAAGAAACAGGAGACGTGCTGAAGGTGTTGAACTCTTATTATACTGAACTGTATAGCTCTAAAGTTGACTACTCAGGAACGCTATTAGCAGAATATTTAGAGGGTATGACGTGGGCCACACTGATGGCAGAGGATAGGGAAGAGCTAGAGGCACCACTAACTCTGGAGGAAATACAACTAGCGGTGAGTTCGATGGCAAATGAAAAGGCACCAGGGCTAGATGGCATACCAGTGGAGCTGTATAAGACCTGCGGTGATGTGCTTTTACCAGAGTTATTGGTAGTGTTCCAGGATGGTTTTGAGAGGGGACGTTTGCCGCGGTCAATGTCTGAGGCTGCCATAGTAGTTCTTCCTAAAGAGGGGAAGGACAAGACTTTGCCTGAATCCTATCGACCAATCTCCTTGTTGACCTCCGATGTTAAAGTTCTCGAAAAAATTCTTGCCAATAGACTGACGAAAGTAGTGACCACCATTGTTGGCCCAGACCAGTCGGGGTTTATTCCATTGAAATCTACTGCAGTTAATCTGAGGAGGTTGTTCCTGAATATACAGGCGGATACTGACGACACACGGTCTAGGGCAGTGCTGTCCCTGGATGCCGCTAAGGCCTTTTGATAGTGTGGAATGGGGATATATGTGGGCGGTGATGGAGCGCATGGGGTTTGGAAACAACTTTATTACCTGGGTACGACTATTATATAAGCAGCCAGTGGCCAGAATTCGAGCTAACGGGAGGATGTCAGAGACCTTTGCTTTGGAGAGGGGGACGCGTCAGGGATGCCCGTTGTCCCCGATGTTGTTTGCTCTGGCAATTGAGCCCATGGCGAATGTTATGAGACAGCATCCGGATATTGAAGGATTTAGGTACGGGGATCTGGAGGAACGTATAGCCTTATATGCGGATGATGTTTTGTTATTTTTGAGGTGAATAGATCGGTCGTTACCGGCAGTTATGAATGTGCTGGAGAGCTTTGGTAAATTCTCGGGGTTAAGAATCAATTGGAATAAGTCGGTGCTATTGCCGCTTACCCCTCGGAGTTTGCCGTTGGTGGTGAGAGGTGTGAATATACCTTGTGTGAAGGAATTTAAATACCTAGGGATTACAGTCTCGGCAAGGGTGCAGGACTTTATTGCCCTAAACGTGAAACCCTTATTGGAGAAAATAAGAGATAGATCCAAAATTTGGCTTGGGCTACCGCTCTCAGCACTGGGACGTGCGAATTTAATAAAAATGATCTTAATGCCTCAGATTCTTTACGTGGTGCATAATGCTCCAGTGTGGTTGCCTAAGTATTGGTTCAGGAGGATGCATAACTTGTTCAGGGACTTGGTGTGGAAAAGGGGATCCCTCGGATTAATTTGAAAAATTGCAGTTACCAAAGGAGCAGGGTGGGTTGGCTATTCCAAATGCGTGGATATATTACTTGGCGGCTCAGTTGCAGCACTTTGCAGGCTGGAAAGACAGAGAGGATTGGGACTCTAGGGGGAAGCTGCTATTTTACTTGGGACAGCGCATGAGTATGCTAGAGGCCTTGGAATCCCACAAATTGAAGAGGGAGGCGAGAGGAAAACCTACCTTGTTATTGATTTATAAGGTGTGGTGGGAATGTAAGGCCATATTGGGAGTTACAGGATGTTCCAATTATATGCCCATTTGGAACAACCCATACCTCTGGGAGTTTAACACACTGGAGGGATTTCAGGAGTGGGAGCAAAAAGGAGTTCGATTGGTGAGTCAGTTATATGAAGAGGGAACTTTTAAACTATTTTCGCAGTTCCAAGAAGAGTTTGACCTCCCTCATAGGTTGTTCTATCAATACCTGCAGCTGCGGCACAAGCCCAGGCACGAGTGCTAGATTTGGGCTGTTCCGGTATGGGAGTGGTGGAGCAGATACTGGGGGCAAGAGACACGAAAGGGCTTATATCTTTGATGTATGGCACGCTGCTTCTCAAATTTCTAGGGGATCCGATGGCGGAGGTTAAAAGTAAATGGGAAAGGGATGTGGGAACATTGACGGAGGACGAGTGGGAGGAAATATTGGAATCACCAAAAGTCCTTTCCCTAAGTGTAGCGCATAGGAGGTCACAACTTTTTCTTCTGCACAGAGTATATAGAACGCCTAAGGTGCTCTGGCAAATGCGGCTTAGATCTACGATGGAGTATCAGAGATGTTCATTGGACGGGGCGGATTTGAAACATATGTTCTGGAGTTGCCCGAGGCTGCATGGATATTGGGGAGAGGTTAGAGAAATGGTGACTTGGGTATATGGCAGGGAATTGCCGCTGGATCCTAAGATATATCTGCTGGGCTGCATGGGAGGGGTGGAAGAGGATAGGGCTGAACTATTGTCAATTAAAAAAGTATTATATCACGCAAGAAAACTAATTGCTAAATACTGGTTACAGGGGGATCCCCCGGAGGTTTCTGTACTAGTGAGTTATGTTACTCGTACGGTGACTTTGGAACGAAAAATCTATCTGAAACGTGGCGCGATTCATAAATATGATAAGCAATGGGGTAAATGGGCACAATACTATGGATTGGCAGGTCAGTAGAAGTGGAGTGAGAGATACCAAGGAATAAGGACATTGACGCGCAGGAAGGGGAAGGGGCTGAGGGAAGGGGTGCGAACGGGAGTTAATGTTGGGGATGGGGCTGTTACTGAGGAAATGTATAGGAAATATATAATGTATGTACAGAGTCCACAAGAGAAGGTGTTATACAGTGAAAGAAATAAGTATTTGATCCCTTGCTGATTTTGTAAGTTTGCCCACTGTCAAAGACATGAACAGTCTAAAATTTTTAGGCAAGGTTAATTTTACCAGTGAAAGATAGATTATATTTAAAAAAAAAAAACAGAAAATCACATTGTCAAAATTATATATATTTATTTGCATTGTGCACAGAGAAATAAGTATTTGATCCCTTTGGCAAACAAGACTTAATACTTGGTGACAAAACCCTTGTTGGCAAGCACAGCAGTCAGACGTTTTTAGTAGCTGATGATGAGGTTTGCACACATGTTAGATGGAATTTTGGCCCACTCCTCTTTGCAGATCATCTGTAAATCATTAAGATTTCGAGGCTGTCGCTTGGCAACTCGGATCTTCAGCTCCCTCCATAAGTTTTCGATGGGATTAAGGTCTGGAGACTGGCTAGGCCACTCCATGACCTTAATGTGCTTCTTTTTGAGCCACTCCTTTGTTGCCTTGGCTGTATGTTTCGGGTCATTGTCGTGCTGGAAGACCCAGCCACGAGCCATTTTTAATGTCCTGGTGGAGGGAAGGAGGTTGTCACTCAGGATTTGACGGTACATGGCTCCATCCATTCTCCCATTGATGCGGTGAAGTAGTCCTGTGCCCTTAGCAGAGAAACACCCCCAAAACATAATGTTTCCACCTCCATGCTTGACAGTGGGGACGGTGTTATTTGGGTCATAGGCAGCATTTCTCTTCCTCCAAACACGGCGAGTTGAGTTAATGCCAAAGAGCTCAATTTTAGTCTCATCTGACCACAGCACCTTCTCCCAATCACTCTCAGAATCATCCAGATGTTAATTTGCAAACTTCAGACGGGCCTGTACATGTGCCTTCTTGAGCAGGGGGACCTTGCGGGCACAGCAGGATTTTAATCCATTACGGCGTAATGTGTTACCAATGGTTTTCTTGGTGACTGTGGTCCCAGCTGCCTTGAGATCATTAAGTTCCCCCCGTGTAGTTTTCGGCTGAGCTCTCACCTTCCTCAGGATCAAGGATACCCCACGAGGTGAGATTTTGCATGGAGCACCCAGATCGATGTCGATTGACAGTCATTTTGTATGTCTTCCATTTTCTTACTATTGCACCAACAGTTGTCTCCTTCTCACCCAGCGTCTTACTTATGGTTTTGTAGCCCATTCCAGCCTTGTGCAGGTCTATGGTCTTGTCCCTGACATCCTTAGAAAGCTCTTTGGTCTTGCCCATGTTGTAGAGGTTAGAGTCAGACTGATTAATTGAGTCTGTGGACAGGAGTCTTTTATACAGGTGACCATGTAAGACAGCTGTCTTTAATGCAGGCACCAAGTTGATTTGGAGCGTGTAACTGGACTGGAGGAGGCTGAACTCTTAATGGTTGGTAGGGGATCAAATACTTATTTCTCTGTGCACAATGCAAATAAATATATATAATTTTGACAATGTGATTTTCTGTTTTTTTCTTTAATATAATCTATCTCTCACTGGTAAAATTAACCTAGCCTAAAAATTCTAGACTGTTCATGACTTTGACAGTGGGCAAACTTACAAAATCAGAAAGGGATCAAATACTTATTTCCTCCACTGTATATACTGTAATTTTTTGCCAATGTGGAAATTTAACAGATGAAAGATGTATGTTATATATTTTCAAAAAATGGTTGTTTGATTTTAAAAAAAGACATGGGGGATGTTAATTAGCAACTATTTTGTGTGGTATAATTTCCTGTCTTACAAGCAGATACATTTAAATTGAGAAAAATGCACATTTTTGCAATTTTTCGCAAAATGTTGGTGTTTTTCACAATTAAATACTGAATGTATTGAGCAAATTTTGCCAGTAACGTAAAGTCCAATGTGTCATGAGAAAACAATCTCAGAATCGCTTGGATAGGTAAAAGCATTCCAAAGATTTTACTACATAAAGTGAAACATGTCAGATTTGAAAAATGAGGCTCTGTCAGGGAGGTCATAAGTGGCCAAAGAGGAAAGGGGTTAACTAGATGGTGACGCTTGACGTCTATGCTCGTTATGAGCGGCTGGACGTTGTCGCATTATAACAAGCATAAATGTCATGCTGATCGCGTGGGCACAACAAGTGTGCTCATGTGATCAATAGCATACAGCCGCTTTCCTGCTCTAAACAACGGAGATAAGAGAAACTTCTGCTCTCCATTGTTAACCATTTGAATGCCGCCATCAAAGTTGATCGCGGCATTCAAAGGAAAAATTAGAAGGGGGCCCGTTGTGACACGATCGAAGGACATTCCTTATATAGACAGACAGGCAATGGGCCATTGAAGGACCCCAGAGCTGTCTGACCATATTTCCTGTTGTTAGGGAATACTGAGCATGTCTTAAAAACGGCCTGTATAATATCAGTAGACATGTACTGGTATAAAAATATATGCCTTTACATTAAAGTTAAAAAATCAAAAATCCCCCTATGGGATTTAGAAAAATAATAATAATTTTTTTAAAGTTTTGTTAAATTAAAAAAAAAAAGTTTACAAAAATACACACAAATGCAATTTTTTTACAATAAATAAACGTTATTAAAATATGAGTCCCAAAACATAAAATAATAAACACACATATTTGGTATCCACACGACCATAATAACCTGCACAACAAATCTATAGCATTATTTATGATAGGTGTATGCTGTAAAAAAATAAAAATAAATGAAAACTGCAGCGAAACTGCTTTTTTTCTTCATTTTTGACAAAATAACAATTTCTATAAATTAAACGATAATGTAAATGTAGCAAAAAATGGCACTGACATAAAGTATAACTCCTCCTGCAAAAACCAAGTCTCATACATCTACGTCGAGCAAAAAGTAAAAAAGTTATGCGTGCTGAGATGCCAAGAGGAAAAAAAACAAACATTGTTCTGTCTTCAATGCCAAAATTGGCTGTGTTCTTGACGGGTTGAAAAAAACTTTTTAAAACTTTTTGGGGGTATATTTTTTGGTATATTATTGTATTATTGGGAAATTCTTCAAAACGTTATTAAATTTATTTTTACTCTTTTTTTTTTTTAGGGGAGTAAAACATGCGATCATTACATCACTGGTACCATACATTGCAATATCTATGTATTACAGTGTATGGTACTTTTAACTGTCTCCTATTAAGCCCTTAATAAGATGAGAAACATGACAGACCTTATTTAGGGCCCCAGCTGCCATAACAACCCATTGGCACCCTGTGATAGCGTTACCTGGGGATGATGGGATGACAGAGGCCCCCCTCTTTCTAACTGTTTAGATGCCGTGGCTGCTATTGATCATAACATCTATGTAGTTAAATGGTCGGTCTTCGAGTTATCTGCGACCCTAGCCATTGGAGCAGGGTGTCAGCTGTCACGTACAGCTGACACCCGCAGTATACAGAGTGGGCTCAGCTGCAGCTCCATACTTCTCACCTATCATGGCGTACCGTTATGTAATGATGTGTTAAGGTGCGGACCCGGAGCAGCATATTAATAAATATAAAACATTTTTCTTACTAATTTTCTCAGATATGTAGATGTAAACTGTATTTTGCCTCCAACTGTAAGGGTATGTTCACACACAAACTCAAAAACGTCTGAAAATACTAAACTGTTTTCAAGGGAAAACAGCTCCTGATTTTCAGACGTTTTTTTAAGCCACTCGCGTTTTTCGCTGCGTTTTTTTACGGCCGTTTTTGGAGCTGTTTCCAATAGAGTCTATGAATAACGGCTCCAAAAACGTCCCAAGAAGTGACCTGCACTTCTTTTTCACTGCCGGTTTTTTATGCGACCGTTTTTCAAAACGGCCACGTAAAAAAACGGGCCGTCAGAATAGAACGACATTTTTTCCCATTGCAATCAATGGGCAGATGTTTGGAGGCATTCTGCTTCCGATTTTTCGGCCGTTTTTAAATGCCGCTGTCAAACCCGTGAAATGCCGCTGTCAATAGCGACCGTGGCATTTAAATTGTTAGAAAGAGCGGGGCGACCCCCTCTAGCAGCTTATCGCGCCCCCTGCAATGCAATCGCGGGGTGTTGATGGTTGCTATGGCAGCCTGGGGGCCTAATGAAGGCCCCCAGGTCTGCCATCTTTCTGCTCCTATTAATCCCTGCCTCTGGCAGGGCTTAATAGAAGCCTGTCAGAAAGACGATATGCTGCAATACAACGATTGCTGCTTAAAGTCTCCTAGGGGGACTAATAAAAAATGTAAAAATTAGTCAAATAAAATAGTTTTTTTATTTAATAAAAATATTAGAAGTTAAAAAAAAAACCTTTTCCCATTTTTCCCCCTAAAGCATTGTAAATAAATAAATACACATAATTGGTATCGCCGCATCCGTAAAAGTCTGAACTATTACAATATATCATTATTTAACCCGCACGGTGTACGCCGTAAAAAATAAATAAATGTAAATGCCAGAATCGCTCTTTTTTGCTCACCTCAACTCCCACAAAAAAATTGAATAAAAAGTGATCAAAACCTCACATGTACCCCAAAATGGTAGCATTAAAAACTACAGCTTATCCCACAAAAAAAAATAAGACTTCATACCACTTACTTGACAGAAAAATTCAAAAGTTATGGCTCTCAGAATTTGGCGACACAAAATATATTTTATTTTTTATACTTCGTTTTTTCCATGTAAAAGTAGTTAAACATAAAAAAAACAATATATATTTTGGTATCGCCGTAATTATATTGACCCACAGAATAAAGTTAACATGTTGTTTTAATTGCATGGTGAATTCCCGTTTCCTAGTACATTATATGGCACAATAAGCAGCGCTACGAAAAACTTCAACTCGTCCCGCAAAAATCAAGCCCTCGTAGGACTATGTAGACTGAAAAATGTATGGCTTTTGGAAAGTGGGGAGGAAAAAATGAAAATCTGAAAATTGTTTATGTCGGGAAGGGGTTAATATTTATTGTAAAAAAAAATATTTTAACATTACTTTATTTTTGCTTTTTTATTTTTAAACTTTAATGTACTGCCATATATCCATTTGCCAGTACATTAGCCTGTGTACTGATAGCACACAGGCAGTTGTTAGGACATACCTCAGTATGCCCTAACAACAGGAAATATAGTCAGACAGACTTGGGGTCCTTCAATGGACCCTGGATTGTCTGCCCATATATATGCTATGTCCTTCTCTCCAAGAGGCATCTCCCTTTGCATTTTCCCCTTGAATGCTGCGGTCAGCTTTGATCGCAGCATTCAAGGGAATAGCGGCAGAGATCAGAGGTTTCTCTGATCTCCGCCGTTAGACCGGGGCTGCGGCTGTGTAAAACAGCTATTGCTCCGCTCCTAATCAACAAGTGTGTGTGTGTGCATGCGGTCAGCATAAGGTGATGCGGCCGGCTATGCACTAATGAGCGGTGGCGCTAGCACTGAAGACAGAACATGCGGGTGTTTTGCAGTGCGCCCATCATGTTCTCTGTCTTCAGTGATGGCGCTCATTGGTGCAGCGCCGGCCGCATCACCCCATGCTGACCACGCTCGCACACTTGTCAGGGGTGGGGCAATGGCTGTATTACCCCTTGATAAAGCTACCGCGAAACGCGCGTCGGGGCTCGCAGTGTGGTGTTCATTTCTAGGCTCAACATGACATATACTGGTTGGTATAGCTTTTTGGGATTAGGCTTTATTATGGCTACTCTTTGTTGATATCTTTACGCTTACACGTATACCAGCGTGTGGTGTGCCTTCCCCTATCTATACTTGTCCTGGCTTAATTGATCTCTTGTGAAGGCTTGGGTGTAAGTAACACACCTGTGGTATTTGAATCTTTTCATCTGTATATGCCTTCCTGAGTTACCCTCTGTATATTTTGATTTTGTTATCTACTGAGTATATGCCACTTATAATAGCCTTTATGTGCTCCACATCTATGCATTTTTAAATTGTGTGTCTTATTTTAGGTCTTGATGGCCAATATGTTTTTATGTGCATTTGAATAAAGTATTGTTATTATTACAAGGTACAAATTTGTACTTGTATTTATTCCGGTTTGGATGTGTGATAGGTCCACACGTACAGTTATGGGTATTCATTCTTCATTTCGTTTTTGATATGTGTGGATGTTTATTGTAAACGTTATCGTTTGGTCTGTATCTTCATAGGTATTCATTATTACAAAGCCGTAGCCCTGCTCACTACATTCATGTATTTTGATACTAAGCTGTGCGACTGCACAGCTTAGTATTGAAATACATGAAGTAACGGTATTCAATCCTACATTGTTAAACATTTACTGACCTGCGGCGGTGCAAACCTGTCCTGCCCTGCTCTGCCGTCCGAATCTAAGACACGTCCACTATTTGCAGATTGGCCACAACTGCTCACATCTGCAGTTCTGGCCAATCCATTAACAGAGGGCGTGTCTTAAGCCTAAGAAGCGCACACACCCCTCCCCCTCTTCCTCTACCCTGTGAGTGACCTGACCGCTAGGCGGTCAGGTCGCAAGATAAGTTTTTAATAATAATAGGAAAAAAAAAGAGGATCCTGCAGCCGCCCCCCCCCTGCTGGACGCCCTAGGCATTGCACCCCCAGTGCCTAGTTGCAAATATGGCCCTGCATGTACGTAAATAATCTATACAGTATATGAAATGAGTATGACTTTTACCTCATAATGTGATAACATTAAAAAAACTCCATTATGAATTAATTTTAAAAAAACAAAACATTTTAATTTAAAATCGATATTTAGGCCCATATGTGTCAAAGTGTTAAGTCTATGGATCCAATAACTTTTACCTGCTCCAGCCTAGAGAGAGAGAAAAGCTTGCTTTGTAGTATATGTGTGTATAAATATATATATATATATATTTAATTGATTATACCTGCCATCTACAGCCTAACCAGCTGTTGAGGACTATCCTGAGGATCGCAACATGGGAGTATTGACACCAAAGTCCATTCCTCCTTGTAAGGGTGAAGAATTAGGGATTCCTTTGGCTCCACACCATGCGCCAACTCAATAACAGTCTCTGTCATTCATTGTCCTTGCCTGCCAAACATCTCCTGCACTGGAGCACAACTCCCCGTCTAACAAGTTTGCATGTCTCAGTGAAGTGTTCTCCCGCTTTACCGAGCTACTCTGCATTACCGCCCCTGAGACATTACCCAAGTTCTGCCTATGCTGGCAGTGGACCGGCATCAAGGTACACGCTTGGGTTTATAGTCAAATACGGAGTATTACAAGTATTACTAGACACAACAAAATTATGAATATGGGTGTCGTGTACTAAAGCACAGCCGCTATACAGTGGTGGAGTAATCTGCTTCCAAAAACGTCCACCTCCATAACTTCCGGTGACAGAGGCAGCTGGAACAGCCGATCGGTGCAGGGTCTGGGTATACAAACCCCACTGATCATATACTGATGACCTATCCTGTTGCCCCATGCCCAGATAACCCCTTTAAGCTGGCCATACACTTAAGACTTTATAAATAACTGTAAAGGCTATTTGAGCATTTTCTGCTCACTTTAGAAAGACAAGACGAAGAGTGAAGTCAGATATCTGTGGAAAACTCAATTTTTCATGTTAGATTTTTTCCGGTTGTTGTCGGGTACAGTCATAGCAATACTTGGAAATGTATTAATGAAAAAACAGATGTAAAACACAGGGATGCTCAAATTAACTGTCTACAATCAGCATCCTCACCTCATCAATAGAAGCCTAAGACACAGAACAAGGCAGAGATCGATATGACAATATTTAGCAATTTGTCATTTTTGCCCACAACAACAATCTTAACTGACCAACGGTGAAGTCATTTAGAAAGTGGCCTGCTAAAATCTCTAGAGTATGGCCAACCTCAGAGTCAAAGAACATAACCTCAGATATGCAATGATGTATGACTATAAGTTTTGAAGTAAAGTCAACTTGACTTTTCAGAGTATTGCCTATGGGGGAAGAATAATGGTATCCAGACCACTGATTCCAGACTGTTTAGCGTTACCTATTCTGCTATACTTCAATGGAGAGAACCAATCAGGTAGGCAGAAGTCCTGGCTGTATGCAAGCACTGGGATCATAATGTTTTTATTTTGGAGGAAGTTAATAGATTGCAGTTTGAAGGCATAAAACCAGTTTTAAAGCAGATGCAGAATGTATACATCAGCTATATAATTGCCCCGATCCTGAAATAACACCCTTGACAGTCTGACATTAAGGGATGATGCAGAGATATTGGTAATTTGAACTTCAACTAATAGAAGGTAACATACATCACATATTAAGTAAAACAAACAAGCTATAAGTTAGTAGAACCTGATACTTGAAACACTGTAACCTTAGTTCTCAGAGGTAGTGAATTTATAGTCCCTGGAGATGAAATAAAAACACTGGTAATGATATATCATTACTGTGAACTCCGTTACACAAATATTTTTCTGGAAACTAGATGTTTTGCTTGTGTCATAGTGGCTGTTTATTAATTTTACACAAGGAGGAATGCAAATGAAATGTTTGCTTGGCTGCCCATATGACTTTATCTTTCTGATTTGTAACAATGGCCAGCCTGACATTAAGAAAATATGGATAGAGTTTAAATGACTTGTGTAAATACAAATGACTGTCACCCTTACCTATTATGTTCTTAACAGGGTTGTCTGGTTTAGAAATGCACTGTTCGGCTATGTTCACATGTAGTGAAATTGCTGCAGATTTTCCATCCAGATTTGCGGGCAGAAAATCCACAACGTATTACAGTAGCAGCAAAATGGATGAGATTTTAACAGATCTCATCCACACGCTGCAGAAAATTTCTGTGCAGGAATTAACCTGCGGTGTGGATTTCTACATTCGCAGCATGCCCAATGATGCTGTGGAATGGTTGCATATTTGTTGCAGATTTTCCCCACTGAATTCAATGGGGAAGTGAAAATCTGCAAATTTTTGCTGTAAAATAGCTATATTTCCGCAGCATAAATCGCAAGTAGAAAAAAACAAAACACTACTTCCACTTAAAGAGGCTCTGTCACCAGATTATAACTATCTCCTACATAATCTGATCGGCTCTGTAATGTAGATAACAACAATGGTTTTTATTTTGAAAAACAATGTTATGCACAATTTTAGATTTATGCTAATTAGTTTCTTAATAGATAACTGTGCGTGTTTTTACTTTTTTACCAACTGGGTGTTGTAAAAAGAAGTGTATGACGCTGACCAATCATACAGTTCTCTCCATTCATTTTTAGCAGTACTCGCAACACAGCGTGGTCTCGCGAGATCACACTGTGCTGTCACTCCCACATTAACTTTACCGAAGTGTCTTGAGAGTGAATAGACATCGCTTTCAGCCAGGATGCGATGTCTATTCACACTCCCGACACTTCGGTAACGTTTCTTGGGGACTTACTCATACAGCACAGCGTGATCTCGCGAGATCACGCTGTGCTGTCATTCACAGAAACTTTACCGAAGTGTCGGGAGTGTGAATAGACATCACATCCTGGCTGAAAGCGATGTCTATTCACTCTCAAGACACTTGGGTAAAGTTAATGTGGGAGTATGTGACATTACAGCGTGATCTCGCGAGATCACGCTGTGTTGCGAGTACTACTAAAAATGAATGCAGAGAACTGTATGATGCTGATTGGTCAGCGTCATACACTTCTCTTTACAATGCCCAGTTGGTAAAAAAGTAAAAACACGCCCAGTTGTCTATTAAAAAGCTAATTAGTATAAATCTAAAATTGTGCATAACTTGACAATTCATCCCATGTGACTGCTGTAGCAACATCCTGGAGAATATTTTGCATCCCTTTACAATTGGCAAAGCAATAAACATTAAAAGTCTTAGAAGCCATTGACAACCATTAAAAAGAAAATGTAAAAATAATATACTGCATAGTATGTAGTATGGTTTGCATAAAGTTGTATGGTAACGGGTAATTGAGTGTGCTTTTCAGTACAGATGAGTGAAGGGTAGTAATGTAAGCCTGTGGGTACATTAGATGTTTACTTTGTGATTTTTACTATATGACAGAATTGCTCTTTTACCACATATTTCACATTCTTGAAATTAACACAAAGTTTTCTTCGTCCCTTGAAACTGATAAAATGTGGAATTGTTGCAATAGAGCATAACAGCAGTTAGAATTTATAGTGAACCCACTACAGTATATTATAACATCTGTTTGAAGTGACCCCGGAATTCCATGACTTGTATAAAACCTCTGGAGACTTTCAGTACTTGACCTTATTTACATTATTCCATATGTGAGCACTGAACAGTTGGTATGAGCACGGAGAAGATGGCGCTCACATTTTTATTTGTTTATCAAATATGCTTTTGCATAGTATCCCTTCAACACAATAAGGTGGAAATGTCAAAACTGGTGTGCGAAAAGTGGAGCAGTTGCTTCTAGCAACCAATTACAGTGATAATGTTTGAAAGTTTGAACCCTTCAGAATTTTCGATATTTCTGTATAAATGTGACCTAAAACTAGATCAAATTTCCACACAAAAGTAGATAAAGAGAATCAAATCAAATAAATGAGTCAAAAATATTAAACTTGACCATTTATTTATTGAGGAAAATGATCCAATATTACATATCTGTGAGTGGTAGAAGTATGTGAACCTTTGCTTTCAGTATCTGGTATGACCCCCTTGTGCAGCAATAACTTAATCTAAAAGTTTTCGTAAAAAAATTCCACAACGCGTGATTTAGAGAAATCTGTCTGAGTTGCAGAATATTTTTCCCGTAGGAATACATTGTAGTTTTATGCAGTGTATTTTTACATTGCGGAAATACAAAGCAAGTATGCCACGTGTGACTATACCCACAGACTAAAAGCAACCCTACAGGCTTATGAAAACAGCATGTGCTTGTACAGAGGGAAAAACGGTCCATGTGCCTAGATATGATGCTTCCATATAGCACCATATTATAGAGGCAGGTTCATACGGAACCCAACAGAAAAAAATCTCAGAAGCATATTGTAATGACAGGGTAGGGAGACAGACAGGTGAGCCCTAATCTACCCGCCACTCAGTCCCTGCCTACTTGCAACGACCCGTCCTAAGCGACGGGGTACAACTGGGCGACGGTCCCTACGCTCAGTAAGTGCAAGACAGACAAAACAGACAAGGGTACACAGAAACTAGGGAAACGGGGCAGCTGCCCACGGAGACACCGTGAGCAACGAGACTAGTGAACGAGCCGAGTCACACCAGGAGTGCACGAAGTACAAAACGCTGAGCAGGAGAGTGGTCAGTAAGCCAAGGTCAATAACAAGCAGAGGATCGGTAGTTCAAGCAGCAGCAGCAGAGCCAGGAGACAAGCAGAGCAGAATCACAGGCAAAGGAGGAACAGGAAAGGCAGGTATAAATAGACAGTGGGCGGGAGCTAGCTCCGTCTGGCCAGGCTGTGATAGGCTCTCCCACTCCTAAGCCTGCCATCCTGAGTGGTGGAAGATGGAGTCAGTCTCACCGACATAGGAGCAGGTGCAGACTGATTACCCACGGGCGTCGACACAGAAGCTGTGTCTGGCAGATCCTTTACAGACAAGCCATGAATAAGGACATTTGTGTTGTCCGAAATGCATAGGCATCAGCTAATATCTCAAACCATCACCGTGTGTGGCACTATGTGGGCACTATCTACAGTGGGAACTGTGGCACTATGTAGGCACTGTGGCACTATTTACAGTGGGCACTGGCACTATAGTGGGCAGTGTGGCACGATCTACAGTGGTATTGCGTCACTATCTACATGTATATATATGTCTTTTTTTTATATATAGTGTTTTTTTTCACGTTTTGTGATTTGTCTGCTGATAATAAAAATGTAAAACATGGAATTAATTTAACTAATCTAGAAAACTAAAGCCTCATAAGTCTGATAAAAAAAAACAAAGTAAAAATAGTTGTGATATTCAAAGTGGTTCCAAAGATATTATCGTTTAAAGGAATTCATATCAGAAATGGAAAATTTGACCTGGACACAGGGGCATTAATGACCCTTGGTCGTGAAAGGGTTAATGTATACTGAGCGAGACAATCGCTCTACCAGTACCGTGTCAAACCGTCAACTACCTCCTGATGAAGCTCTAGGACTGTGAAACGAGCGTTGAGGTGCTTTTCTTTCTGACATGCTCCATCATCATGTCAAAAGCTAATAATGTGCTTTCCTCCTAGGTCTATGCTCTCTTTGGGGATATAGCCTCTTTGAATACCTATAGGTTCACCCCACGTCTCTATGTGCATTACTTTATTTATTTATGGGTAGTATATTTCTTTGCTGCACTTCATAGTTTATCCTAGTTTATTTCTGGTGTTACTTCACTACATAATTTTCTCTATGTTCATATTATTTGTTATGGTATAGGCATTTGTATGTTTACATCTACTATTGTAAGAGATGAGGACATGTTGGGCACCCTTTGACCCTGTGGGTATGCCACATAGCTTGACTATTATTGTATGGTTTGACAAGGTATAGGTATAGCGATTGTCTCTCTCAGTATACATTAACTAGGTTGCATGATCCTGTTGGTTAGCACTGTCCTTTGCACACATGATCCGATGTATATTATTCAGGGGCTAGTATTTATCTGTTATATATAAATTTAGACATGTTATAACTGGTATTGTCTTATTGATTATTCCCACATACACATATTATTTGGATGGAGTTTTTGTCTGTTCTCTGTATCTTTTGGGCCTCTTTTATTGTCATATGGCCACATGAGATTGTTTGTCTCCGTTTATATGCATTTTTGATATATTGTGCATTATATGTATTATTGCATTCATATTTAATAAATGTAATAATTTCTTATTAATTATAGTGATTCATAGTCATTCCTAGTTCTCTTTTCAGTTTTATGTCATTATGACATGTCAGAAGTTTGTCAAACGTTTACTTACCCTTTAACCCCTTCCCCCTGCTTGCATTCTGGGCCCTAATGACCAAGCAATTTTCTAAATTTTTCCATTGTCACAATCGAAGAGCTATAATTTTTTTATTTTTGCGTCGACATAGCTGTTTAAGGTCTTGTTTTTTGCGACACGTCTTGTAGTTTTTATTGGTACCATTTTGGAGAAGATGCGACTTTTTGATAATTTTTTATCAAATTTTTTTAAAGTCAGGATTAACAGAAAACAGCAATTCTTCCATAGTTTTTTTTATTTTATTTTTTACGGCGTTCACCGTGCGGGTTAAATAATGTAATCGAGGGGTCGTTACGGACGCGGCGATACGAAATATGTGCAACTTTTTTGCTTTATTGTGGGTTTTTTTTAATAGTAAAGCAGTTTGTAAGAGGAAAAAGTGGGTTTTTCATTTTTTTTTTTTCACATTTTTTTTTATCAACTTTATTCAACTTTTTTTTAAACTTTTATACTAGTCCCACTAGGGGACTTGACTATGCGATCCTCATTATAATACACTGAGATTGTTTGTCTCCGTTTATATGCATTTTTGATATATCGTGCATTATATGTATTATATGCCTAAGGCCCTGTCCACACTGAGTTTTTTGCAGGCAGAAAAATCTGCCTCAAAATTCCGTCTGGATTTTGACCTGCCTGCACGCCGTTGGCGACTTTTTTTGCTGGATTTTATCGACCGCGGCCATTGAGCACCGCAGACAAAAAAACGTTTTCTCTGCCTCCCATTGATGTCAATAGGACAGAGACGGAAACGCCCAAAGAAAGGGCATGTTGCTTATTTTTCCCTCGAGCGATAGACGGTAACGCTTGCACGAAAAAAACGCCTATGCCTCCCATTGAAATCAATAGGAGACGATTACGGACGTTTTTTGCCATGTTTTTACAGCTTTCACCGTGCGGTAAAAACGACAACTTAACTTATTCTGTGACTACGATTATGCTGATACCAAATTTAAATAGGTTTTTGATTATATTTTACTAATTTACAAAGAAAAAACTTTGTTTAAAAGAATGTGGTGAAACAAAACAACATTTTGTTTGTTGATTGAGCGGTATGAGGGCTTATTTTTTGCGGGACAAGCTGTAGTTTTTATTGGTACCTTTTTTTGGTACATATAACTTTTTGATCACTTTTTATTACAGTTTTTTTTAGAGCTAAAGTGACCAAAAAAATCTGTGATTTTGGTGTCTTAAATTTATTTTTTAGTGTTTTCACTGTGCAAGTTAAATTATGTTATATTGTAATAGACTTTTACGGATGCAGTGATACCAATTTTGCTTATTTTTTATTTTCTACATTACTTTAGACAAAAAATTGGAAATGGAGTTTTTTTTAACTTTTAGTATTTATTTATTTTTATTTTTTTAACTGCTGAAAACTTTTTATTAGTCCCCCTAGGGGACTTGAACCAGCAATCATTAGATCGTTGGTACAATACACTGCAGTGCTAATGTATTGCAGTATATTGTAATATTTACAGGCTTCTAAACAGAGACAACCATCGGCACCCCGCGATTACGTCCCAGGGCGGACGATGGACTGTCGTCCCCTCTTTCTTATGGGTTAGATGCCGCGATCGCTGTTGAACACAGCATCTAAGGTGTTAAACGATCAGGAACAGAGCGATCATTGTTCCTGGCTCTTAGTCCAGGGTGTCAGCTGACCAGGGTGTCAGCTGACACCCGCAGCATATGGAGCGGGCTCAGCACGTGATCCCGCTCCATACTTCACCCCCCGCACCAGGACATGCTATTAAGTCGTGGTGCGCAAAGGGGTTAAATGCTTTTCCCACCATAGATATTTATGGTAAATCCAGAGGATATGCCATAAATGTCAGATTGGTGGGTATCCCACCTATGGGATCCTTATCTATAATGAGAACGCATGTACTGAGACCCCTTTTCCGCCTGTTGAGGTGGCTGCCAGTCACTCTCGTTTATGGTAGTTCCGAAAATAGCTGAGCCACTGGCTGGATTTACATATGCCGTTTTTAACCCCTTCCCGACATCCACCATATATATATACGGTGGAGGCCGGAGTTGGAAGTATAGAGTGGGCTCACAGGCTGAGCCCAGTGCCCTGCCGTGACGCAATCGAGTGGTGCTGATGATTGTTATGGGGGCCTGGTGAAGGCCCCCAGATCTGCCATCTTTTGTTCCTATTAAGCCCTATTACAATATAACATTATTTAACCCGCATGGTGAATGCAGTAGAAATAAAATGTAAACGCCAGAATCACTTTTCTTATGGTCACCTCATCTCCCACAAAAAATGGAATAAAAAGTTAGCAAAAAGTCGTATGTACTCCAAAAAACTACAGCTCGTCCCGCAAAAAATAACCTCTCACACCGTTCAATCAATGGAAACGTAAAAATGTTTTGGCTCTCAGTATATGGCCCGACAAAACAAATTTTATGTGTACAGTAACAATTAAATTTTTCCTTGTAAAAGTAGTACAACATAAAAAAAATCCCATATAAATTTGGTATCATCATAACTGTATTGACCCGCAGAATAAAGTTAACATGACGTTTTTACTGCATGGTGACTGCCGTAAAAAGGAAACCCAAAAAGCAATGGAGCCGTTATTCCACCCCACAAATATTTTTTTCCCTGTTTCCTAGTACATAATATGGCACAATAAATGATGCCGTGGAAAACTACAACTCATCCCACAAAAATCAAGCCCTCACATGGCTATATCGATGGAAAAATAAAAAAAAGTTACGGCTTTTGGAAGGTGGAGAGGAAAAAGAAAAAATTATAAAATGAAAAATGGCTGCAGAGGAAAGGGGTTAATGGTGGGGATTTTTTTGTTGTTGTTTTTTTAAGCCATAGCTAGGAGTGTATCATAAAGGAAGGAAAAGTGTTAAAGAAAGACTTATATATATTTTTTTTAATAAAAAAACAACTTAAAAACTGCACCAAAATCTGTATGTGCGACTGCATTCAGACACAGCGTTTACTTGTGTTTTCAGTGATGTTTTTTGCATGCACAGTGTTTTGGTTAGTGTAATTTTTTGTAGTGTTTTTGGGGTCTGGCATTTTTTGCAAAATGCAACATTCTCTAGGTATGGTGTTTGTTTCTGGCGTTTTTTTTTTTTATAGGCTTATCTATAGGACTTGCCTGGAAATATGCTTTTACAAAATGGCACTTAATAAAAACGCCACCAAAAAGGCATATAAAAAAAACACCATTAAAAATGTTGGAATCACATTGTATTGTTTCAATGCATTTCAAAATGCTGAAAAAAAACAGGGTGTGTGAAGGAGGCCTAATAGACATCAGTGATGAATAGTCCATCAATATTTTACCTTTATTTTACTAATTACCAGTATGCCATGAAAATAAATAATAGTCAAATCCAAGCCTGCAACATTTCAATAAATTCGATTTCACACTGAATTCATTCCCTAAGAAAATATTAAAAGAAAAAATAAAGCAAATAACAGACGCTTGATGACATACCGTTACACTTCGTTCTTGGTAATAGGTGTGTTCCGGCCTGACACCTGATAAATTTCCCTTCATTTACCAATTCAAGCAGTAAGCTTGATATGTTTCGAGTGTCCCAGGGATCTACAATGCAGTTTTCTTGATGAAAGTAGCCCTAAAATAGGAAGTGGCTGAGCCTCATAAGGTTTATGCTCCAAGCATAGTCTCAGACTACTAATTCTCATCAAACACCCCACTAGGAACACTGTCACATCTGTGAAATAGCTACCAGGGTAGTTCCGTGAATTACCTTCCTGGTGGTTCAGCATTTTGCGGGGAAGTGCAAGCCAAGCAGAAATAACACCATGCGACAACAGGAGGCCTTCACTTCTAAACTCATTATTCCTCAGGAGGACGCCACATTTACATAGATGAGTAGAGGCTTTCGCTGCTGTGCAGATTCACTTTCTTTTAAATATTTACTTGCAAATGTATTGAGTGTTTGTGTAAAGCAATGTCTCTGTGCAGGTTTGCAAAATAAAGATACCTCTATAAAACATTATTTTTTGCTAAATGTATATTTTGCTAAGGAAAACTAAATATGCTTTCTTGTTTTTAGCATTGGGTTGCAAAGTAAGAGTAGATAGATGATATAGACAAAAAAGGATGGCCTCATATTCCCCCCATACACAGTCTACCAGAGGTGCGCCCATTACAGTGCCCTACCCTCAATAAACAGTATCCTAGCCAAAAAACGCGCCCCCATTAACAGTGTCCTAGACAATGAATGTTTCCATTAAGGGCCCTAATTTTTTACAAGTAATCAAGAAATACATTATGGACAAGCGCACACCCAATATAATAGAAATGCAATTTTTATTATTCGATACAAAAACATCTAAATCCAGACAAAAGACCGGTCTGTACAATATGTCACAGCACCAACTGCAGAATTCACACATAATTCGGTGTAGGGAATACAAACAGGTCAATAGTATACCTTTCTTATACAAATAACAAAAATGAAAATATGAAGCATTGATACAATTATACCAATATCATGATAATAGATATCACCATGTATGACACCATAGTGGCTATATAAGACTAAAGGGTGGTACAGTTAGAATTGGAATGATGGTCACTGACAGTAAAGTGGCAAATAAAATATATACTGAACTGTGTCTACCCTAAAAAGCAATAATGTAAGGGAATGTATAAAGGGTATCCAAAATACAAGTAGAAAAATCCCATACAACAATATTTAGGAGTAATGTGTGTATGAACAATGTGACATGAGAGTGCCATGCGAGTCCCCCACAAAAAAGAGCAGCTGTATGAAGCGCTAAATCCTGTTCAGTGTCAGCGGGTCCTGCATGTCTCTGACACGCAGGATCCACCTGTAATCTATCACATCTAAGTTCAGTGTCAGTGGGTCCTGCCTGTCTCTGACACGCAGGATCCACCTGTTATCCATCACATCTAAGTTCATAACTTAGATGTGATAGATTACAGGTTTATCCTGCATGGCAGGACCTGACGGATTCTGGTTTTAGCGAACGCTAGCTGTATCTCAAAAAGTTAAAAGAATTTTTAATAAAAACTCTGACATTATTATTAAAAAACAAACAACAAAAAAACACTTTCGAAGGTGTACATAGCCTTCAAGTGCCCTAGTTAGGGGATACAGATACAATTAACCCCTTAACGCTCAGTGACGTAATATTCCGTCTCGCTGACCATGCTGTTCGCGCTCAGCGACGGAATATTACGTCGCAGGAGTAACGGCCATTTCGGCCGTCTTCCCGACACATACAGGAGCTGTGACAGCTGCTGTCTCGTACAGCAGCTGTCACAGCTCCTACAGCGGGGACCGATCGCTGTGTCCCCGCTGATTAACCCCTTAAAAGCCGCGTTCAATACCGAACGCGGATTTTTAGGGGTTAAGCTACAATCGCCGGCCTGCTACACGATAGCGGCCGGCGATGGTGACTATGGCAACCGGACACCTAAGAATGGCGTCCGGCTATGCCATCGACGGAATCCTAGTGGGCCCTGACAAAGTCAGGACCCACTGTGCTTGCTGTCAGTGAGTAGCTGACAGTTATCATACACTGCACTACACATGTAGTGCAGTGTATTAGAATAGCGATCAAGGCCTCCTGTCCTCAAGTCCTCTAGTGGGACAAAGTAATAAAGTAAAAAAAAAAGATGTGTAAAAATAAGAAAATAAAAGTTTTAAAAGTAAAAAATCCCCCTTTTACCCTTATCAGTCCTTTATTATTAATAAAAAGATATAAACAAACAAATAAACTATACATAATTGGTATTGTCACGTCCGTAACGGCCTGAACTACAAAATTATTTTGTTATTTATCCCACGTGATGAACGCCGTAAAAGAAAATAGCAATAAACCATACCAGAATCACAATTGTTTGGTCACTTCACCTCCCAAAAAATGAAATAAAATGAGATCAAAAAGTCGCATGTACCTAAAAATGGTACTGATCGAAACTACAGTTCGTTACGCAAAAAATAAGTCCTCGGACGGATTTATTGTGCAAACGCCATAAGACATAAAAAAACTATAAACATCTGGTATCGCCGTAATCGTATCGCCCCGCAGAATAAAGTGAATATGTCATTTATAGCGCACTGTGAACGCTGTAAAAAAAATAGAATGAAAAAACAATAGTAGAATTGCTGAATTGCTGTTCTTTAGTTACCACGCCACTTAAAAATAGAATAAAAACGGATCAAAAAGTCGCATGCACCCCATGAAAACTACAATGAATTCCTCAAGGGGTCTAGTTTCCAAAATGGGGTCACTTTTGGGGCGGTTTCCACTGTTTTGGCACCACAAGACTTCTTCAAACCGTACATGGTGCCTAATAAAAAGGAGGCCTCAAAATCCACTAGATGCTCCTTTGCTTCGGAGGCCGGTGCTTCAGTCCATTACCGCACTAGGGCCACATGTGAGATATTTCTCAAAACTGCAGAATCTGGGCAATAAATATTGAGTTGCGTTTCTCTGGTAAAACCTTTTGTGTTATAAAAAAAAAATGGTATAAAAAGGATTTTTTGACAAAACAAAAAAAAATGTAAATTTCACCTCTACTTTGCTCTAAATTCCTGTGAAACACCTAAAGGGTTCAGAAACTTTCTAAATGCTGTTGTGAATACTTTGAGGGGTTAGAATAGGGGTTTCTAATATATAGGCCACTCAAAGCAACTTCAGAACTGAACTGGAACCTAAAAAAAATATAAAAATGAGGCAATACTTCGCTTCTTACATTATACTGATAATGAGCCGTGCCCACCCAGAGATGACCCCAGTTTTGACCGTTTGTATAAACGGAGACCCCTATTAGACCGTTTCAGTGTCCGGTTTTCCCAAGCATACACCCCTGAGAATTGTATTTCTATTGATGTGTCCTTGGTACATTTTAAAGGGAGGCTTCAATTCCGTCAGTACCTGCCGGGTAAGAGGGCAAGGTATGATGTGAAGATGTATAAGCTGTGTGAAAGTGCATCAGGGTATACCTACAGATTTAGGATATATGAAGGGAAGGACACCAGTATTCAGCCCCCAGAATGCCCCCCCCCTCTTACTGGGAGATAATGCAAAAATTGTTTGGGATTTGGTGCACCCACTGCTGGACCAGGGTTACCACCGCTACCTGGATAATTTTTAAACCAGCGTCCCACTCTTCAACTGCCTTGCTTCCAGAAGTCCTTCGGCATGTGGCACTGCTAGAAGAAATCTGAGAGGCCTCCCTAAGACTCTGCTTGGGAAAACACCCAGAAGGGGTGAGAGCAGGGCACAATCCAGCAGCAATATATTGTGTGTCAAGTACAAGACAAGAGAGATGTTACACCAGTAACCAGTACAGAGAACACAGTACAGAGAACCCAAACCAGACTGCATCCTGGACTACAATAGGTAAATGGGAAGGGTGCACTTGTCAGATCAAGCCCTGAAGCCCTACAGCGCCATGCGGTATGGTATAAGAAGCTGGCCGTGCACATCATACCGATGGCATTATACAACGCGTACGTGCTACGTCTATGTACAGGCCAGAGGGGAACTTTCCTGGAATTTCAAGAGGTGGTTATCAAAAAACTAATTTTTAGGGACCAAGAAGTGGGGGGCTCCCAGTACTTCTGGAAGCGAGGCCACACGCATCGCACCAAGGCAACACTTTCCAGAAGTTCCCCAAACTGGCAAGAAGGGAAAAAAGTCAAAAGAGGTGCAAAGTCTGTTATAAGAGTGGGATAAGGGAGGACACAATATATCAATGTGACACGTTTCCTGAAAAACGAAGGCTCTGTATGAAAGAGTGTTTTAAAATGTATCATACATCCCTTGATTTTTAATCTACGCCAGTTTTACTTACCCTGATGTACTCCGCACAGCTTATCCCCCTCATCTTTCCCTTCTGAGCCCTGCTGTGTGCATTTCACAGCCCAATTCAAAGAGGTGCTGTGAAAAAACTATGCGGTCAAAATGGTAACACAACCATAAATCAATTCCCTGAGGGATGTAGTTTCCAAAATGGGGTCACTTCTGGTGGGTTTCCATTGCTTTGATACCTCTGGGGCTCTGCAAATGCGACATGGCACCCGAAAACCAATCCAGCAAAATCTGGACTCCAAAGAACAAATAGCGCTCCTTTCTTTCTGAGCCCTCCCATGGGCCCAAACGGCGGTTTATCACCACAAATGGGGTATTGCTGCACTCAGGACAAATTGGGCAACAAAATTGAGTATTTTATTTCTTGTGAAAATAAGAAATTTTGGGCTAAAACTACATATTATTGGAAAAAATTATATATTTTTTTAATTCCCAGCCCAATTCAAATAAGTTCTGTGAAGAAACTATGGGGTCTAAATGGTCACATTACCCATAAATGAATTCCTTGAGGGGTGTAGTCTCCAAAATGGGGTCACTTCTGGTGGGTTTCCATTGCTTTGATACCTCTGGGGCTCTGCAAATGTGACATGGCACCCAAAAACCAATCCAGCAAAATCTGCACTCCAAAGAACACACAGCTCCTTCCCTTCTCAGGCCTCCCATGGGCCCAAACGGCAGTTGATCGCCACAAATGGGGTATTGCTGCATTCAGGAGAAATTGGGCAACAAAATGGGGTATACTAATAAATTTGGATGAAAAATAACATTTTATTGGAAAAAATGAAATTTTTTAAATTTCACAGCCCAATTCAAATACGTGCCGTATAAAAACTGTGGGGTCAAAATGGTAACAACAACCATAAATTAATTCCTTGAGGGGTGTAGTTTCCGAAATGGGGTCACTTTTGGGGGATTCCTTCTGTTTTGGCACCTCAACACCTCTTCAAACCTGGCATGCTGCCTATAATATATTCTAATAAAAAAAGAGGCCTCAAAATGCACTAGGTGCTTCTTTGTTCTGGGGCTTGTGTTTTTAGTCCACGAGCGCACTAGAGACACATGTGGGACATTTCTAAAAACTGCAGAATCTGGACAATACATATTTAGTAGTGTTTCTCTGGTAAAATATTCTGTGTTACAGAAAAAAAATTAATACAATTGAAATTCAGCAAGAAAAATCAAATTTTCAAATTTCACCTTCACTTTGCTTTAATTTCTGTGAAATGCCTAAAGGGTTAAATAAACTTTCTAAATGCTGTTTTGAATACTTTGAGGGGTCTAGTTTTCAAAATGGGGTGTTTTATGGGGGTTTCTAATACATAGGCCCCTCAAAGCCACTTTTGAACCGAACAGGTACCTTAAAAAAAAGGCTTTTGAAATTTTCTTAAAAATATGAGAAATTGCTGTTTATGTTCTAAGCCTTGTAACATCCAAGAAAAATAAAAGAATGTTCAAAAAACAATGCCAATCTAAAGTAGACATATGGGAAATGTGAACTAGTATCTATTTTGGGTGGTATAACCGTCTGTTTTACAAGCAGATGCATTTAAATTCTGAAAAATGCTATTTTTTATAAATTTTCTCTACATTTTGCAATTTTTCACCAATAATCACTGAATATATCGTCCAAATTTCACCACTAACATAAAGCCCAATGTCTCACGAGAAAACAATCTCAGAATCGCTTGGATAGGTTTAAGCATTCTGAAGTTATTACCACATAAAGTGAGATTTGAAAAATGGGCTCTGAGCCTTAAAGAGGCTCTGTCACCAGATTTTGCAACCCCTATCTGCTATTGCAGCAGATAGGCGCTGCAATATAGATTACAGTAACGTTTTTATTTTTAAAAAACGAGCATTTTTGGCCAAGTTATGACCATTTTTGTATTTATGCAAATGAGGCTTGCAAAAGTACAACTGGGCGTGTTGAAAAGTAAAAGTCCAAGTGGGCGTGTATTATGTGCGTACATCGGGGCGTTTTTACTACTTTTACTAGCTGGGCGTTCTGATGAGAAGTATCATCCACTTCTCTTCAGAACGCCCAGCTTCTGGCAGTGCAGATCTGTGACGTCACTCACAGGTCCTGCATCGTGTCGGCCACATCGGCACCAGAGGCTACAGTTGATTCTGCAGCAGCATCAGCGTTTGCAGGTAAGTAGCTACATCGATTTACCTGCAAACGCCGATGCTGCTGCAGAATCATCTGTAGCCTCTGGTGCCGATGTGTCCTCGCTCGTCTGACACGATGCAGGACCTGTGAGTGACGTCACAGCGTGATCTCCCGAGAACACGGCTGTGTCTGCACTGCCAGAAGCTGGGCGTTCTGAAGAGAAGTGGATGATACTTCTCATCAGAACGCCCAGCTAGTAAAAGTAGTAAAAACGCCCCGATGTACGCACATAATACACGCCCAGTTGTACTTTTACTTTTCAACACGCCCAGTTGTACTTTTGCAAGCCTCATTTGCATAAATACAAAAATGGTCATAACTTGGCCAAAAATGCTCGTTTTTTAAAAATAAAAACGTTACTGTAATCTACATTGCAGCGCCTATCTGCTGCAATAGCACATAGGGGTTGCAAAATCTGGTGACAGAGCCTCTTTAAGGCCCAAACTAGGCTGCGTTCTTAAGGGGTTAAAAACAACGGGTGGTCAGCTCTACTTGAAGTACAGAATCGTCACCCGTGTTGTAGACATATACATGTAATATAATTCCAGTAATCATCACTTATTGAGCGTACTGCCTGCTAAGTTTCAATTATGAAATCGAAACATTAGGGATCCTTATCTTCTGGCGTCCCCTAATGGAACATTACAAAAAAAACAAAAAATCTGCGTTTTGCTTGGTCCCCTGTTGCTCATTTAGGCCTTATTCACACGAACGTGTCCGTTTTGAGACCGCAAAAAACGCTGCGTTTTGCACCCGCATAAAACGCTGCATTTTACGTGTGCAAAAGTTCAGTGTGGCATCTGTATATGGTGCGTGGCTGCGTGATTTTCGCGCAGCCGGCATCATTATGACACTCTGTTTTTATCTTTTTTGTTTTCATTCATTTTTTTTACTACTGTAGCGCGCATCACGCGCGTCACCCGGAAGTGCTTCCATGTGCCAAGCGTGATTTGCACACACCCATTTACCCATTGACGGACATACGCTGCATGAAAATCACGACCTGTCAGAAAGGCCCCATTGACTTACATAAGTCTTTGTGACGCGCGTGATTTCCACGCACGTAATACACATTCGTGTGAATAAGGCCTTACTTCTCACAGCCTCACTCCCGTCCAAGCTGGTATTGTTATAAAATCCTGCCACTTTTCCCCTTAACGTGGCAGCTAAGCGACTGCCACTTCAGGGCAAAACCAGGAAAGCCACATGTAAAAAAAAAAAAATGAATTGTGGTTGTATACTGTATGTTACTATAATGCCATTTCCATAGAAACACGTGCAGTAGTTTTAGTAGTTGTTTTTTTTAAGTGTAATATCACGGGACAGGGCTGGGAAAACAAAAATAGTATATATCATTTGTGTTTATATGGGGGTCTGTTAGATCAACATTAGCAGTGATCTGTGCATAGAGGAATGCTGGGGAACACAGATTATGCTCTCTCCGCATACCCCTGCCACAAGTAACAGACAGGCATGTGTCATCAACATAGCTCCCAGTGCTACACATTGCATTCGCATTGACAACCATATTTACTACTTGTATGAGGGCTTGAGGGGCGCGCAGTCGTTTTTATTGGTATTGCTTGCATTGTGCATTTTTTTTCCCTACGCCATTCAACCTGCAGGTTAAATAAAGTCATAATTTAAAGGGAAGGTGACAGAAAGGTATAGGGCAGGGGGATGGCATTGTAAACATACTGCATGACTGAGAAACCGACGTATGATTGCTGCGACGGTCGCAAGTGCCACTAAGGTGGGCATTTGAAGTGCAAGTGATCCTTCACAATACCAGCCCCACCCCTCTGCTCTGAGTGGCGGCTCTAGCAGTCTCCTGATTGGTTGCTAGAGCCATCACAGAGCAGAGAGTGGCACTTGTGACCGACGCATTAGGGAAATGAAACGCTGGTTTCTAGGTCATGAAACTTGCATGACCGAGACAAAAGGTACATTTACACTGCCCGTCCCCTCCCCTATATTGCAGACGTTTTGAGGCCGAAAAATTGCTGACATTCTATTTAATAGTTTGGACTTTTATTGATGTGATGTTACCATATATGTTGATTACTTACATTTTTATGTAAACATTTTTGAATTTTTTATTTTTATGTTTTTTTGACATTTTGAAAAACGTACTTAAATATTTTTAAAGTTTTTTTCTTTCCTTCTGAGGGGTTAAACGGACAGGATTGAAGTTATCTCAGATCCCAGCAGATATCAGCTGTATAAAACAGCAGACAACAGTCGCATATAGTGCAAGGCTCAGCTCCTGAGCCCACGCCACATTGTCCGCGCGTTCATCCGCTGTAAATGTACGATGGGTGTCACTAAGGGGTTAAACAAAGGAAAGACTTACATTTCTATTCTGTTTTGGATCCACTCCTGGTTTTGGAAATAGAACCCACATGCAAAAACTGCCCCAAAGAAGTCCTTATAGCATAAATGCACGTTTAAGCAGCATGCAAATGGGCAAGGGGTTATATAAATTACAAATTGTGCCAGGAAAGATTTGTTGTTTAGCGTTCTCTAAATTTAAAAGTCACGTAGATGAGGAGATGACGCATAACCCAGATATTTTTGTTTTTATAAAGTATCCAAATGCAATGACATGTTAAGTATTTTTTACATGTATATTATTTACACCTAGTCGTTTCTGTTATTAGCCAATGTCTTGAAATCCAGCAATGGTATGGAATACAGATTATAATGGAGTCAGCCAACTCCGGCTATATTTATTGAATGGAAGTCCATATACAGTTGTTTTATCATGGGCAAATAAAAACAAATTTGTCATGAATATTTATAGTACGATGACCTGTAGGTCAGGACTTTCCTTGTTATTAAACCATCAGCTGCCAGGAAATGACTGACCTAAAGGTCGATGGGCCATTATATTTATATCAAAATAAAATAAAAACGCTGTTCCACATTTAGAAACAAGCCGATGTGAAGACTATTACTCTCTGCTGCCTTGACATGAAATATTATGTGTTTGGCTTTCTGGACAATGAGCTGTGTAAAACTTCACTTAAGTTTCCTTCATAAGTAATAGGGAGCTTTCACCTTGTAAAGTTCAAAGTGTTCTTACCTTAAGTAGTCATTGGAAAGCTGGCTAACCGGCCATTAATAACATTTGTCTAGCACGTTACAATGTGTTTTGACCCCTGGGAATGTCTGTTTGTAGGCATGAAGGAATATAACTTATGCATGACTAACATCGCAAGTGTGTCACAGTAACTAGCTGAAACTAGACGTCAGGGTTGTTTTGAAGTGGTCGAGATCCTTAAGTCAACCTCTAATTAACATACCCCATAACAACGTATAGTCATTACAAGCACATATACGCTACTCCATTATTTATCCATAGAAGAAACTAGGGGCTTGAGTTGTTAGAAATTCTGTCCAGCTGTTTCTTTAGTTAGGTCCGTAAATTGGAAAGCTCTGTGACAACCCATATGGTCACCCTTATAGCTGTGTAAACTCTTTGGCAGGACTATTTATCAGTATTATTTCAAGATTGTTCATTTTAAAAGGGACATTGATAAAAATGTATATGATCCTGACTGGAGATCCAAATGATATGATGTGTGCCAATGTTACCAAATGTAGGATAGTCAGACTTGCTCAGATCCACTTATTCAGAAAGCGTCACAGAAGGAGTTCCAAGCAGCGTAGCCGCGAGCAGGAGCGAAAGCAATGAACCAGGTGGGGGCCATGTCAATTAAATGTTATGCTTATATTAGTTAGTGAAGATGAGCAAGGAATTTTACCTATCTGACAAAAACCCATGTCTTATCAAATATTCTATATGGCTTTGCTGAGAGGCTATAGAATAATGGTGTTTTGGGCAGTTGTAATAAAAAGAATCAAGCACCCCTAACAAATCCTCACTATAAATATAGCTTATTTATTAATGCAACAATGACATGCGGGTGAGGTGAAGTAAAGCATCTCAAATTATACAGTGCGACAAGACAATATGAACAGTCAGTGTATGGCAGCAGGATACCTCTCAGTTCCCCACTGCTTCAGTATTGGTCATTGCTGTCAAATTATAAAGATAAATTACTGCATTTAAATCTCCCCCTGTGGCACCAATAGAACACGGAGAAATAAAGCATTTTCTATACTTGACCAGTAACTGCAGTAATACAGTATTTACTCCATTCACTCATCATTCACCAAGATCTTAACCCGTTAGTGACCGCCAATACGGCTTTTCACGGCGGCCACTAATGGGCTTTATTCTGATGCATACGCCTTTTCACGGCGCTGCATCAGAATAAATAAACAAAGCAGAGAGCTGTTAAATTTCCCTGCTCTCAGCTACCAGAGGTAGCTGGGGGTAACCCTGCTCGAACGAGTAAGATCGATATCAGTATCGATCTCACCCATCTAACCCCTCAGATGCGGCGCTCAATAGCGTGCGAATATAATTATAGCATAAGAATTAATGCAATATCTACATAGGTGTATAGAGGCCCATTTCCAGCAACCATCACTCGTGTTCTAATGGTACATTGTGTTTGCTAACTGTGTTAGAAGGCTAAAGGATGATTAGAAAACACTTGAAAACCCTTGTGGAATTATGTTAGCACCGCTGTAAACAGTTTTGCTGTTTAGAGGAGCTATAAAACTGACCTTCCTTTGAGCTAGTTGAGAATCTGGAGCATTACATTTGTGGGTTCAATTAAACTCTCCAAATGGCTAGAAAAAGAGAGCTTTCATGTGAAACTCGACAGTCTATTCTTGTTCTTAGAAATGAAGGCTATTCCATGCGAGAAATTGCCAAGAAACTGAAGATTTCCTACAACGGTGTGTACTACTCCCTTCAGAGGACAGCACAAACAGGCTCTACCAGAGTAGAAAGAGAAGTGGGAGGCCCCGCTGCACAACTGAGCAACAAGACAAGTACATTAGAGTCTCTAGTTTGAGAAATAGATGCCTCACAGGTCCTCAACTGGCAGCTTCATTAAATAGTACCCGCAAAACGCCAGTGTCAATGTCTACAGTGAAGAGGCGACTCCGGGATGCTGGCCTTCAGGGCAGAGTGGCAAAGAAAAAGCCATATCTGAGACTGGCTAATAAAAGGAAAAGATTAATATGGGCAAAAGCACACAGACATTGGACAGAGGAAGATTGGAAAAAGGTGTTGTGGACAGACGAATCGAAGTTTGAGGTGTTTGGATCACACAGAAGAACATTTGTAAGATGCAGAACAACTGAAAAGATGCTGGAAGAGTGCCTGACGCCATCTGTCAAGCATGGTGGAGGTAATGTGATGGACTGGGGTTGCTTTGGTGTTGGTAAAGTGGGATATTTGTACAAGGTAAAAGGGATTTTGAATAAGGAAGGCTATCACTCCATTTTGCAACGCCATGCCATACCCTGTGGACAGCGCTTGATTGGAGCCAATTTCATCCTACAACAGGACAATGACCCAAAGCACACCTCCAAATTGTGCAAGAACTATTTAGGGAAGAAGCAGGCAGCTGGTATTCTATCTGTAATGGAGTGGCCAGCGCAGTCACCAGATCTCAACCCCATAGAGCTGTTGTGGGAGCAGCTTGACCGTATGGTACGCAAGAAGTGCCCATCAAGCCAATCCAATTTGTGGGAGGGGCTACTGGAAGCATGTGGTGAAATTTCTCACGATTACCTCAGCAAATTAACAGCTAGAATGCCAAAGGTCTGCAATGCTGTAATTGCTGCAAATGGAGCATTCTTTGACGAAAGCAAAGTTTGAAGGAGAAAATTATTATTTCAAATAAAAATCATTGTTTCTAACCTTGTCAATGTCTTGACTATATTTTCTAGTCATTTTGCAACTCATTTGATAAATATAAGTGTGAGTTTTCATGGAAAGCACAAAATTGTCTGGGTGACCCCAAACTTTTGAACGGTAGTGTATACAGTGAAGGAAATAAGTATTTGATCCCTTGCTGATTTTGTAAGTTTGCCCACTGTCAAAGACATGAACAGTCTAGAATTTTTAGGCTAGGTTAATTTTACCAGTGAGAGATAGATTATATTTTAAAAAAAACAGAAAATCACATAGTCAAAATTATATATATTTATTTGCATTGTGCACAGAGAAATAAGTATTTGATCCCCTACCAACCATTAAGAGTTTAGCCTCCTCCAGACCAGTTACACAAATCAACTTGGTGCCTGCATTAAAGACAGCTGTCTTAAATGGTCACCTGTATAAAAGACTCCTGTCCACAGACTCAATTAATCAGTCTGACTCTAACCTCTACAACATGGGCAAGACCAAAGAGCTTTCTAAGGATGTCAGGGACAAGATCATAGACCTGCACAAGGCTGGAATGGGCTACAAAACCATAAGTAAGACGCTGGGTGAGAAGGAGACAACTGTTGGTGCAATAGTAAGAAAATAGAAGACATACAAAATAACTGTCAATCGACATCGATCTGGGGCTCCATGCAAAATCTCACCTCGTGGGGTATCCTTGATCCTGAGGAAGGTGAGAGCTCAGCCGAAAACTACACGGGGAGAACTTGTTAATGATCTCAAGGCAGCTGGGACCACAGTCACCAAGAAAACCATTGGTAACACATTACGCCGTAATGTATTAAAATCCTGTAGTGCCCGCAAGGTCCCCCTGCTCAAGAAGGCATCTGTACAGGCCCTTCTGAAGTTTGCAAATGAACATCTGGATGATTCTGAGAGTGATTGGGAGAAGGTGCTGTGGTCAGATGAGACTAAAATTGAGCTCTTTGGCATTAACTCAACTCGCCGTGTTTGGAGGAAGAGAAATGCTGCCTATGACCCAAAGAACACCGTCCTTACTGTCAAGCATGGAGGTGGAAACATTATCTTTTGGGGGTGTTTCTCTGCTAAGGGCACAGGACTACTTCACCGCATCAATGGGAAAATGGATGGAGCCATGTACCGTCAAATCCTGAGTGACAACCTCCTTCCCTCCACCAGGACATTAAAAATGGCTCGTGGCTGGGTCTTCCAGCACGACAATGACCCGAAACATACAGCCAAGGCAACAAAGGAGTGGCTCAAAAAGAAGCACATTAAGGTCATGGAGTGGCCTAGCCAGTCTCCAGACCTTAATCCCATCGAAAACTTATGGAGGGAGCTGAAGATCTGAGTTGCCAAGCGACAGCCTCGAAATCGTAATGATTTACAGATGATCTGCAAAGAGGAGTGGGCCAAAATTCCATCTAACATGTGTGCAAACCTCATCATCAACTACAAAAAACGTCTGACTGCTGTGCTTGCCAACAAGGGTTTTGCCACCAAGTATTAAGTCTTGTTTGTCAAAGGGATCAAATACTTATTTCTCTGTGCACAATGCAAATAAATATATATAATTTTGACAATGTGATTTTCTTTTTTATATAATCTATCTCTCACTGGTAAAATTAACCTAGCCTAAAAAATCTAGACTGTTCATGTCTTTGACAGTGGGCAAACTTACAAAATCAGCAAGGGATCAAATACTTATTTCCTTCACTGTATATACGTGATAGATATATATATATATATATATATATATATATATATATATATATATATATATATATATATATATAATATACATACACTGTATAGACAAAAGTATTGGGACATCTATACATTACTCCGACAGGAGCTTTTAAGAGATCCACATACATTAATATAAAGTTAGTCCCCCCTTTGCAGCTAAAACAGCTTTCACTCTACTGTGAAGGCTTTCTACAAGATTTTGAAGTGTGTCTATGGGAATTTTTGCCCATTCATCCAGAAGAGCATTTGTGAGGTCAGACATTGATGTTGGATTAGAAAGCCTGACTTGCAATCCCCTTTCTAGTTTATCCCAAAGGTGTTCAAGGGGTTGAGGTCAGACTCTGTGCAGCCAGTTAAGTTCTTCAACACCAAACTCACCCAACCATGTCTTTATAGACCTTGCTTTGTGCCCTGGGGCACAGTCATGCTGGAACAGAAAAGAACTTTCCCCAAACTTTTCCTACAAAGTTGGACGCATACAATTGTCCAAAATGTCTTAGTATGCTGAAGTATTAAGATTTCCCTTCACTGGAACTAAGGGGCCTAGGGCAATCCCTGAAAAATAACCCCATAGCATTATCCCTCCACCAAACTCTACAATTGGCACAGTGCTGTCAGGTAGGTAACGTTCTCCTGGCATTCGCCAAATCCAGACTCGTCCATCAGACTGCCAGACAGAGAAGCGTGATTCATCACTCCACAAAACATGTTTCCACTGCTCTAGAGTCCAGTGGTGGCATGCTTTACACCAATCCATCCGACGCTTGTCATTGTGCTTGGTGATGTAAGGCTTGCATGCCGCTGCTCGGCCATGGAAACCCATGCCATGAAGCTCCCGAGGCACAGTTTTTGTGCTGATGTTTATGCAAGAGGAGGTTTGAAACTCTGTAGTTATTGAGTCAGCAGCGCGTTGGCGACTTTTATGCACTATACGCCTCAGCACTCGGTGACCCCGCTCTGTAACTTTATGTGGTCTGCCACTTTGTGGTTGAGTTGCTGTGTTTCCTAAACGCTTCCACTTTGTAATAATACCACTCACAGTTGTTCGTAGAATATCCAGAATAGAAGAAATGTCACAAACTGACCCACTCTTTCACAAATGTTTGTACAGGCAGACTGCATGGCTAGGGGCTTGATTTTATACAACTGTGGCCATAGGACTGAATGAAACACCTGAATTCAATGATTAAGAGGTGTCCCAATGCTTTTTTCTATATAGTGTATATAGAGCGTAATATATTGAGTAATAAAGGGAAATTCACTGCGGTGCGCGTTGTTTTTTTTTTTTTTTTAAGTCCCCTGTGAATTTCAACCCTTGATCTGCCCTTGTACTAACCACTGCATACCTGAAACACTTCACAAGGCCTGTAGTTTTGGAGATTCTCTTACCCAGTTGTCTAGCCATCGCAATTTGGCCCTTGTTTCAGGGGGGTCTCTAGCCTGCATGCAATATATAGTAAATGGGAGAAGGGGGTCTCTAGTCTGCTTATAAAATATAGTAAGGGTGGGCCTCTAGCCTACATATACCGAATTATATAGTAATGGAGGAGGGGATCACTCGCCTGCATGTAATATATAGTATGGGGGATTTGTTATCACAGCAATCACACGATCAGGATCCAATAGTTTTTAGTTCCTTTGCTGCTAACAGCTCCATCGTGTATCTGAGATTGCACATACGTGTGCGATCCCAACATGAATACAACACCAGCACCCGCCATCTTTAACCCCTATCCGCACGAGTCAGTAACTATACATCGTCGCGTGAGGTTACTTCCCGCACGAGGACGTATAGTTGCTGAGTTGTTTCCGGTGCACACTGTCGGCAACCGTGTACACTGGGAACCGGGAGGTCAGCTGTCGCTGACAGCTGACACACCACTCTTGCCGGCCAGCAGTCCTTTGCCGCGGATTTCAGCAATGAACCCCTTAAATGCCGTGATCGCCGCATTTTAGGGGTTTCTAGCATATTGGCAGACCCTGGTCTGAAATCCCGGGGTTTGCCGATAGTTAGGATGGCAATCGGAGGCCAAACAATGGTCTCCGTGTCTGCCATGGATAGAAGCCCATCAGGACCAACCTCCGGCTGGTCCTGATAGGCTTCCTGTCAGAGTTACAGGAAGTCACTGTGTCGTTGCCGATGCACACTGTCGGAGACAAGGTGTGCATCGGAATTCGGGAGGTCAGCTGTCCCCGACAGCTGACACTCCAGTGTTGCCAATCAGCAGCTCATCGCCGCTGATTTCGGCAATTAACCTCTTAAATGGGAGTTTGTAGCACATCTAGAGGGTTTGTAGCACATCGGCAACCCCCATGCAATCGTGGGGGTTGCTGATGCTTGTGATGGCATCCGGAAGCCAGACAACGGCCTCCGGGTCCTACATGTACAGTGAAGGAAATAAGTATTTGATCCCTTGCTGATTTTGTAAGTTTGCCCACTGTCAAAGACATGAAAAGTCTAGAATTTTTAGGCTAGGTTAATTTTACCAGTGAGAGATAGATTTTATTTAAAAAAAACAAAACAGAAAATCACATAGTCAAAATTATATATATTTATTTGCATTGTGCACAGAGAAATAAGTATTTGATCCCCTACCAACCATTAAGAGTTCAGCCTCCTCCAGACCAGTTACACGCTCCAAATCAACTTGGTGCCTGCATTAAAGACAGCTGTCTTAAATGGTCATCTGTATAAAAGACTCCTGTCCACTGACTCAATTAATCAGTCTGGCTCTAACCGCTACAACATGGGCAAGACCAAAGAGCTTTCTAAGGATGTCAGGGACAAGATCTTAGACCTGCACAAGGCTGGAATGGGCTACAAAACCATAAGTAAGATGCTGGGTGAGAAGGAGACAACTGTTGGTGCAATAGTAAGAAAATGGAAGACATACAAAATGACTGTCAATCGACATCGATCTGGGGCTCCATCCAAAATCTCACCTCGTGGGGTATCCTTGATCCTGAGGAAGGTGAGAGCTCAGCCGAAAACTACACGGGGGGAACCTGTTAATGATCTCAAGGCAGCTGGGACCACAGTCACCAAGAAAACCATTGGTAACACATTACGCCGTAATGGATTAAAATCCTGCAGTGCCCGCAAGGTCCCCCTGCTCAAGAAGGCACATGTACAGGCCCGTCTGAAGTTTGCAAATGAACATCTGGATGATTCTGAGAGTGATTGGGAGAAGGTGCTGTGGTCAGATGAGACTAAAATTTAGCTCTTTGGCATTAACTCAACTCGCTGTGTTTGGAGGAAGAGAAATGCTGCCTATGACCCAAAGAACACCGTCCCCACTGTTAAGCATGGAGGTGGAAGCATTATGTTTTGGGGGTGTTTCTCTGCTAATGGCACAGGACTACTTCACCGCATCAATGGGAGAATGGATGGAGCCATGTACCGTCAAATCCTGAGTGACAACCTCCTTCCCTCCACCAGGACATTAAAAATGGCTCGTGGCTGGGTCTTCCAGCACGACAATGACCCGAAACATACAGCCAAGGCAACAAAGGAGTGGCTCAAAAAGAAGCACATTAAGGTCATGGAGTGGCCTAGCCAGTCTCCAGACCTTAATGCCATCGAAAACTTATGGAGGGAGCTGAAGATCCGAGTTGCCAAGCGTCAGCCTCGAAATCTTAATGATTTACAGATGATCAGCAAAGAGGAGTGGGCCAAAATTCCATCTAACATGTGTGCAAACCTCATCATCAACTACAAAAACCGTCTGACTGCTGTGCTTGCCAACAAGGGTTTTGCCACCAAGTATTAAGTCCTGTTTGCCAAAGGGCTCAAATACTTATTTCTCTGTGCACAATGCAAATAAATATATATAATTTTGACAATGTGATTTTCTGGTTTTTTTTTAAATATAATCTGTCTCTCACTGGTAAAATTAACCTAGCCTAAAAATTCTAGACTGTTCATGTCTTTGACAGTGGGCAAACTTACAAAATCAGCAAGGGATCAAATACTTATTTCCTTCACTGTATGGAAGCCTATGAGGACCAGCCTCTGGCTGGTCCACATAGACTTACTGTCAGAGTGACTGTGACGTCACACTGACAGTTGTCATACATTACACTACCTAGGTAGTGTAATGTATTCTATCAGCGATCAGGGCTGCAAGTAAAAAAATAAAGTGTAAAAAGAAAAAAAAAAAAGTTAATGAAAATGTTTTATAAAAGTGTTTAAATAAAAGTTTTTTTTTTCCTATAATAAGTCTTTTATTATAGGGAAAAAAATGAAAATGTTAACAAAAAAAGTACACATATTTGGTATCACCGCGTTCGTAACGACCCAACTATAAAACTATAATGTTATTTTTCCCGCACGGTGAACAAAATAAATGAAAAACTATGCCAGCATCGCTATGTTTTGGTCACCACCCCTCCGAAGATATAGAATAAAAAGTGATCAAAAAGTCGCATGTACCCCAAAATAGTACCAATAAAAACTACAACCCGTCCCGCAAAAAACTATTTTTGGACTAAAAAATAAAAAAGTTATGGCTCTCAGAATATGTTGACACAGAAAATAAATTATTTTATAGAAAAATAATTTTATTGTGCAAACGCTTCAAAACATTAAAAAAAAACGATGTACATATGGTATCGCCGTAGTCGTATCGACCCGCAGAATAAAGTAAAATGTAATTTATTGCGCACGGTGAAAGCCATAAGAAATAAAATATTGAAAACGCCAAAATCGCTGTTTTTTGGTCGTGTCATTTTATGTAGTAATAACTTCCGAATGCTTTTACCTATCAAAGTGATTCTGAGACTGTTTTCTCGTGACATATTGTACTTTATGTTAGTGAAAAAATGTGGTCGATAAATGTAATATTTATTTGTAAAAAAAACACCAAGATTTGGAGAAAATGTGAAAAAAATTAGCATTTTTTGAAATTTAAATGTATCTGCTTGTAAAACAGAGTAGTAATACCACACAAAATAGTTACTAGTTTACATTTCCCATATGTCTACATTTTTTGAACATTCTTTTATTTTTCTAGGACGTTACAAGGCTTAGAACTTTAGCAGCGATTTCTCATATTTTCAAGAAAATTTCAAAAGGCTATGTTTTCAGGGACCAGTTCAGTTCTGAAGTGGCTTTGAGGGCCTTATATATTAGAAAGTCCCCATAAATCAACCCATTTTGAAAACGGGACCCCTCAAAGTATTCAAAACAGCATTCAGAAAGTGTTTTAACCCTTTAGGCTTTTTACAGGAATTAAAGCAAAGTAGAAGTCAAATTTACAAATTAGGAATATATAACCCCAGCACTCACAGAGGTACACAAGAGATCCAGATGCAAACAAATTTAAGTTTTATTGCAACAAAAGATGGTAAAGTTGAGGTGGAAAGCGACTTGGTAAAGACGTTTCGGCCGAACCTCGGCCTTTGTCACGGTCGCTGTAAGACGATATCACTGGTATGGGTTGTCCGCCGGATATTCCCTACACAGGGAATATCCGGCGGACAACCCATACCAGTGATATCGTCTTACAGCGACCGTGACAAAGGCCGAGGTTCGGCCGAAACGTCTTTACCAAGTCGCTTTCCACCTCAACTTTACCATCTTTTGTTGCAATAAAACTTAAATTTGTTTGCATCTGGATCTCTTGTGTACCTCTGTGAGTGCTGAGGTTATATATTTCCAATATTGTGGGATTCTCGTCCCTACCTTACTAGCACCACGCCAATTGATTGAGGAGTGCATCCCAATATCTATTTTTGAAATTTACAAATTAAATTTTGTCAAAATTAATTTGTAATAAAAAAAATTCTGTACCACAAAAGGTTTTACCCGAGAAATGCAACTCAATATTTATTGCCCATATTCTGCAGTTTTTAGAAATATCCCAAATGTGGCCCTAGTGTGCTAATAGACTGAAACACCGGCCTCCGAAGCAAAGGATCACCAAGAGGATTTTGGGGCCTCCTTTTTTTTAAGCATATATTTTAGGCACTATGTCAGGTTTGAAGAGATCTTATGGGGCCAAAACAGTAAAGACCCTCAAAAGTGACCACATTTTGGAAACGACACCCCTCAAGGAATTGATCTAGTGGTATAGTTAGCATTTTGAACCTATAGTTTTTTTGCTAAATTTATTTGAATTAGTATGTGAAGATGAAAATCTATTTTTTCAGAAAAAACGTAGACATTTTTAATTTTTACAAGGAATAAAGGAGAAAAAACACCCCAAAATATGTAAAGCAATTTCTCCCGATTATAACAATACCCCATATGTGGTAATAAACTGCTGTTTGGACCCACAGCAGGGCTCAGAAGGGAAGGAGCACCATTTGGATTTCTGATTTTGCTGGAATAGTTTTCAGTGCCGTATCGCGTTCGCAATGCACTGGAGGGACCAAAATAGTGGAAACCCCCCAAAAGTTACTCCATTTCAGAAACTACACCCCTCAAGGAATTTTCTTAGGGGCAAAGTTAGCATTTTGACCCCACAGTTGTTTTGCTGAATTCATTGGAATTAGTCTGTAAAGGTAAAAATCTACTTTTTTTTCTGAAAAAACGTAGCCATTTTGAATTTTTACAAAGAATAAAGGAGAAAAGCACCCTAATATTTGTAAAACTATTTCTCCCGATTACGGAAATATGCCATCAGTGGTAATAAACAGCTGTTTGGACCCACAGCGGGGCTTAGAAGGGAAGGAGCTCTATTTGGCTTTTGGAGCTCAAATTTTGCTGAAATGGTGATCAAGTGCCATGTCGCATTTGCAAGCCCCTGAGAGGCCAAAACAGTAGAAACCCCCCAAAAGTGACCCTATTTGGGAAACTACACCACTTAAGGAATCTATCTAGGGGTATAGTAAGCATTTAGACCCCACAGGTCTTTTGCAGAATTTCTTAGAATTAGGCCGTGAAAATGAATATCAACATTATTTCCACTAAAATGTTGAATTTTTTCAATTTCAAAAAGGATAGAAGGAGGAAAAAGCCGCCCAACATCTGTAAAGAAATTTCTCCCGAGTACGGCAATATCCCACATGTGATCATAAATGTTTTTTCATTAGAAAGTAATTAACCCTTTCCGGACTGAACCATTTTTTTCTTTTTAGTTTTTCCCTCCCCGCTTTCCAAGAGACATAACTTTTTTATTTTTCCGTCAATAGAGTGGTGTGAGGGCTTATTTTTTGCGGGATGAGCTGTAATTTTTATTGGTACCATTTTTTGGTACATACAACTTTTTGTGCACTTTTTATTACATTTTTTGGTAGAGCCAAGGTGACCAAAAAATAGAGATTTTGCCGTTTTAATTTCTTTCTTTTTCACGGTGCAAGTTATATAATGGTATATTGTAATAGTTCTGACTTTTATGGACGCAGCGATACCAATTTTGTGTATTTTTTTTATTTTTTTGCATTGCTTTAGAAAAAAAATGGGAAAAGGTTTTTTTTGGGACTTTAAATATTTATTGAATTTTTTTCACTAATAATAACTATTTACTTTTGTTTTTACGCATTTTATTAGTCCCCCTAGGGGACTTAAACCAGCAATCAGTAGATCGCTGTTACGATACACTGCAATACTATTGTATTGCAGTATAGTGTCATTTTTACAGGCTCCTGTAAAAGCGCGACCGCTGTTCCTGTCCGTTAGTCCCGGGTGTCAGCTGTAATACACAGCTGACACCCGCAGCGTATGGCGCAGGCTCACCCCCCACACCACGACATGCTATGTCGTGGTGCGCGAAGGGGTTAATGCGCAGCGGATGGTGCAGAGTGAAAATTAAAATTTTCCACTGATATACCATTTTAGAGCACAATATGTTGTGCCCAGTTTGTGCCACTGAAGAAAAATACCTTATAAAATATTAACCGGGTTCTCCCAGGTATGGCGTTGCCAGATCTGTGGGCGTAAACTGCTGTTTGGGCACGCTGTAGGGCTCAGAAGGGAGGGAGTGGCATTTGGCTTTTGGAGCGCAGATTTTGCTTGGTAGGAGTTCTGTTTGGCGTTTTGCTGGTATTTCAGTTTATAATGTGGGGGCATATGTAAGCTGTGCGGGGTACATCAGGGTATAATAAGAGGGTATAATAATGGGGTAAATAAATAATAATCTGCAGATATGTGGCCGATGTCACACTGATAAATGGTGTCGGATCTTATCCGCTTTTGGAACACTGCACATTTTGCATCGCCATATTCTGAGAGCCAGAACTTCTTTATTTTTTCTTCACCGGAGCTGCATGAGGGCTTATTTGTTGCAGGACAATCTGTAGTTTTCATTGGTACCATCTTTGGGTACATGCGATTTTTTTGATCACTTTTTATTTTCATTTTCTGGCAAGCAGGGTGACCAAAAACCATAAATTCTGACAATGTTTTTTTTGGTTTTTTTTACGGCGTTCACCCCGGGCTATAAATGACAATTTTACTTCATTCTGCGGGTCCATACGATTACGGCGATACCATATTTATTTAGGTTTTTTATGTTTTGCAGTGTTTTCGCAATAAAATCACTTATTTATAAAATAATTTTTTTTTGTGTCACCATATTCTGAGAGCCATAACTTTTTATTTTTCACTCAAAAAAGCTATGTAAGGGCTTGTTTTTTTGCGGGACGGGTTGTAGTTTTTATTGGTACCATTTTGGGGTACATGCGACTTTTTGATCACTTTTTATTGTATATTTTGGGAGGAGCGGTGACCAAACATAGGGATTCTAGCGTAGTTTCTTTACTTATTTTTTTTGCAGCGTTCACCGTGCAGGAAAAATAATATTATAGTTGGGGTCGTTACGAAGGCAGTGATACTAAATATGTGTACTTTTTTTTAACGTGTTCATTTTTTTCCTATAATTAAGAACTTATAGGAAAAAAAAGCAGTTCTTGTTTTATGTCACTTATAACTTTTATTTTTACATTTTTTATAAAACATTTTTATGATTTTTTTTTACTTGTTTTTTACCTGTCCCACTAGGGGACATCTAGACTTGCAGCTCTGATCGCTGCTAGAACACATTACACTACCTACGTAGTGTAATGTGTTCTAACTGTCATTTTGACGTGACAGTCACTCTGACAGGAAGCCTATGAGAACCATCCTCCAACTGGTCCTCATAGGCTTCCGTACATGGCAGCCCGGAGGCCATTGTCTGGCCTCCAGTTGCCGTGACAAGGTTCGCCAGCCCCCGCAAATGCATGTGGGGGGCTGCCGATCTGCTCTTAACCTCTTCAATGCGGCGATCGCAATCGACCGCCGCATCGAAAGGGTTAATTGCCAATTTCAGCGGCGACGGGCCGCTGATCGGCAATGGGGAGAGCAGGGCAGACACCCAGCACAGTTAACAGCGGCGGTTAACTGTTAAAGCGCGGACGTAACTGCACGACCAGATGAGCGAAGTTACTGCTTTCCTGGACGTTCATTTACGCCAAGGTGCGGGAAGGGGTTAATTAATTTCTAAAAAAAACAAAAACATTTATGAACACATGTGGGGTATTGCCGTACTCAGGAGAAATTACTTTTCAAATGTTGGGCGACTTTGTCTCTTTTATCCCTTGTGAAAATTTAAAAATGCAACATTTAAATTGAAATTAAATGTTGGTAATAATTTTCACGGCCTAATACGACTAAATTCTACAAAAAACCTGTGGGTTCAAAATGCTAACTATAGCCCTAGAAAAATTCCTTGAGGGGTGTAGTTTCCAAAGTGGGGTAACTTTTTGGGGGTTTCCACTGTTTTGGTCCCTCCAGGGCCTTGCAAACCCGACATCCAAAAACCAATCCAACAAAAGGCGCTCCTTTCCTTCTGAGCACTGCTGTGAGTCCAAATATCAGTTTATGACCACATGTGGGGTATTGCCGTAATCGGTAGAAATTGCTTTACAAATGTTGCATTGCTTTTTCTCATTTATTCCTTGTAAAAATGAAAAAATTCTATGTTTTAGCAGAAAAAAAGGTGATTTTCATCTTCACAGACTAATTCCACTAAATTCTATAAAAAAACTGTGGGGGTCAAAATGCTAACTATACACCTGGAAAAACACCTTGATGGGTGTCGTTTCCAAAATGGGGTCATTTTTGGTGGTTTTCGACTGTTTAGTCTAAAATAGTCTAAAATATATTCCTAAAAAAAGGAGGCCCCAAAATCCTCTAGGGGCTCTTTTGCTTCTTAGGCTGGTGCTTCCGTCCATTAAAACACTAGGGCCACTTGTGGGATATTTGTAAAAACTGCAGAATCTGGGAAATAAATATTGAGTTGCGTTTCTCAGGTAAAACCTTCTGTGTTACAGAAAAAAAAAAATATTACAAATGAATTTCAGCAAAAAAAATTTAATTTGTAAATTTCACCTCTACTTTGCCTTAATTCCTGTGAAACGCCTAAAGGGTTAAAATACTTTCTGAATGCTGTTTTGAATACTTTGAGGGATGCAGTTTTCAAAATGTGGTGATTTATGGGGATTTTCTAATATTGTATAAGGGCCTCAAAGCCACTTCAGAACTGAACTGGCCCCTATAAAAATAGCCTTTTGAAATTTTCTTGAAAATATGATAAATTGCTGCTAAAGTTCTAAGCCTTGTAACGTTCTAGAAAAATAAAAGGACGTGAAAGAAATTATGTAGACATATGGGGGATGTTAACTAGTCACTATTTTGTGTGGTATTCCTGTGGTATTTACAAGTAGATACATTTAAATTTAGAAAAATGATAATTTTTGCAAATTTTCTCTAAAATGTGACGTTTTTCACAAATAAATATTGAATTTATCGACCAAATTTTTTCACTAACATAAAGTACAATACGTCATGAGAAAATAATCTCAGAATCGCTTGGATAGATTAAAGCATTCCAAAGTTATTACCACATAAAGCGACACATGTCAGATTTGAAAAAATCATGTGTCCACATGGCCAAAACGGATGTGTCCCACAGGGGTTAAACGGCAGCTAGATATAAAGCCCAGGTATCTCTGCTACCGTTATACAGAAGGTGGAGGTAAACAGGTTATGGATAGAGAGCTACTATTATGCCAGTGCTGTGTGCTTGCCCCAGGCTAAAATTTGCCAGCCAGTCCCTTAGTATACATATACTGCCCATTTGGCATCAGTAACTCTTTCAAAAGTCTTTCAAAAGTCAACTGATCCCTTGCACTGGGCAGTGGTGGCATATAAGACAGTGACAAGTCTCAGGATTGTCCTATCCAATTACAGTGATTCATTTATATTTATGATGACATATAGTCTGGGTTTTCTGTTGTGTCTAATAGGTGATCAGGCAGGTATTGGGCAATTTGGGGGATCTATCCTCTGTCAGAATTAAACATGAAATATAAAGCAACAAAATAAATCTGAAGATAATATAAAGAAGTCAAACTAACCACATCAGACAGAATATCCACCAGTGTATGTGTAAGATATGCATGTTATCATGTAGTCATTCCTCAAACAGATGTCAACAGAATGCATGGAATCTCTATAAAAGCAGCTTCCAAAATCAGTCTCGTGTCAGCAAAATGTTATCATTTCTCCACTGGCCCATATTTACATATATGTTCCCTTTGATGTATATGATGTAATACAATGAGTCAGTAATTGCTGTATGCTTTAGAATAGACAGAATGGATGAAGCTTATTGTTCACCTGTTTTAGTTTCCCTTTGATTCTGCTTATGTGACCAGATGGTTCTTAATATCCAGGGACAGATGAACTTATTTTGACTATGTTTCTATAAAACTGTAATTATAGTGAAATGTAGGGCATATAATGGTGTCCTTGTATGGTACAGATATCTTGCATTGTATGCACTGTATTTCACCACTTTATCATACAAAACTGCTCTCTGAACTGAACTGTTTTCATACATTTCTAAAATGACTTCTGGGACACCTATTTAAAGGGGTTTTCCAGTCTCTAAAAATTGATGGCCTATCCTCAGGATAGGCCATCAATAGCTGATTGTCACGATCTGTGGATATGTGGAACCACTAGGCCGTATCTGCAATAGTCCAGACAGTAGCAGCAGCTTAGGCACAGTTGGTACTTTGATGACAGGTGATGCAAAATGTGGCAGGAGGTACCAGGCGTGGCAGATGACACCAGACGTGATGTAAGACAGTAGGCGTAACAGACGGCACAATTCGACTCCAACAATAGAGAGGGCACAGGAACAAATAAAGCACGGGATACAAGTAGCAGGGCACGGGAACACTGGGAACAGGATACGACTAAGGAACCATTTGCAAGACTGCCTCAGCCGTTACAGTACCCCCCCCCCCCTTACGCCCCCTCTTCTTGGGTCTAGAGCGAGAGAGGAATTCCTTAATGAGTGTAGGGGCATTACGATTTTCTCGTGGCTCCCAGGACCTCTCCTCAGGACCAAACCCTCTCCAATACACTAAATAGAAAGTCCTTCCTTTTACCCTCTTGCAGTCCAGGATCTCCTTTACTTCGAACACATCGGAAGAACCGCTGGGAGTAACCGCAGGACTAGGAGTCTTACTGTAGCGGTTCAGCACCACAGGTTTCAGGAGGGACACATGAAAGGAGTTGGGGATTTTGAGGGTAGGAGGCAGCCGAAGCTCATAGGAAACAGGGTTAATCTGTTGTAGGATCTCAAAAGGACCGAGATACCTTGGAGCAAATTTGTACGAAGGAACCTTCAGGCGAATATTTCTTAAGGATAGCCAGACTTTGGTACCCGGAAGAAACTGAGGCGGCTCTCTTCTTCTTGTTTCCGCTTTTCGCTTCATGCGATCGACTGCCCGCAGAATAGAGGACCGGGTCTGCTGCCAGATTTGTAGAAAGTCCCCAAATACAGAGTTAGCTGTGGGTACCTGAGATGTATCCGAAACAGGAAGAGGGATTCGTGGATGTTGACCGTAGACAATGTTGAACGTTATGGAAGTAGTGGATTCACTTGTGTGATTGTTATATGAGAACTCAGCCTATGAAAGAAGCTGTACCCAGTCATCATGCACGGAAATTAAGCGACGAAGATAAATCTCCATGATCTGGTTAATCCTCGCGACTTGACCATTGGACAGTGTGTGGTAGGCTGAGGAAATGTCCAATTTCACATCCCGATCAGACACGATATGAAGGGGCAAGCCATGCAAAAGAAAGATGTGCTTATTGAAAAGATTTGTAAGTCGAGGAGCAGAAGGTAGTTCGGTCAGCGGGATAAAATGTGCCATCTTCGAGAACAGGTCCACCACCACCCAGACAGTATTGCATCCTGCTGCGAGAGGAAGGTCTGTGACAAGGTCCATCACAATGTGCTCCCAGGGGACATTGGGTACAGGCGGAGGTTGGAGCAGACAAGCTGGCTTGTAGTGAGACACCTTGTTAGAAGCACACACAGTGCAGGAAGAGACAAGTCCACAATATCTTCGGGCAGCGTGGGCCACCAGAAATGACAAGCTATCAGGTCTCGAGTCTTACGAACACCAGCGAGCCCAGCCAGTTTGGAGCTGTGTCCCCAGCAAAGAATTCTTCTCCTGTCTGCCAACCGAACAAAAGTCCTCCCCTGAGGGATGTGTCTAACTTGCAGAGGATTGGCAGTGACACTGCAGGACAGGTCTATGATACATTGAGGGGTCTCCACAGAGTCTTCTGTTTCAAACGACCTGGACAGGGCATCAGCCCTTACATTTTTGTCTGTGGGACGGTAGTGGAGCACAAATTAGAAACAAGTGAAGAACAGCGACCACCAGGCTTGACAGGGATTGAGCCAACTGGAGATAGGTAAGGTTCTTGTGGTCGGTGTATATCAGGATGGGGTGAGCTGCGCCCTCAAGCAGATGTCTTTACTCCAGAGCTAATTTGATGGCCAGTAACTCCCGATCCCCAATAGAGTAATTGCGCTCCGCGGAGGAACAAAGTCTCGAGTAATAGCCACATACTACTGCCTTTTCTTTGAAGCATCTCTGGAATAGAAGTGCACCTGCACCAACAGAAGAAGCGTCCACCTCCAACGAGAACTGCCGAGACACGTCAGGATGATGGTGGATCGAGGCCGAAGTGAAGGCACACTTGATGCTATGATTCTGCCTCTGGAGTCAACACCTTAGCGTTCATACCTTTCTTGGTAACGGTAGAGATGGGAGCCGTCAGTGAAGAGAAGTTTGGGATATACTACCGGTAGAAGTTAGCAAATCCCAAAAAACGCTGTATGGACCGCAGGCCCTGAGGACGTGGCCATTCCAGGACGGACTTTACTTTCTCAGGATCCATCTTGAGACCCTGATCCGAGATGATGTAACCCAGTAAGGGCATACAATTTTTTTCAAAAGTGCACTTCTCCAGCTTGGCATACAGACGATTCTCTCTTAATCGCAGCAAGACTTGAAGCACATGCCTCCGATGTGTCATTGGATCTGGGGAGAAGAACAAAATGTCATTGAGATAGACAACCACACAGACATACAGGAGATCTCTGAAGATAAAATTGACAAATTCTTGGAATACTGCAGGAGTGTTACACAGGCTGAAGGGCATCACCAGGTATTCATAATGCCCGTCTCGTGTGTTAAATGCCGTCTTCCATTCGTCACCTTGACAGATTCGGATTAAGTTGTAGGCCCCACGCAAGTCTAGTTTAGAGAAGATCTTGGCTCCTCGTATACGATCAAATAATTCAGAGATCAGTGGCAAAGGGTATTTATTTTTGATCGTGATCTGGTTGAGACCACGGTAATCAATGCAGGGTCGAAGAGATCCGTCTTTTTTCTTCACAAAGAAGAACCCGGCACAGGCCGGGGAGGAGGATTTTCGTATGAAACCTCTCTCCAGATTCTCCTTGATATGGGCCGACATGACGAACCTCTTGAGACCGTTTCTGGATCCTCATGTCAATCAGGATGGCTAGAAGAATGAGGTAATCTATGGTAGAAGGCAGTTCTCGAGCGGCAAGCTCGTCTTTAATATCGGAGGATAGACCTAACCAGAATGTAGCCACCAAGGCCTCGTTGTTCCAGGTCAGCTTTGCAGCCAGGGTACGGAACTGAAAGGTCAGCAGGGATGCAGCTGCAGAAGAGACTCACCCAGGCTCCTTAAATACTGTGTGGAAGGTCCGTAGGAAACACTGTAGATTTCGGGTCTCCGGTCCCTGACGTTCCCAGATGGGGTTCGCCCATGCCAGGGCCTTGCCAGTAAGAAGAGAGGCTATGAAGGCGATCCTAGCGTCATCAGAATGAAATACTCAGGCATGTAGACTGAAGTGGATCTGACATTGGTTCAGAAATCTCCTGCAGGCCCCCGCATCTCAGTCGTAGCGAGGAGGTAGTGGCAGAGAGAATTGAGAATCTGTACTGCCAGGAGGTATAGTAGGAGGAACAGCAGCAGCAATAGGAGCAGGTGCCGTGAAGGCTGCAGCGTGCGTATCCAGCCCATGTGCAATAGCGTTCACCGCCAGGAGGAGTTGGTCCTGTCGTGACCGAAGGTCGTCACACAGCCATTTTCAGAACAATGATGTTCTATGGGTGTATTCACACGGCCGTTTTTAACGGCCTGTGAATAATGGGCGTCAAAAAATAGGACATGTCCTATTTTTGTCCGTTTTCACGGCCAGACGGCCCCCATAGAAGTCAATGGATCCATTTTTAACGGCTGTCAATATATGTAACAACCGTTAAAAACAGATCTGTGACATGGGGATTGGCAAGGGAACTACTAGTTCCCTTGCTGGCTATCGTTGGCACACTCACCGATGCAGCACCATCCTCTTCAGGTGTGGTCTCTTGTCTTCCCGGGTTCTGCGAAGGCGACGCGATGGCATCATCTTTGCGCCGCCTTGGCAGATCCCGTGCAGACGAGAGACCACACCTGAAGAAGATGAGAGATGGCACTGCATCAGTGAGTATGTAGGGCAGCAGAAACTTCATCATATACAGGGAGGTGTGTGGCATCATCTACAGGAAGTCTGTGTGGCATATACCTGGGGTCTGTGTGGCATCATCTACAGGGAGGCTGTGTGGCATCTACATCATGGCTGTGTGGCATCATCTACAACGGGGCTGTGTGTCATCATCTACATCAGGACTGTGTGGCATATACAGGAGGTTTGAGTGGCATCATATACAGGGAGGTGTGTGGCATTGTATACAGCGAGGCTCTGTGGCATCATCTACAGGGTGGATGTGAGGCATCATTTACAGGGAGGTGTGTGGCATCTTCTACAGGGGAGCTGTGGCATCATATACAGGGAAGCTGTGTGACATCTACAGGGGAGCTGTGTGGCATCATCTACAGGGAGGTGTGAGGCACCATCTACAGGGAGGCTGTGTGGCATCATCTACAGGGAGACTGTGTGGCATCATCTACAGGGAGGCTGTGTGGCATCATCTACAGGGAGGCTGTGTGGCATCATCTACAGGGGAGCTATGTGGCATCATATACAGGGAGGCTGTGTGGCATCATATACAGGGAGGCTGTGTGGCATCATATACAGATTGGCTGTGTGGCATCATATACAGGAAGGCTCTGTGTCATCTACAGGGGAACTGTGTGGCGTCATATATAGGGAGGTGTGTGGCATCATATACAGTGAAGCTGTGTGGCATCATATACAGGGAGGCTGTGTGGCATTATATACAGGGAGGCTGTGTGTTACCATCTACAGGGGAGCTGTGTGGTATCATATACATGGAGGCTATGTGGCATCATATACAGGGAGGCTGTGTGGCATCATCTACAGGGGAGCTTTGTGGCATCATATACAGGGAGGACTGTGGCATCATCTACAAGGGAGCTGTGTGGCATATACAGGGAGGTGTGTGGCATCATCTACAGGGAGGACTGTGGCATCATCTACAGGGGAGCTGTGTGGCATCATATACAGGGAGGTGTGTGGCATCATATACAGGGAGGCTGTGTGGCATCATATACTGGGAGGCTGTGTGGCATCATATACAGGGAGGCTGTGTGGCATCATCTACAGAGAAGCTGTGTGGCATCATATACAGGGAGGCTGTGTGGCATCAGCTACAGGGGAGCTGTGTGGCATCATATACAGGGAGGCTGTATGCCATCTTCTACAGGAGAGCTGTGTGGCATCATATACAGGGAGGTGTGTGGCATCATCTACAGGGAGGCTGTGTGGCATCATCTACAGGGAGGCTGTGTGGCATCATCTACAGGGAGGCTGTGTGGCATCATATACAGGGAGGCTGTGTGGCATCATCTATAGAGAAGCTGTGTGGCATCATATACAGGGAGGCTGTGTGGCATCAGCTACAGGGGAGCTGTGTGGCATCATATACAGGGAGGCTGTATGCCATCTTCTACAGGAGAGCTGTGTGGCATCATATACAGGGAGGCTGTGTGGCATCATCTACAGGGAGGCTGTGTGGCATCATCTACAGGGAGGCTGTGTGGCATCATATACAGGGAGGCTGTGTGGCATCATCTACAGAGAAGCTGTGTGGCATCATATACAGGGAGGCTGTGTGGCATCAGCTACAGGGGAGCTGTGTGGCATCATATACAGGGAGGCTGTATGCCATCTTCTACAGGAGAGCTGTGTGGCATCATATACAGGGAGGTGTGTGGCATCATCTACAGGGAGGCTGTGTGGCATCATCTACAGGGAGGCTGTGTGGCATCATCTACAGGGAGGCTGTGTGGTATCATCTACAGGGGAGCTGTGTGGCATCATATACAGGGAGGCTGTGTGGCATCATATACAGGGAGGCTGTGTGGCATCTACATCGGTTCTGTGGCATCATCTACATCGGGGCTGTGTGGCATCATCTAAATCGGGGCTGTGTGGCATCATCTACATATGTGGCATATACAGGGGGTTTGAGTGGCATCATATACAGAGAGGCTGTGTATCACCATCTACAGGGGAGCTGTGTGGCATCATATACATGGAGGCTATGTGGCATCATATACAGGGAGGCTGTGTGGCATCATATACAGGGAGGACTGTGGCATCATCTACAAGGGAGCTGTGTGGCATATACAGGGAGGTGTGTGGCATCATCTACAGGGAGACTATGTGGCATCATCTACAGGGGAGCTGTGTGGCATCATATACAGGGAGGTGTGTGGCATCATATACAGGGAGGCTGTGTGGCATCATATACAGGGAGGCTGTGTGGCATATACAGGGAGGCTGTGTGGCATCATCTACAGAGAAGCTGTGTGGCATCATATACAGGGAGGCTGTGTGGCATCACATACAGGGAGGCTGTATGCCATCTTTACAGGGGAGCTGTGTGGCATCATATAGGTGTGTGGCATCATCTACAGGGAGGCTGTTTGGCATCATCTACAGGGAGGCTGTGTGGTATCATCTACAGGGGAGCTGTGTGGCATCATATACAAGGAGGCTGTGGCATCATATACAGGGAGGCTGTGTGGCATCATATACAGGGAGGCTGTGTGGCATCTACATCGGTTCTGTGGCATTATCTACATCAGAGCTGTGTGGCATCATCTACATCGGGGCTGTGTGGCATCATCTACATCGGGGCTGTGTGGCATCATCTACATCGGGACTGTGTGGCATATACAGGGGGTTTGAGTGGCATCATATACAGAGAGGCTGTGTGGCATCATATACAGGGAGTCTGTGTGTCACCATCTACAGGGGAGCTGTGTGGCATCATATACATGGAGGCTATGTGGCATCATATACAGGGAGGCTGTGTGTCACCATCTACAGGGGAGCTGTGTGGCATCATATACAGGGAGACTGTGTGGCATCATCTACAGGGGAGCTTTGTGGCATCATAGACAGGGAGGACTGTGGCATCATCTACAAGGCAGCTGTGTGGCATATACAGGGAGGTGTGTGGCATCATATACAGGTAGGCTGTGTGGCATCATCTACAGGGACGCTATGTGGCATCATCTACAGGGGAGCTGTGTGGCATCATATACAGGGAGGCTGTGTGGCATCATATACAGGAGGTCTGTGGCGTTATCTACAGGTAGCAGTGCATGGCAATATCTACATGTGGACTGTGTGGCACTTTGTCGTGGTTACTGTGTGGCACTATCTAGTGTGAGTGCAAGCATCAGCATATAATTATTAGCCTAGCCCTTTAAATTATACATTGTAATATAAAAGGCTAGACAGCTTGATACGTGCAGATCAATACTGGTAGCGGGAGCATGGCGAAAATAAATGTAATAAGAAATTATTATTTTTTCAATACGCCCCTTTAAAAAACTTGCATTTAACCCTGACTAGGAGATGCTGAGGAGAGCCTGGAGAGATCGCATACAGACCGTCAAGTGAGCTGAGGAGATCCAACACCTGACATAACAGCAGACATATCATAGAATGCCAAGAAACATGGACGTAGAGCGCCTAATTTTGCATGTCCAGGAGGAGACAGCTGTCTGGGACACGGCTAGAGAAGAATACCATGACCGCCGTCGGAAGTATGCCATCTGGGAAGAAATTATCCATGAGATGTTCCCTATCGAGTGGGCAAAAGGAGGCAAGATGCGCAATCCGGTTGGTAAGTAACGCTGTCCTTTCAAAACAACGGGACCCTGTCACAACGTTGACAAACAAAAACCTTTAGCAACGTTTCCGTCACCATTGAGAACAATGATGAAGCAAAGGGAAGCTAAGGTTTACGTTTGCCTTTCCGTTGAGGGGTTGCACCCACTGAAAGCTCCGATCGAACCCCTCAACGGAAGGGCAACGCTTATGTGAACAGGCCCTTACCTTTACCCTTTTCACACAATTGTCATACTATAATTACCATAACTTTAATCATGTTTTCGTCATGTGTTTCTATAACGGGTTGACATTACCGTACTTCAAAGTGACTTCGTTAGGAGGTCACAGGTAGCATTATTGAGGATTCCTCTTGTTACAGGGCCCTTTATGTTTAAACTAGCTTAATAATTTATATATATTTTTTACAGTTAAAGATGTGAAGTCACGATGGGCATGTTGCCGTGACCAATATAAGAAATATCTAATGGAGCACGCCAGGAGTGGGGATGCTCCTTTGAAGAAAAGGCCCTACACCTATCACAAGCAATTAGAGTTTCTGAACAGAGTTATGGACAGAAGCAAACAGGTACCGTGCTCACATGGCAATAACATCTGTTTTGGAGACTTTTGTCCCTTCAAATAATCCATCTCCCATAGTGAGGTTCCTCAATGCATATCAGCAACAGCTGGATGAGGCTCCTGGGCAATTTCCCAGACAGATTCCGTCTATACAATCAGCAGGACCATACAGCCGACCTGGTCCTTCTACAGGACAGTATGGACCGATCCAACCTGGACCGTCGTCCTATTCGTCAACTCCAGCACCTGTCCCACCTGGCACATAACCTGTCCCAGTCTACTCGGGGCACTACCCCGTCCAGGGTAACCAGGACATTTTAGAGGGGAGATTTGTTAGAACTATCCCTGACACCTCTTTCCAGCAGTTATAAGACAATTACATTGTTTGATTTCTTTAAATTTTTATTTTAACAGTACCTTTGCACCATGTTGGTGCTTTTGTTGTCGCCATGTTGGTGATTTTGAATTGTTAACTTTATTGTATTAAAAGTATTTTTTTTCCAGTTTTACAACGGTGTCCTGTGTCTTCTTCCAGCAATGTCCACTGTATAGCAGTGGTGCCAGGGTACTGAAGCTCTGGTCCTATAACAGCAGAGCTGCATCTGGCACTTGTCCCTGCTTACAGCTTTCGGGGCACAGAGGCAGCTGGTTCAGCTGATCTGTGTGGGTGTCTGATTGTTGCACCCCGCAGATCATTTACTGATAACCTATATTGTGGATAGGTCAGCAGTATCAAAACCCATGGGGAACACAAAACCCATTGAAAGGGTAACTAAAATTTCAATGGTAATTCTTTTATTTCAGATGCTTTTCCGTTTTTTTTCACGGAAGCAAAAGTGCTGCAGACTGAACTTTTCCTTCCGTCAAAAAAAGCGGAAACCTAGTGATCGGAGGCAATCTGAAATCATCTGAAACAAAATAATTACCATTGAAATCAATGGTAATTCTAACGAAAGCGATGCTTTCAGTTTGGATTCTCGTTCACTTCTTCCTCTAACGGAAGAGAGCTAAACGTACCATAAGGCCTCGTTTACACGAGCGTATTATACGCGCGTGCGACGCGCGTGCTTTTCACGCGTGTCGTACGCACCTATAATAGTCTATGGGGCTGTTTAGACGATGCGTGAATTTTGCGCAGCGTGAGTGCGTTGCGTAAAACTCACGACATGTTCTATATTCTTGCGTTTTTCACGCAACACGCACCCATTGACTTCAATGGGTGCGTGAAAACAACGCATGCCACACTGACGGTCCTGCGTTGCATGCGTGAAAATCACGTAAGAGCTGTCAAAAGGATGAATGTAAACAGAAAAGCACCACGTGCTTTTCTGGTTACAAACATCCAAACGGAGTGTCAAATTAGAGATGAGCGCACCGAACTTCACCGGGTTCGGCCGAACTCGTTTTAACCGAACCCGGCAAAAAATGTTCGGGTACGCGACGTAAGGAGACAGTCACTGCCCACGGTGCTGAAAGACTTAAACTGTTTCAGCACCATGGACAGTGACTTTCGATCACAATATACATATACGTGTAAAAAAAAAAAGAAGTTCTGACTTACCGATAACTCCCGGCTTCTTCCTCCAGTCCGACCTCCCGGGATGACAATTCAGGCCAAGTGACAGCTGCAGCCAATCACAGGCCAAGCACAGGCTGCAGCGGTCTCATGGCCTGCCGCGTCATCCTGGGAGGTGGGGCCGGATGACAAGAGAGGGACGCGTCACCAAGGCAACGGCCGGGAGACCGGACTGGAGGAAGCAGGCAGTTCATGGTAAGTGTGAACGTCTTTTTTTATTCACAGGTTGGTGTAGATTGTGATCGGCATTCACTGTCGAGGGTGCTGAAAGAGTTACTGCCGATCAGTTAGCTCTTTCAGCACCTTGGACAGTGACGGGCGTCGACTACCTCATCTCTATGATGGCGGCTGCGCGAAAATCACGCAGCCGCGCATCATACACGGATGACACACGGAGCTGTCAATTGCCTTTTGCGCACGCAAAACGCAGCGTTTTTTTGCGTGCGCAAAACGCACACGCTCGTGTAAATGAGGCCTAAAGGTAGTGTGAACTTAGCCTATTCAAAAAATGGTAATTTTCTTTGAAAACTTAAATGAGTAAAGCAAGGAGTGATAAATGATTACAAAAACATGGCTGCTCTTTTTCTCCATCTGTTTTTTCTGGTATTTCACCTCAGCCCTATTCATGTGAATAATTGCATTATTATTATTATTATATTTCTGTTTCTCACTTCAATTAATTCTATCCTTAGTCAATTATTTGCAAGGTTAAAACAATGTAATAATTATTTTTTGTAATTACCTTTCACAGCCTACATATACGGATAAGTGTATTGGATACCTTTTTTAGCGTTGGCAATAGTTGTAGGGTTTTATGCTATTGTTTTTGCTATAAAAAACATAATGTGGGACATATACTTTTTTTTCTACTGGGGTATATATATATATATATATATATATATATATATATAGCAAAATAATGTTTTGTAGGGTAGATTTATATGACGATACTACCCGTTACTGTTACCAATGACTTGTGACATATTTGCATCAGTTGCTCTGCAACTGAGGATGCCGCCGCTCACATGATCTCACCAGTGGAACGCATTGTAGCGCATTACATCACTATTATGCGCTTCGTGCGTCCTGGTGCTTAGCAATGACATGCTTCCGCCTCAGGGCATTACACAGACGCACAGCATCCTGATTGCCACGAGTTGTGCAGCTGAATGCTGCTGTGGATCCCTATGGTTTTGTATGTTAGGATATACCTGAAGTTCTGATTGGTGAGTGTTTCTATGATGACGTATTTCAACACTACTGAGGCATAAATGATTATGTCTTAATCAGTTGTTTTTAATGATTGCTGTATTATGTTTTGTTGTTCACATTACTGTATATGCACAAGTGCACTTTATGTATCATATGTATTGTGTATATTGATACCTTAAACCATTCACTAACTAAGATCTTACGCACTTAGCACTTTATTGTATTGTAATGAGACCAATTATGCAAAGTAGTCTCAACCCTATATATGTTTGCAGTATTAGATGTGTCACTAGGCTTGATAAAGATCCTATTGTAGGATTGAAACATTGCTGTTGTATTTGGACTGAATAAATCACCACTTTTTTCATATTGGAGTGCTGCAAATTTTCTTTTGCTATATCTGACATTCCGTCCAAGGATCGGGACGTTTTGCTGGGCACCTGGTCATCGATTTCTTTGTGAGTGCTGCTGCCTTCTCTTTTATATATATAGTATTACATACATTCACATATGTTTGCCTATGTTTTTTGTCATTTTTTTTTATTCGCATAAAAAAAAAGTTTTGCAAACTGGAAACAATTAACCATTTCTTATTAGCTGATGATGTAAGGAAAAAAGCTATGGCCCAGATTTACAAAGACTGGTGTTTCGTAAACTATTCTTAGAATGTAGGCTGCTGGAGTAAGATGCCACAAATTTATTAAGAAGCGCATGGCTCTTAGTAAATTTGTTGCATCTTGGTCTGTCCGTGTGCCTCAAAATTAAATTGACAACAGCTACGAGCTGCCGTAGATTTCTACTATAGTAATACCACTTTCTGGTGTAAATTATAGTACATTTTTCTGCAAAAAGAACATTTTCAAGAAAAAAAAGTGCGCGCCACAATTTACCTCTTTTTTTTTAAGCCAGAATACTGGCCTATAGACTTTAATAAGTTACCCCTGTGTAGAATGTTTTTTTTTTTGTGTCAAACGTATGTAAACCTAGCCGATACATTTGCATACCTTTGCAATATACATATTTGAATACACATTTCTGGCATCCTTTTTGCATACTATTGGCAACCTACTGAATGCTTTATTTTATTTTTCTCATTAAAAATAAAAAAGTGGTGTGAAAGGAGCATTAAAGCGATTTTCCACCGGACAAATAATGACCTATCCACAGCATAGGTCATCAGTATTTGATCATGGGGGTCCGACTCCCCGCACTAATCAGCTGCTCCGGTTGCCTCCGGGCACCGGACGTCCATGCCGGAAGCAGTTGGCTCCGGTCACGGAATAGCGGCCGAGCTGCAGTACTGCAGCTCTGCTCCTATTTAAAGAGGCTCTGTCACCAGATTTTGCAACCCCTATCTGCTATTGCAGCAGATAGGCGCTGCAATGTAGATTACAGTAACGTTTTTTATTTTTAAAAAACGAGCATTTTTGGCCAAGTTATGACCATTTTTGTAGTTATGCAAATGAGGCTTGCAAAAGTCCAAGTGGGTGTGTTTAAAAGTAAAAGTCCAAGTGGGCGTGTATTATGTGCGTACATCGGGGCGTTTTTAATACTTTTACTAGCTGGGCGTTCTGATGAGAAGTATCATCCACTTCTCTTCAGAACGCCCAGCTTCTGGCAGTGCAGATCTGTGACGTCACTCACAGGTCCTGCATCGTGTCGGCCACATCGGCACCAGAGGCTACAGTTGATTCTGCAGCAGCATCAGCGTTTGCAGGTAAGTAGCTACATCGACTTACCTGCTAACGCCGATGCTGCTGCAGAATCAACTGAAGCCTCTGGTGCCGATGTGTCCTCGCTCGTCTGACACGATGCAGGACCTGTGAGTGACGTCACAGCGTGATCTGGCAGAAGCTGGGCGTTGTGAAGAGAAGTGGATGATACTTCTCATCAGAACGCCCAGCTAGTAAAAGTATTAAAAACGGCCCGATGTACGCACATAATACACGCCCAGTTGGACTTTTACTTTTAAACACACCCACTTGGACTTTTGCAAGCCTCATTTGCATAACTACAAAAATGGTCATAACTTGGCCAAAAATGCTCGTTTTTTAAAAATAAAAACGTTACTGTAATCTACATTGCAGCGCCGATCTGCTGCAGTAGCAGATAGAGGTTGCAAAATCTGGTGACAGAGCCTCTTTAAGTGACCGCTATGTGGCCGCTATGCAATGTATGGAGCCAACTGCTTCCGGCTCCGTACACTGCATAGTGTGCAATGACATCCGGTGCCTGCAGGCAGCCGGAGCAGTTGATCGGTGTGGGGTCCGGGAAAGCACGTATCGTATACTGTTAACCTACCCAGGAAAATAGGTCCGGTAGTGGTAAACCCCTTTAATGTCATCAGTATTTAGAGACATATTAGGTGGCATACCCAACATTGTTACCTGCACATTTTCATTTAACACTAAGCGGCATCTGCAGTCATTTTAAAGCCATTCCACGGATGGGTATGAGCCGTGCTACCCTTACAATCTAGATAGATTGCCAGTACGTATTCAGCTGCATGTGTAGGGCTGGTAACATAACTCATGAAAGTTGCACAGAACAAGATAGTGATGAGCATCTTACACTGCATTTTAAAGACAGGATAAAATGGATATAAGGTTGGGTTTGGATGCTCAGATCTGATCTGAGTTGCACAGCAATTTTTCAATAAGATAAGAATGATTCCTTTATAACAGTGATCACAGCCTGGCAATGCGAGACTATTCATTCCTATGCTGATGACTGGAAAAGTTTTGACTTCTCTGACAACACATACTGTACTTTTAATATGTCAGATACATTTTACATATATATAGCAATATTTAGAGGAAAAAGACATGGAGAGCACAATCCATGTGTTAACTAAGAACCTCATGTTCATGTTTAGAAATTATGCCTAGCGGCCCAGATCAACGTATACATTGTGGATTTTGCGGTCCATGTCTTTTCCCCTCTAAATATTGCAATATATATATATATATAATCTACCCTTTTCCATTTATTTGTTTTACTTGGTACCAGCACTCCACACATTTGAAAAAAAACCCAGCTGATTTTAAAGGGAATGTGTTGCCAGAAAAACATGTTTTTTTTTTTTTAATTAAACATTTAGTGTGTAGGTGATTAAACATTGTTCAAATTTTTTTTATTTTTTTCACGAGTCAGGAAATATTATAAATTAGATTCTAATTTATAATATTTCCCATTGCTGGTCACTAGATGGAGCTATTCCCAAAATTGCAGCATTGCAAAGTTGGGTAAAAAGCCCTCGCTCTAGTGAGCTCTCAGCATCCCCCCCTCCTTTATCCTGGCTAGTGCCGGGATAAACGAGGGGTTTGAACGGTCTAACCTCCTACACTGTGTGTCGCCATTTTTTGAGCTAACACACAGTGTAGTAGGTTTACATACAGTAGTAAACGTACACAAACACGAACATACATTGAAATCTCTTACCTGCTCCTGCCGCCGCGGCTCCCTCCGGCCCGTCCGCTCCGTCTGCTGCCGCTGGTCCAAGTGCACAAGTCCGGAAGCCGCGATCGGAAGTAGTAATCTTACTGTCCGGCCGCGACTTCCGGTCCACAGGAAAATGGCGCCGGACGGCGCCAATTTCAAATTGGACTGTGTGGGAGCGGCGCATGTGCAGTTCCCACACAGACGGCGTACACAGAAGTGGATGGGACGGGAGCCGTTCGCAGTCACTATGGGACTGTGGCTGCCGTATTCCATGTCTGTATGTGTCGTTAATCGACACATACAGAAATGGAACAAAAAATGGCAGCCCCCATAGGGAAGAAAAAGTGTAAAAATAAGAAAAAGTAAAACACAAACACAAATAAATATAAACGTTTTTAATAAAGCACTAACATCTTTAACATATCAAAAAAAAATTTGTGATGACACTGTTCCTTTAATCCAGGAATTACCTCATAAGTGTTTCTGCTCTTGCTTGTGCTCTCAGTCCGCCAGTGGGGGCGCATGGTAAGGTGAGCTTATTCCATCTGTTCACATGTTGTGGTGCTGTATGGTGGTGTCTGTTGCTGTAGTGCTGCGTTTGTGGGGGGACGTAGCCCAGAGCCAAGGAGGCTTGGCACGGTCTGATGGCATGGGTGCTTTTGGGCCCCTGGGTTGCTCCCTCTGCAGGAGCGGTGCTGCGGTGGCGGTAGCCGCCATGCGGTGCTACAACCGCTAGAGTAGGGACCCACTTTAAAAGAAGTCGCCATGTAGTGGCAAGTGGGCTTAAACAGTTTGATCAAAATGTTAACTAAGAAACTCATGTTCATGTTTAGAAATTATGCCTAGCGGCCCAGATCAACGTATACATTGTGGATTGTGCGGTCCATGTCTTTTTCGATCTAAATATTGCAATACATTTTACATATGATGGCAGCAATAATTGTCAATGAAAACAATTATTTTTGCTTGTGGCTATTACGGCTAGATACGGTCAGATCCGACCCAATATATGGGCAGCAGATATTACCAAAATAAATGTAAATATCCTGTAGTATGTATATAGTATGTATTTCAGAGCTGGCCCATGCTGTGAATTTGTCTTTTAAGGGTCTGCTCTACAATAACCTTTTAATTACTTTTATGACAAATATTTTAATAGGACAGGTCATAAAAGTACGATAGATAGCAAAAGGGTTGCTGAGGGGTAGATCATTTCCATATACATTGCCTATTACTTCTATAACAAAAACATTGTTGCAATTGTGTAAAAAAATAAAAATGTTTCTCTATAAATATTAGCTGGCATAGTATTAAATATTTCTAGGTATAGTTAATTTAACAGCTATCAGCCTATAATTTTTCTTTAATTCTTAGGCCTTATGCACATGGCCGTAAAGCAATACACTATTGTGTGCATGGGGTCTTAAAGGGACACTAAACATGGAAGTCAATGAGAAAAACAAAATCCTACATACAGTATTTCGAGTCAGCAAGACTTTTTTGAACAGTTTTATAGAAATCTGGCAGGGAAAATTGGTTTCCAATTCGTCTTAAATACCCATTTTGGCTAAAGACCAACAGAGGGGCGGCAGTAAGCAGCATTGGTTATCCAGCCTCATCTTCCATTGTATGCAAAGCAGAGGGCGAGGGTTTCTTTTACACCTCTTGCACATGACCGAGATCGGGCCGTGAAAAACGGTCCGAGTGTCGGCTGTATTTCCCGGCCCGACCGCTGTACAGGTGAACGGGACTTCTGCCATCATAGACATTTTATGATGCTGGAAGTCCCTCCCTTCCCGCGGAACTTCTGTTCCATACTGTATCATGTTGTTCAGTATGGAACAGCAGTTCCGTGGAGAGGCAGAGACTCCTAGCATCATAAATGTCTATGATGGCAGGAGTCCCGTTCACCTGGGAAATCCGTCCGACACACGGACCGTTTTTCACGGCCCAAACTCAGTCGTGTGCAAGAGGTGTTATAGTAAGAATCTAAGAAGGGTCTGCAAAAAATGCCTCCTAGGACACGTGTACGTGTATACTATTTGTCTTTAAACGTTTTAATTTGAATAAAGGGCAATAAAATAAAGGGGCAGATCATGGTCAGAGCTGTTAGGATTTTTTCATATAACCTAAAATGACAATATGTATTTGTTACTTACTAAAGATTAATTCTATAAATTGGGAAATCAGCATCTAGCTGTGGTGTTGTGAATAAAGACCGATATAGCATAAAATATCTTCCGGGCACACACTTTATTGCCTAGTAAAACATTAGATTTGGACTTGTTGTGTGCTTGTATGAAGCTCATTTGTTCTGTTGCTGATGGCTTTAGATTGTCTGCACTTCAGTATTATTATTATAGACATGTTCCATATATACAGATCCATTCAGAAAGGAAATACAGTAAAAGGCATATAATGTATGAGGGGCCTGTTTTCCAAATGCAATTTACTAATGGACCTCCAGTCATTTTTCACCTATAGCTGTTGAGATAAGAGAAACATATGGGGGGAGGAGGGGGTCACACAGATGTAAATGGGAGGCAAGATATATTTATGTACTGTAGATGCAAATGGTTTCTCTAGGACTTATTGTTTAATAAATCAAAGAAATAGAAAAACTAGCCCCAGGCCAAAGTTTATTATATCAGGGCCAATATAAACGCCACTGCTAAAATGGATGGCTTGTATCTTGCTCTTAACTCTGTAGAATTCTTCAATATACAAGTAATAAATATATTTATATTTTACTTGTCTAGATTGAGTTTTTCTTTATTTTATTTTATTCTAGTTGAGTTAAGTGTAGGTATGTTTAATTTAAAAAGAAAATAATATTATAGTGTAAGCTTTTTTAGATCAGGAATATCTTGTGATGTTAGTTGCAGAGTTGTGGCTGTAAGAAGGCAAAAATGGATGCATGCAGCGACACTACAATTTTGCAAGAGCTTATTGAGCAGGAGCTGTTTTCTGTCAGAACATCAAATGCCTTGGAAATTCATTAGCAGAATATAGGCTTCCGTTTACAGTAGCCTGTATTGTGACTATTTATCATGATTAACCCCTTTAATGCCACGGTCAATAGCGACCGCGGCATCTAAGTATGCTTGTAGCCAGGGCAGCCTGGGGGCCTTTAGTAGGATCCCTGGCTGCCATGGCAACCCATCGATAGCCCACCAATGCGATCGCGGACCGCCGGGGGCCCTACTAAAGGCCCCCAGGCCTGCATTGGCTATATGCCTATTAGGCCAGCGAAGCATTATATCAGTGATCAAAAGATCTCAAAGTGAAGTCCCGTAAAAAATTAACTAATTTGAAATAAAATTAAGTACAAACAATGCACAGAAAAAATAAGATAAAAAGTACACATATATGGTATTGCTGCGATCGTAACGACCTGAACAATACAGCTAACACATTATTTAAACCACAAAGTGAACTCCGTAGAAAAAAATAGCTTTCTTTTCCCCATCTTTCTACCCTAATTTTTTTTATAAAAGTTAATTAAAAAGTCCCATGTACCCCAAAAAAGGTATGAATAAAAAAAATCTCACCCAGCAAAAAACAAGCCTTCATATGGTTACATCGACAAAAAAAAAGTTATGACTCTAGGAATGCAAGGATGCAAAAACAAATGATTTTCTTTTAAATGTGTTTTTATTGTGCAAAAGTATTAAAACATAAACAGAACCTACACATATTTAATATTACCGTAATCATATGGACCCATGCAAATAATAATGGCGGAATTGCTGTTTTTCCACCCCCCCCCCAAAAAAAGTTAATAAAAGCTCATAAATAAACTACATGTGCCTCAAAATGGTGCCATTAAAAAACAAAACTGAACTCATCCATTAAAAAAACAAGACCTCACACAGTCATGTTGGCGGAAAGATAAAAAAGTTATGGCTCTATGACAATGACAATAATGGAAAAAATTGCTTGGTCATTAAGGGCCAAAATAGGCCGGTCATTAAACGGTTTAAGAGGTGCTATCACCACATTATAAGTTCCCTATCTCCTACATAATGTGATCGGTACTGTAATATAGATAAGAGCAGTGGTTTTTATTTAGAAAAACAATCAATTTTGACCAAGTTATGACCTATTTTAGATTTATGCTAATGACTTTCTTAATGCCCAACTAGGCGTCTGGAAGACGCCAGTATTACATCTGTTCAAATTATATGCAGCGATTGTGAGAAAGGCCTAGGTTGGGCCGAAACGTTAAACTATATAATGGTTGCTTCAAAAAAATTCACTCTATGTCACTAATTTTGGAAATAAAAAATAATTTCTTGAAAATCAAACCAATCAAGTGTTCCTGAAGTGCTTTTGATTTAGGTTTTGTATATATATATATATAGTGTGGATACTCCAACCCGAACCTGAACAGCACGAAAAACTAGGAGTGCATCCTTACAATATTGATATAGGCGTCGTTTAGCTTTTGACCAAGTGGGCATTGTAAAGAGAAGTGTATGACTCTGACCAATCAGCGTCATACACTTCTCTCCATTCATGTACTCAGCACAGCATGATCTCACATATTCCCACATTAACTTTACTGAAGTGTCTTGAGGGTGAATATACATCACCTCCAGCCAGGACGTGATGTCTATTCACAATCCCGACACTTCGGTAACGTTTGTGTGGAACTTAATCACACAGCACATCGAGATCACGCTGTTCTGTCATTTACACCGTGATCTCGCGAGATCACGCTTGCTGTCATTAAGTCCCACACAAACGTTACCGAAGTGTCGGGATTGTGAATAGACATCGCGTTCTGGCTGGAGGTGATGTCTATTCACTTGCAAGACACTTGGTCAAAATAGATCGTTTTTCTAAATAAAAAGCACTGCTGTTATCTACATTACAGCGCCGATCACATTATATAGAAAATAGGGAACTTATAATGTGGTGACAGAGCCTCTTTAAGAAGGACCAAAATAGTTTTGTATCTATGTCCCAACAATTGTATTCCATATATCTTATATCTAGTGTGCCTTTTCTAATTACAAGGTGCTCAATATTATTGTAATGTATCAACCACTCTACCAGAATACTAATACATCTCAGTACATAAGCCGGGATAAGATTATAGTAACATGAATGACCAGTCATGAAAATCTGCGATAACCACTTCTTCTTTAACCCCTTAAGGACACAGCCTGTTTTGGCCTTCAGGACACAGCCGATTTTTTTCAAATCTGACATGTGTTACTTTATGTGGTAATAACTCCGGAACGCTTTTACCTATCCAAGCGATTCTGAGATTGTTTTCTCGTGACATATTGTACTTGATGTTAGTGAAAAAAAATTGGTCGATAAATTCAGTCTTTTTTTGTGAAAAACAGCAAAATTTAGAGAAAATTTGTGAAAATTAGCATTTTTCTTCATTTAAATGTATATGCTCGTAAGACAGATAGTAATACCACACAAAATAGTTACTAGTTAACATCCCCCATATGTCTACTTTATGTTTGCTTAGTTTTTTGAACGTCCTTTTATTTTTATAGGACGTTACAAGGCTTAGAACTTTAGCAGCAATTTCTCACATTTTCAAGAAAATTTCAAAAGGCCATTTTTACAGGGACCAGTTCAGTTCTGAAGTGGCTTTGAAGGCCTTATGTACTAGATAGACCCCATAAATCACCCCATTTTAAAAACTGCACCCCTCAAAGTATTCAAAACGTTTCTTAACCCTTTAGGCGTTTCACAGGAATTAAAGCAAAATAGACGTGAAATTTACAAATGTCATTTTTTTTTTCCAAAATTAATTTGTGATAAAAAAAATTTGTACCACAGAAGGTTTTAGCCAAGAATTGCAACTCAAAATTTATTACCCTGATTCTACAGTTTTTAGAAATATCCCACATGTGGCCCTAGTGTCCTCATGGACTGAAACACGGACCTCAGAAGCAAAGGAGCACCTAGAGGATTTTGGGGCCTCCTTTTTTTAGATTATATTTTAGACACCATGTCAGGTTTGAAGAGGTCTTGTGGTGCCCAAACAGTGGAGAGCCCCTAAAAGTGACCCCATTTTGGAAACTACACCCCTCAGGGAATTTATTGAGGGGTATAGTTAGCATTTTAACCCCACAGGTTTTTTGCTAAAATTATTGGAAATAGTCTGTAAAATTGAAAGTCCACCTTTTTTCTCAAAAAATGTAGACATTTTAAATTTTTACTAGGAATAAAGGAGAAAAAGAACCACAAAATTTGTAAAGCAACTTCTCCCGATTACGGGAATACCGCATATGTGGTAATAAACCGCTGTTTGGACCCACGGCAGGGCTCAGAAGGGAAACAGCGCCATTTGGATTTTGGAGCACAGATTTTGCTGGAATGATTTTCGGTGACATGTCGCGTTTGCAACGTCCTGGAGGTACCAAAACAGTGGAAACCCCCCAAAAGCGACCCCATTTTAGAAAGTACACCCCTCAAGGAATTTTCCTAGGGGTATTGTGAGCATTTTGACCCCACAGGTTATTTGCAGAATTTAGTGGAATTTGGCCATGAATATGAAAATCGACTTTTTTTTCTGAAAAAACGTAGACATTTTTAATTTTTACTAGCAATAAAGGAGAAAAAGAACCACAAAATTTGTAAAGCAACTTCTCCCGATTACGGGAATACCACATATGTGGTAATAAACCGCTGTTTGGACCCACGGCAGGGCTCAGAAGGGAAACGGCGCCATTTGGATTTTGGAGCACAGATTTTGCTGGAATGGTTTTCGGTGTCATGTCACGTTTACAGAGCCACTGAGGTGCCAGTACAGTGGAAACTCCAAAAAAGTTACACCATTTTGGAAACTACACCCTGAAAGTATTCATTTAGGGGTATAGTGATTATGTTGACCATGTCGTTTTTTTTAGCTAGAATTATGGGAGAGCATAAAACTGAAGGAGCGCCTTGTGGCTTTTTGGGCCTAGTTAGATTAATTCCAGGCACAATTTATTTGCAGACTTTCTGAAGTGACTGAGCAGAAAACACTGTCCTCCAGTATTCATCTAGGGGTATAATGAAGTATTTAGTTTTTCAGTATTCATCTAGGGGTACAATGAAGTATTTAGTTTTTCAGTATTCATCTAGGGGTATAATGAAGTATTTAGTTTTTCAGTATTCATCTAGGGGTATAATGAAGTATTTAGTTATTTTTTTAGGTTTAATTCCAATTCATAAATGGGCAATAATGTACTAGTATTCATCTAGGGGTATAATGAAGTATTTAGGGTTTTTTTTAGGTTAAATTCCAATTAATAAATAGGCAATAATGTACCAAAAATAGGGATGAAAGGCCAAAAATGGGTAAAAAAAAAAAAAGTAGAGAGTAAGTAATAAAATTTATAATTTAGGGAGGAATGGTAGGCGCGAAAACAGTCCTTGATACACAATCCTGGCTTATCAGGACAAGTGTCACACTGATAGCCCGTGTCTTTGCGCATTCCGTTTTTATAACAGACGCAATATTTTTTGTATGGTCTTCTCTTTTTCTCAGTGGGGGGCACTTCACTTGGGAAGTGCTGCCCTGATACAATTCTGCTGGCCTCGCTGCTATGGGATGTACTTGCAGCCTCTTCTGCTCGGTCTTTGAAAAGTAGTTGTTTTATAACTTTTTTCTGGTATTCAAGATACCGTGCTTGATTCCCTGACTTCTGATAAATAATAAAAGAATTGTACAGCGCTGTTTGTATGAGGTGCACTGCAGTCTTCTTGTACCATATGCGGGACTTCCTCATTGCGCTGTATGGCTGTAGCATTTGATCTGCCAGGTCTACGCCACCCATGTGCTGGTTATATTCCTGTATACACACGGGCTTGAGGGCGGTGGCATTCCGCCCTCTTACTGGAACAGGGGTGCTGCTGTCCCCATGAATGGACGTGATAATAAAAACATCTTTTTTATCCCTAAATTTGGTCACCATCACAGTCCCATTAGACAATGACCTGCTATCACCAGGTCTCAGTTTCTGGTCGACCAAATTTTTTGGGAGGCCTTTTTGATTCCTCCGTATTGTGCCACAGGCGACTGTATTTTTATCAAATAGGCAGTGGAACAGTGGGACGCTAGTATAGAAATTGTCTATATAAAGGTTATAACCTTTATCTAGCAGGGGGTACAAAAGGTCCCACACAATTTTTCCGCTTGTATTGAGGACAGGGGGACACTCTGTTGGACAGATTTGGGAGTCTTTTCCCTCGTAAATTATAAATCTGTGACTGTACCCACTTTCACTCTCACAGAGCTTATATATTTTGCCCTTTTACTTGGCAAGTATTGCCTAAATCGTAGCCTTCCTTTGAAGAGCACGAGTGACTCATCTATGGCAATATTTTTATTAGGGGTGTATGCCTCTGAAAATGTTTCACTCAGAAGTGAAATAAGCAGCCTAATTTTAAATAATCTGTCCTGGTTGGGGTCACCAGGTGGAGGGCACTGGCTGTTGTCAGTGTAATGGAGGAATCTTAATATTGCCTCAAACCGAGTTCTCACCATTACAGCCCTGTACATTGGGGTAGCATACAGAACGTCGGTCGACCAGTAGGACCGTATGGTGGGTTTCTTAATAAGCCCCATATTAAGAAGGAGCCCCCAGAACTTTTTAATTTCTGCAGCACATGTTGGATGCCACTTCTGGCCTCTAGCGTAATATGACGCGGGGTGACTGGCCAGATACTGTTCGGCATAAATATTTGTTTGGGTGACTATTAGGTTCACCAATTCCTCCGTGAAGAAAATTTGAAAAAAATTTAATTCCGTGTACCCAGTGGTATCAATTTTTATTCCTGGGGCAGAAGTGAATTCAGGAATTTGGGGTGAAAAAATATTTGGGGGCACCCAATTGGAGTCACTTGAGTGACTGCCACTCTGCCTACTCCGCCTTTGTGGGGGTTCCTCACTATCGCTAGAGGATGACAAAATAAGGAAGTGTTCCTCATCCTCACTGGCGGTGTCTGTGTCTGAACACAGCATGGCGTAGGCCTCCTCCACAGTGTAATTCTGTTTAGCCATAACTTTATACTTTTTAACAATTTTTTTAAAATTTTATGACAAATAAAAAAACTACGTCTGAAATGTCGTCAGAAGCCTGGTGTATACACGTGTGTGTGTGTGTGTGTGTGTGTGTGTGTGTGTGTGTGTGTGTGTGTGTGTGTGTGTGTGTGTGTGTGTGTGTATATATGTAACCTACCTAAACTACTACTAACATTTTTTAGATTATTTACAATTTTAACTTTTTATTTTATGCTAAAACAAAAAAATGCGCCTAAAACGTCAGCGCAGGAAGGGTTAACACTCTTTTTCGGACGTCTGCGTACGATATATATAGCGTATATTTATAACCTATATATATATATATATATATATACATACTATATAACGTATATATGTATGTATATAATATACACGTGTATATATATATCTATATATAGATATATATATAAAATAATCACCTATATATATCCTACACTACCTATAATTTTTTTAGTTTTTTTTTAGATATTTTTTTTCTTTTTTTAACAAACGAAGTAACTTAACAAAAGGAGAGGGGACGTCGATTGGGGAGCTCTATGGGGTTAAAAAACGGGTTTGTGTGCTGTATTTAACTTGTGAGGGGACACACTAAATTCACCCTGGCCCGATCTCCTCAGAACTGTCACAACTGTGACAGAAATGAGGAGATCCGTCACAGAGGAAGGGCGGCAATTCACTTTTCTGCTGTGATTGGTCAGTCTGGAGTGACTGACCAATCACAGCGATCCACGGGGGGGAGAGACGTGATTGGTCCCACCGCCGATAGCTGTGACGCTCAGCTGTCTGTGACAGCTGAAGTCACTGTCCTGTCACCGTTTGTTTACAAGCGGTGACAGTTTAACTGCAGGACGAGAATGCTCGTCCTAATGCGGCAACGACCCGCCGCTCAGGATGAGCATTCTCGTCCAGCGTCTTCAACCAGTTAACTTATATATTTGTAAATTGCCTCCTATACTATCCCTCTTTACCTTTGGCTAATATCCCCCCTCTGTTGGCCATTATTTATTGGGTGTTATATTTATAGCTATTCTTTAGTTTGTTTAGCGTCTTTCTGACATACAATTGATTAATGCATTGGACTGACAGAGTCAGGAGGAATTATTCATCTACCTCAAAAATGTTTGTTTTTGTCTTTCTCTAGAAGACAATGGTTTAAAATGTATAGTGTTATTTTACTGTAACTTAATAATTAGGCATTTTTAATTGTTTTAAATGTTTATCCCTAAAACCTGATTGCATTCCCTTGAATTTTGTTGATTACTCATATAGTGGACACACATACTGGCAATTTCTGCACTGATTTGTTGTGGTAGGATGGACATGTCTATATATATATATATATATATATATATATATATATATATATATATATATATACAAATAAACATGTGTTAACTAAGGCATTTACTCAGTTTTTCTGTAGGTACCATGTTCTTGTTATCCCTTAGGGCTCGTGTACACAACTGTATTACAGCTCCGTACAACCTTTGAGTTGTACGGAGCCGTAATATATCGCTTATGAACTTCAATGGAGGCATACTGTACCTTCATATGCCTCTAATTTCATACAGAGTTTTTCCTGTCATATTTTATATAAAATCGTAGCATACTCCATTAGACACCATGTAATGGAAGTATTTTCATCTAGAAGCATTGTATGGTAGTATGGTGCCGCACGTAGTATAGAGCCGCAGGGACTCTTTACAGGCTCTGTGTATATGGTTTATCTGTACCAGAGCCTATAGAGGTTTTCTAGTCTAAATGTTATTTCAAATGTTTCTTTTGGTTAAATTTGCAATAAGAAAATAGGACATGTTACCCAAACATGGGAAATTTAGCCCAATTCAACTGTGTAATTCTGTTCGAAAATAAGACTCTATAAGACTCTGTTAAAGAGTAGACTTTCAATGTATGAAGGGATTATAACCTCATTGCACTTATATTTAAATGAAACAGTGGTGCAGATAAAAACTGTTCTTCAAAAGAATCTCCATTCATCCCACCAGCTGCATAGGGATTAGCTGTAATGAGTTTATAATCCGGTCATTACATGTAGACTCCACAACATGTACCTATCTAACCTTCTCTGAAAGTCTTACAAAAATCTTTTGCATTGAAGCATTTGGTTTAAAAAAAAATCTCCTGCATTTTTGATTATTGCAAATTTTGGATAATTTAGAAATTAGAATCAAATGTTATCAATATTATTAAGACATACAAGTTTCAGTACAGGAGCAGAACAACAATGGGGACAGTCCCTGTTCCCATTGGGGCTCACAATGTAAATTCCAAATGCACCTATGCTTTCGGAGTGTGGAAGGAAACCAGAGTACCCAGAGGAAACCCATGCAAATATAGTGAGAACATACAAACTCCATGCAGATGTAGTAATGGGATTCAAACCCAGGAACCCAGAACTGCAAGGCAACAGTACTAACCACTAAGCCTTTGTGCAAATATGATGGAATCTGCGACGGAGCCTCCGAAAGAAGTGTCCAACGCAGATGTGAACATAACCATAGTTCTTTTCTATCAGGTTTCTGTTGATTTTTTAAGGTCAGAGTACCATAGCATGCTGTGCATTTCTATCCAGAAAAAAACAAACACACATAGATGACAAAAATCTGACGGACCCAATATAAGTCGTTGGGAATAAAAAAAATAGAACATAAGTGGTCATGACGAATCATAACTGATCTGTCATATTCATAATGTATCCTATGAAAATGGAAAAAAAGAAGCCAGTGTGAATAAAGCCTAACATCACTCTGCATCGAAGGCTCCATTAGGAGCCTCCGTCGCAGATTCCGTCATTTTTGCCATACAAAAATGAGAGTCTATTCCAGAGGTGAAACGCATATTCATACAATTGGAATTGTTCGAATAGTTTCTATCATTTTTGCCATGTATGCTGCGCTATTTTGTCTGGCAAAACGGCGGACACCGTAACAGACTCGACAGAACCTAATAGGTTTCATCAGGTGTCGTTAGTTTCCGTTATGCAATGGATCCTGCGCTTTTGGAAAGCCCTGATGCAGACGTGAACAGACTCTTATATTGCCTCTTGTAGGGAAAAGAGAGCGGCACTCACCCAGTTTGATGTTTTCTTTATTTTATTGCTCATAAACAATGGGGAAAGACAGAGACTGTGACAGGCAACATCTGTTTCACGTAAACACGTTTTCTCAAACCTTCTGATATCATACTTGCCCACTCTCCTTATATGCATGTCTCACGTGGGATGCCATGGAAACATACATACACAATACAAATTTAAAAAGACAGCGACTCATAAAAACACATCATTGCCATTGTTAAGTCCCAAGTTGCCTAGTGCATTTGTCAAAATGATCCACCTAGCCTCCCTTTGAAGTAGAACTCTGGCGATCACCACTTGCAAAGGGTAAATTAACCCTTTGTATTCTTGCACATGTGAGGACATCTGAATTTCCTCCATGTGTATTCCTCACATGTTCTATCAACCTTGGTGCTCCTTCACCTGACACAATAGATCGGCAGAGTTCTTGGAACCTACTATGTAAACACTGTATGGTTTTGCCAATATAAAAAATAGCCACATAGGCAAAAGATCGCGTAAATCACAAAAGTGGATTTGCAATTTTCAGGAACTTTGTCTTCAAAATAAAACGACAATGGTTGCATTGGTCACATTTATAATTCCTCTCTGGGACAGATTTTTTCAACCAAGTATCATGGTCCTTCTTTAGTGTACTGCTAACTAGCATATCCCTAATATTCTTGCTTCATCTGAAGCTTATAAGGGTTTATTAGTAGCCACATCTTTAAGATCAGGATCCCTTTCTATGATATGCCATATTTTGTTAATATCTGACCTGATTGCTGACTCCAGGGGGCTGAACTGGAAAGAAAAAGTAAATCTCTGTTCTTTCTTACATTTGTTTTTGTTCCATTTATTATTTTGACGGTACCTATGCAGCAAGTCAACCCTATCTTTTTCCAAAGCTCTATTCAGCGCAATATCCAATGACTCTTCTGAGTATCCTCTTTCCTTGAGATCGAACACCTGCTGAAGGAAGGCTTGCTCACTGACATTAATCCGATTAACCCGTTAGTGACCGCCCCATAGTGTTTTTACGTCGGTCACTAACGGGATTTATTCCGATGCAATAGACTTTACGTCACTGCATCGGAATAAGTAAACAGAGCAGGGAGCTGTCAAATCTGGGGGCGTCCCTGCTCAAACGTGTGAGATCGATATTAGTATCGATCTCACCCGTTTAACCCCTCAGATGCGGCACTCAATAGCTTGCGCCGCATCTGAGTTGTTTTGGAGAGAGGGAGGGAGCTCCCTCTCATCCCACCGACACCCGGCGATAAGATCACTGAGTGTCTGTGTCTCCGATGGCAGCCGGGGGCCTAATAAAGGCCCCCAGGTCTGCATGTAGTGTATGCCTGCTAGGTCATGCCAGAGGGATTACACGGACAGGCATAATACACTGCAATACAGAAGTATTGCAGTGTATTATAAATGCGATCGTAGGATCGCATACTGAAGTCCCCTAGTAGGACTAGTAAAAAAGTTAAAATAAAAGTTTAATAAAAAGTGAAGAAAAAATAAAAATGAAAAACCCACTTTTCCCCCTTTCAAACTGCTTTATTATTAACAAACAAAATAAAGTTAAAAAGTTACACATATTTGGTATCGCCGCGTCCGTAATGACCCCGACTATAAAGTTATTACATAAGTTAACCCGCACAGTGAACGTCGTAAAAAATAAAATAAAAAAACATGCAAAAATTGCTGTTTTCTTTGAATCCAGCCTTAAAAAAAATGTGATAAAAAGTGATCAAAAAGTCGCATCTACTCCAAAAAGGTACTGATAAAAACTACAAGTTGTCCCGCAAAAAAAAGCCCTCCTACAACTGCATCGGCGAAAAAATAAAAAAGGTTACGGCTCTTCAAATATGGAGACACAAAAACAAATAATTTTGAAAAAAATGTGTTTTTACTGTGTAAAAGTAGTAAAACATACAAAAACGACAAATTTAGGTATCGTTGCAATCGCAACGACCCACTGAATAAAGTTATTGTGTTATTTATACCACACGGTAAACGGCGTAAATTTAGGACGCAAAAAAGTGTGGCGAAATTTCTGGTTTTTTTCCTATTCCCCTCAAAAAAACGTTAATAAAAGTTTATCAATAAATTCTATGTACCCCAAAGTGGTGCTATTAAAAATTACAACTTGTCCCGCAAAAAGCAAGACCTTATACAGCTATGTAGACGCAAAAATATAAAGGTTATAGCTGTTTGATTTAGACTATCGAAAAATGGCTTGGTCATTAAGGTCTAAAATAGGCTGGTCATTAAGGGGTTAAGTCTGATAAACTGACCATAAGGCAATGCTTTTTTTAGTGTGATTAGGATGAAAGCTCTTATTGTGCAGTTGTAACGTCCGCGGTCGCAGACTCCTATCATCCTGCAGACGTCTTCCTCCCCAGAGATGCCAGCAGATGCGGCCGTCCTGTCCTGCAGTGACCACTAGGGTGCGCGCTCGAGCTTATTCCCGGCCTTAAAGGGCCAGAGCACACACATGTTTTAGATTTGACATGTTTTAGATTGCTCCCAGATCACCCTGGACTATAAGAAGGGCCCTGCCCCTTCCTTCATTGCCTGAGCGTTGTTGTCTTTACCTGTGTTAGTCTTTGCAAATTGTCCATTAGTGTTTTCCAGTTCCCACTGTTCCTGTTCTTGCTATCTGTATCCCGTGCTTATTTGTCCCTGTGCCGTAGAGAGTTGGAGTCGTGTTGTGTCGTATACTACGCCTGCTGTATTTCAACACGCCTGGTGTCTGCCTGCTGCCAAGGTCCCATCTGAGCCTGCCATTGCTACTGTCTGTATTGTCACAGGTACCCTTATTCGAACTATAGACTTTGCCTTGGTATCCTGTTTGGCCAGCTGCTATCCCGCTACAGCGGTACGGCCCAGTGGGTCAACACACCCATCGTGACAGCAGTAGTGCGTTTGTTGCGGTAAGTTTGCAGTAACCAGCGCATCACCCTTTACTGAAACCAAAAATTCAAAGGCTTGAGAGTCTATTCTAGAAATGAAATGCATTGGAATTGTTCAAATAGTTTCCGTCATTTTTTCCATGTATGCTGCACTATTTTGTCTGGCAAAACGGCGGACAGCATAACAGAGACTCGACGGAACCTAATGGGTTTCATCAGGCCCCGTTAGTTTTTCGTCATGCACTGGATCCTGCACCTGTTGATAGCCATGATGCAGGTGTGAACAGATTCTTATATTGATGTATTGTGATTATGATCACTGTGTGCATCATTCCTGCATTGTGACATCACTATGTTTATTATGCCCTGTTCACATAAAAATTTTTAATCCGTGGCCCTATTCAAGGCATATTCATTTAACAGATACCATTAAAGTCTATGGTGATGGAAGCCACTGTTAGGCATCCGTCACAGCCGAAGTTTAACGTATATGTCGGGAGCGTTTTTCTGACGTATACTTCAAATGCTGGCAAAAACGTGATGTAACATTGCTATATTCATGTGCTATTATGTCACTTTAGTTATTACCTATGTGCTGTGACATCACTATTTTTATTATCACTGTGAAGAGACATCACTGTTTATTATTTCCATATTGTGATCACTATATTTACTATACATGTACTGTCCTATCACTATATTTATTATCCCTGCACTGAATACCAAGTTACCTTTTGCATCTGTGTCTAGCACTGTAGGAGACATTTGTGGAATGTACTCTGAGGGTCCTCTGTGTGTGGAATGGGGGCAACTACGGTTGGCACTGTAAGTCCATCTGTGGCTAACATACTATTATTGGGGGCATTTATAGCTGATGTACTGTTATAGGGTGACTTACTGTCATGGAGGCATTTGTGGCTAAAATACTGTTGTGGCCACATCTGTGGCAAGCACTATAGGGGGTATCAGTGGTAGGCAATCCGGGGAGAAATCTGAGGTTAGCACACTAGGAAATTCATTAGCTTCTATTAGCCCCAATAAAAAGGCAATGCAAAAAAACTTGGGTCCACTGCATTACTGTCGGTGGCCCAATTCATCGAGGGTTGGTAGGAATGGGAGTGAGCTGCAATACTAGACACAGTCCATGGACAGACATGGTGCTGTTTCTGGGGGAAAAAAAGCAGATCCTTTCTTTTTAATCCTCGCCAAACCCCTTTATTCTCATCAGCAGTACAAATAAAATAAGAAATAACATTCGGAAAACAATATATTGGCACGATCAGAACCTCATCTCTCAGTCAGTAAGTGAATTCCCTTCCAAATTCATTCATTTTCAACCCTTGCTTGGATTGACAGGTCTTTTCAGCTGTCACGCTAAATACAATTCTAACGGAAATCAGCCAAGTTGTTATTATACAAATTCTTGTCATCTTTTCTTCTTGAAAAGCATATTATTACTATGACAAGAATTATATTGCACAGATGTGACAGCTTTACCTTATCATAAAAGTAACTCTATAATCATAAGAGACAATTCACAAGGCTTGTAAAGGATAAATCTAATGTGAAACATTGGACACTATTCACCATAAACTATGAGCATTTACATCTGAAACTGAGGAATTCCGTGTAGAATCAGTCTTGTCTGAATCACCTATATTTGTTTGAGTTAGTGGCTTACTCTTAGCCTGTTATAGCTAACCAATAAAATGTGTTCTAGGGAGTCCCATATGTAGAAATGCCGTTATATGGGGAAAAAAAGAGGGAGGAAGCGCTTTATGTGTTGGTTCTTTAACCCCTTATGCAATTTTTTTCCCGTTCGAGCTATGCTCACCTGTTTTAATTGTGCAGTGAGGCACAACTTCTAAGGCCCCATGCACACGACCGTGCCCGCAATCACGGCCCGCGATTGCGGGCACGGCCGGCCGCTGACTGACAGCCGCATTTTCGGGCCATGCTCCCATACAAAGTATGGGAGCACGGCCCGCAAAATGCGAAAGAACGGACATGTTCCATAATTCCCGGAACATTTCCACGGCACTGACACCCTTCCGTAGTGCTACGGAAAGGTGTCAGTGTTCAATTAAAGTGAATGGCTCCGTTTTTGCGGACCGCAATTGCGGTCCGCAAAAACGGAGGTTTTTTGCTGTCGTGTGCATGGGGCCTTAACCTGTGTTTAGAAGGTTGATGTCATTAACGAAACTGCTGGCCATTGGTCCTTTCCAGGTGTCTCATAGGGCACCGGTTTAAAAAATGTGGAGACACTGAGAGGTTAAAAAAGTATTTCTAGGTCTCTCTGCGGCACTGTTTCTCAAGAAAAGCCATGGATTCTTTTATTTTTGCATAATGGAATCTTATTTCACAATAGCTAAAAGCAGTGTTTCAAGCCCGAATGGGCTCTCAGATAAAAACACTGTCTGATCCTATCGGGTGGTTCAGTGGATTTAAAGATAAAAACCAGCAAAAAGACGGTTTAAACTTCATTGAGTAACATGCAAAAACAGACAATTGTCAACAGCAACAGTGCAAACAAAATACATAATAAATATATATATATATATATATATATATATATATAATATTTTCCTAAAATAATCTATTGTGCTGTTTAACTGCAGCAAGTCATATAGAATTCAATAGAAGTCAATGGTGACATTTGTGTTATGGACAGACTGCTGCTATTATATTACAATGTGTTTATTGTGCAGTTAACTGCATCTTCATAGTGCATGCAGTTAATGACCGCGCTGCCAAAGTTGTTGCTGAACTGCATGTGTTTTTGCTAACAGTTCTGCAATGCATTGTAATGAACTATAACCAGCATTACAGAGACAGAAAACGCATGCAGTTGACCACATGCGGTTTTCAAACGCAACAAAACCGTGTGGCCTTACGCTCAAGCCCTGCCTGTGGCTTAACAGATGCCTGTAAAAATTACATTATACTGCAATACTTTAGTATTGCAGTATATTGTACCAGCGATCTAACAATCCCTAGGGGGGCTAAGAAAGTGTGTATAAAAAAGTGGGAAAAAGTTTTTAGTAGTGAAAAAAAAAAAAAAAATACTCAAAGTTAAAAAAAATAACCTTTTCCCATTGTCGTTTTACTTAAAAACAAAAACCAAAAAACAATTGAGGAATCTCAGTTTTTTTCCAACTTCAGCCCGCAAAGATTTTTTTTCAGTTTACCAGTATATTATATGGAAGTATAAATGGTACCAATAAAAGCTACAACTCCTCCCGCAAGAAAATAAGCCCTCTCACCAATCTATTGACGGAAAAATAAAAAAGTTATGGCTCTTGGAATGCGGGGAGTGAAAAATGAAAGTCAAAAAATGGTTTAGTCCCGAAGGGGTTGATATATTTTAAAATATGCAGAATTCCATATAGAAAAAGATTGTGTCTGTGAGGCTATTAGTGTTATGCTGTGTTCGTTATACCATGAACAATAAATATTATGTAACTACTTCAAAAATAAATTGATGCAAAATAGATGAATAAATAAATTGTTGAGAAGTGAGAGATATGAGGGTAAATTGTGCATACGGTCACAGCAACTTGTCCATAGACCATTAATGTTGAGGTGGTAGATCGATATTGTATTAGGTCAGTAGAATATGCTCACAAATGTTAGGTGCATCGCTGCCTATAGGATTGGATTATAAAGTGTTACTAGTTATGGCAGGTTTTTTAAACCAAAATATAATTTGGGTATCTGGATAATTGGGCGTACACCGGGTCCAGAAAACTATTGGTAAACATTCTAAATTAATTGACAGGATGCAACAAGAGAGAATGTTGGAGATTTACTAGTGGAATAAAGTGGATAAAATCTTTGAAGGGGTTTTGGGGGATTGGAACGTGGAGTGAGGTGAGTAAGGGGGAAGGGGGGAACTCTAAGATTGCTGAACTATAGTTGGCTGTGATAAAAAAAAAATCGGAAGGTAAGTATTACGAATTGTTAATTCCTAATTTATTGCTAGTAACGTATGTGGGAGGATTGACCACCCATTTAAATACATAAATTGGGATTTATTTTTCATTGGCTGTTTAAATAAAAAAATTTGATATTTCATTTAGACCATGTGGTTGTAACACTTGTAGTTTAAACATCCAAACCTAAAAAAGGGTTAATTTGTTCATGGCTTAATGAACACGGCATAACACTAATTACCACTGTTTGTAAAACATAAACATTCATCTAAACTGACCTATGTAACCACTAAGCCCTTAGTCACACGATAGGGTTTCCCGGCCGGGTGACGGCCGTTCATAAATCGGCCGTCACCCGGCTGCAGTAGGAACAATAGACCCCTAATGGGGCTATTCACACGACTGATTTTTTGACGGGCCGGGAAAACCGGGCGTCAAAAAATGGGACATGCCCTATTTTCGCGGGTTTACCCGGCCGCCCGGCTCCCATAGAAGTCTATGGGGCCGGGTAATACACGACCATCACCGGAATGTGTCCCGAGTGATGGCCGTGTCTACCGTCGCCCGCGCTCTCTCTCCTCCTCCTCCTCACAGTGCAGAGTGCATGTGAGGAGGAGGAGTGTGTCCCATTCAGAAGAAGCGCTGTATGCTGGAGGTAACACTGTGGGGGTACTGCTGTAGCGACGTCCCTGCTCTGCTATGTGCAGGGGTACTGTGTGGCAGGGCTGGGGTGTACAGCAGGTGGAAGGGGGCGCTGCGCTGGCTCCCTTCCCAAATCGCCCTGGCCCTGCGAATCAGCCTCCTTTCCGCCCTGGCGCTTCTTCAGGCATCGCTACACCTATAGCAGCCATAGCGGCTGCTAGCGGCGACACCTACCATGGCCGATGGCGCCGCTAGCAGCGGCTGCTACTGCTGTAGCTTCGTCCCTGCTCTATGTGCTAGCCCCACTTTAGCTCCCTGAAGGAGCGGAATCCCCAAACACACAGAGCGCTTGATGTCTCTATCCATATATGGACAGTGACATCAGGGGAAACTCCTGAAGCGGAATCCCCGAACACTCTGTGACCGGGGATTCCACACCAGGAGAAGCCAGTAACGTTCAGTGTCCATAAATGGACACAGACGACAGGGACTTTTCCTGAAGTGGAATCACCGGCCACATGGGGATTCCCCTTCAGGAGTTGCCGCTGATGTCACTGTCCAGATATGCCCGGCCCGGAACGGATGCAAAACTAATGCAAACCGGCCGGGAAAAATGGCCGATTTTATCGGCCGACACTCGGGCTCGACCCTGTCATGTGAATAAGGCATAACTTGCCAATCAATCCTCAGCAATCGAACCACGCGCCCCTCACTTTGCAACACATTGTAAAAACATCTATATGGAATTCTGTATATTTTAAGATATATTAAACAGCCCAATAGATTGTTTCAGGAAGACTCTATATAGATTATGTATATTGTTTGCACTGTTATTATTGACGATTGTCCATTTTTTCATGTTATGCAATGAACTTTAAACTGTCTTTTTGCCTTTTTTTTTATTCTACTACCCACTGGATCGTTGGTGGTAGGTGAGCAATAGCCACACAGCCCCCTGTAGATAGTGCAATGCCCCCTGTAGATATCACCCCACACAAGCCCCCCTTTAGATAGAGCTACATTCCCCCCGGGTCCCCACAACCGTCCCGGATTCAGCGGGACAGTCCTGGATTCCGGGTGTCTTCAGGACGCGGATACAGTTGAACCCAATGCTGAAGCAGGAAACCGTCAGGTCCCTGCTTCAGCATTAGTAGAGAGCGGAGGAGTAGAGGGAGCTCATCTGCTCGCCGACGACTCTCCAGGCACAGTGCTACTTTAAGCACTGTGCCTGGGGAAGCCCTTGACATGACTGTCCATATATGGTTAGTGACGTCAGTGGCTATTCCTGGTGCGGAATCCCCTTTGCCGATGCTCTGGCAGGGGATTCCGCTCCAGGAGTAGCTCATGACGTCACTGTCCATATATGGAAAGTGACCTCAGGGGTTCCCTCTAGGAGCGGAATCTGCGGCCTATGCTCTGGCTGGGGATTCCACTCCTAGAAGGCGTCCCAATCGCGCTACAGGGGAGGGGTAGTGCTATCTACAGGGAGTGGCGCTACCTTGGAAGGGGTGTGGCACTATCTACAAAGGGCAGTGTGGCACTATCTACAGAGGACAGTGTGGCATTATCTACAGAGGGCAGTGTGGCATTATCTACAGTGGGCAGTGTGGCATTATCTACAGAGGGCACTGTGGCACTATCTACAGAGGGCACTGTGGCACTATCTACAGAGGGCACTGTGGCACTATCTACAGAGGGCACTGTGGCACTATCTACAGAGGGCACTGTGACACTATCTACAGAGGGCACTGTCGCACTATCTACAGAGGGTACTGTGGCATTATCTACAGAGGGCAATCTTGACATTCTTGTCTGCCAAACTAAAAATTTTGGCTCTGATTGATTCTTCCCTTGTTGATTTGTGTCGCACCCATTATGGGAGAAGACTGTGATACTGTGAACTGCCTCTACAAGTGTGTAAGAGTTTGACAGTATGGAGCAGTAAAATACCCCTCCAAACAGCTGATCGGGGGTACCGAGAGTCGGACCCCCACCACTCAGATATTGAGAAAAGGCCATTTATGTTCTCTCTCCTGATAATTCCTTTAGGGCCCGTATGCATCTCCACTACACACATGGTCTATGGGAGAGATAGCTGTATTCCATCACTTCCTGGAGACTGTATTAGTCTATTTGTCTATTAACTCCCATCCATTACAGTTGCCATAAAGCATACACACCCTTCTGCACTGTTTATAAAGACAATACAGGAAGTATTTGTCTCCAATATGTTAGCCCCCAGGGAAGTAATAAAAAAAAATATCTTATAATGAAAATTTAAAAAATGAAAAGGAAAGCATCACTGCATGAGTGTTTGGGTGCAACTCAATCCTCCCAGACTCAGGCTACGAGTCCAACAATGCAAAAAATAGAGGCAGCACTCCAATATGTGAATAAAAAAAAGTGGTGTGTTTTATTCACCCCAGCAACGTTTCAATCCAACTCAATGGGATCTTTCTCAAGCAACAAGTGACATACAAGACTTGGTATTTATACAATGGTGTTACAGTGAATAAATTAACTAATTACATATGCTAATAAATACATAGCAATACATGACTATACCGGTGGTATGTTGGACCATTCATCTACTTATTCACATTTTTTTAGGTGAGCGGCAAGACCGCACCGGACCAGATGAGGAGGCAGAAGGCAACACAAGCGGAGGAAAGACACCGCGCCAAATGGCACTACACAAGAAGGACAACCAACCCTTGTAAATATCTCTTCTTCTACTCTATCTCTGAACAACTGAGTGATTTGAACAAGTGTTTATCATTTTGCCCCAGCACCAAGGCATATTGGTTTGATTTGGAGGTGGAGCACTACAGACTGTTCTGCACCATCACACTAAAGACTTTGGTTTGCAGAAAGTCCTACCACCGATTCTAATGTAATTTCTAATAATGTTGAAACGTCTTTCAAAGCTTCTAACCTGCATGTGAAGAGTGATTTCGTTCCACCAATCTGTCCACCTGCCATTGACTCCTTTATCACAGCTCTTTATCAAACTCTACATAGGCAGGTTGAGAAACGAGTCTAATGGTACACGACTATCCCATCCTAATATGATAACTAAGGAGATGGAAGCCTTATCTGCACTAATGAATGATAAATCGATAACCATCAAACCCGCTGACAAAGGGGGAGCGATAGTGGTTATGAACACCGCAGATTATACATCTGAGATTTACAGACAGCTCAACGATGACGCAATGTACAGATGTGTCCCCAGTGACCCCAAGTTTGAGATATGTAGAAAACAGTCCTGACTGAAGCTTGATCGATGACGCATTATTTCAATTTTTACTTATAGATCACCCAGTGACCCCTACTCTATACGTACTGCCCAAGATTTACAAGACCTTGGGTAACTGTTTCACAACGGGCCTTACTAGCTTCTTTTGACGTGGTAAGTCTATACACGTCTATTGATCACCAGAGGGGGGTGGATGCTATAGATGATTGTCTACACATTAGCCATTATTCTGATAGTGGGAGGCTTTTTCTCCTTTCCCTATTGGAAATTGTACTTCATTGCAATTACTTTATTTTTAAAGTTGTCTACTGCATACAACGGGGCACTGCTATGGGCTCTAACGTGGCACCCACATATGCCACCATTTACATGGCCATGCTGGAGGCTAAACACATACGTGTCATCACACTTTGATAAGGTACTCAAATGGTGGCGTTACATTGATGACGTATTCCTCATTTGGAATTTCCAGAGTGTGAAATTTACCCTTGTACACTCCGACACTTCAATATTTTTCCTTGATACTATGGTTCGGATAAAAAACGATTGCCTTTGAACTGACCTTTTTGTCAAGGCCATAGATGTGAACAACTTACTCAGATTTGACAGTTGTTACCCAGGAGCATGGTCCGCCATTCAGTCAAGTGTTACGAGCCAAATGTATAGTTGACGATAAACCAACATCAGCTAAGACTGACTGAGATGAGTAACAAATTTAGACAGAGAGAGTACCCTAGGCAGATCATTGACTCAAGTCTTGAAACGGTGAGAGATGTGTCCAGAGAAAACCTTCTCACCAATACTCCAGCGGGCCCGACCACAAGTAAAACTGACACTAGAGTTCCCTTTGTCCCCACCTACACTGAACATGGCTACCATGTAGCTCAGATCATTAGGAAACACTGGTCTATTCTCCATAGCAACCTTAGACATGTACCAGAATTCAGTCACGCCCTCCCCCTTTTCCCCTACCGACGCTCTACCAATCTCAGGGACAAATTGGTCAAGACGACCATCGAACCTGGGGAACCTCTTGGGCAGCAACTCATAGGCACACGTAGGATTGGCTGCTACCCCTGTCTGTTCTGTGTCAACTGCACCCTTATAATCAAGAACATATTCACTCACCCAATTACAGATAGAGAGTTCCATATAAAACATTATCTCTCTTACCATTTATCTTTTGTCATCTACTTATTGGAATGCCCCTGCAAACTCTGGTATGTGGGTGAAACTACATTTGAATTTAAAACAAGACTCAATAATCATCTATTCACTATTAGAAATAAGAGATTGGACCTACCGGTCTCTCAACATTTTTACGAATTAGGACACACAGAGAAATACCTGAGTTTCTGAATTATAGACTACATTCCGCCACTACGATGGGGTGGTGACAGGGTAGCTTCTCTCAAGAAGAGAGAGCTTGAATGGATCTTCAGACTTAATACCCTCAGACTTTATGGTCTGAATGCCGACTTCAAACTGGGTGGTGCGAGCTTGGGGTGACCTGTCCCGTAGGTCCACGTGATATGTGCCCACATTTTTCTCTCGTAGGTTATTAACTGTTGATGACATATGAGTGATTTTTTAATCTTACTTTTCTTTCTCTTTTATTCAGAAACTAATACGCAAAGACCACACTAATGGAAAAAGACTCACCTATCGTGGACACACATAGCCTATTCTATATGGAGTTTCATAGAAACCTTATTTTTCTTTATCCACTTATGTCTAGCATTGCAGTTGGGCATTCTCTTCTGTCTTTCTCCGTTTATGTACCAGGTTCATTTACTTTTAAGTCTACCACCTTGAATGTACCCACCTTACTGCATTATTCTCTCTAATGGGACATTTTCACTTCAGCACTCGCTACCTTACCCCAGCAGGGTTGCACCGCATCTGCCTATGGCACCCCATCTGTACCCCCTGGTACCTGGTGGGTAAGAGGCTTTCACACGCAGAAGCGAGTGACTTCTTCACTTTAAGTACCCAAAGCTGTTCCCCATTATGTGGGGTCTCTGCACCAGGTGGTACCCCTTGGGTTTGGGGGTTTATAGGTGCTTTCTATGGTATGTTTGCATTTACTATAGCATACTATCTAGATGCTCATAACTTTTGAGATGCTCAATACCCACCATCAGCTCCTTAAATAAATGAATGATGCCAGTTGTTTATTTTCTACTACTCCCACTGTAATTACATAGCTGTTATATATTTTGCCTCTCGGTGGCGCTTTAAGTGTTAACCACCGTCTATGCAGAATACAGCCACAGTGTTTCCCTTCCTCAAGATGGCATCCGCCGCCTCACGCTGCCCTTTCAATAACCTGGTACTAATCTACGCTTCTCCAAACTGTTTCTCTCCTTTGCTGTACTGTTCTACCTTTCATAACCCCTCAGATTGTTGTGCGCATGCACACGCGCGTGTGCACTCCTTCCGTTTGTCTATTGACTATGTACCACATGTTCGCATGCGCAGTAGTGGCGTAGGGACGCTGATATGGCATCTATTCACCATGTAACGTGTGTCCATCAGGGGGTGAGTACTATCGTTTGGATATTACACTTTGTACTAGAATATATATAATGCGACTATCCATGTCTCCTTGTCTATGTCAGGGGCTTCTCTTCAGGGTCTGGGCCAGATAATAATCTATGCAGTGGGGTTTGATTTGGTAGTCTCCATTCAATTATTTGATATTTGTAATGTGGCTCTATGCTGTCAGTGCTCATAAAAAAATGGCAGATTAGAGTCTTACCTGAGAGCATTTTGCAGCCTTTCCTCCCTAATATAGCAAACCAGTGTGGCAGTATTGTGGAAGCCGGACTCAGCTATGTCCGGGATCCCCATTTTTCCTTATCTAGCAACTCTCAGTATTTTTATTTATTTATTTTAAACTAAAAATGGAAGTATCAAGTGTTTCATTTCGCTTATTTTAAATAATAGCATTCCAAATGAAAACCAATGAATGTAATGAATTTATTTTATAGAAGGTCATACTATACAGCTAATATTATAGAAATGGTATGGTTGATGTAATACACATCTCTCAGTCAGTCTGATAAAATAAATAATAGCAGTCTAAGGGTCCTTCAACACTGGCCAATATGAGTCATGAAAATGAGCGCCGATCAACAAAACAGCTTGTTGATCGGCGTTCAATTGCTCCTTTCACAAGGAGCTATGATCACTAATGTATGGGGCCGAGTGATCCTTAGTAGAATCGCTAATCTCCATGCATTACCATCATGTCGGCAGCACATCACCCTATTCACACAAGGAGATGTGCTGCCGACAACGATAATATTTTCTGCTGTGACCATCCGATGAAGGAGCGTTTACACGTTCATCGGCTGATCGTGCACTGTTTACACAGGACAATGTTCTGCAACGTTTATATGAAAAAAGGGCCTTAAAGAGGCTCTGTCACCACATTATAAGTGCCCTATCTCCTACATAATGTGATCGGCGCTGTAATGTAGATAACAACAGTGGTTTTTATTTAGAAAAACTATAAATTTTGACAGAGTTATGACCTATTTTAGATTTATGCTAATAATTAGACAACTGGGTTGTCTATAGTTCTTAATAGACAACTGGGCGTGTTTTTACTTTTTGAGCAAGTGGGCGTTCATACTCCCGACACTTCGGTAACGTTTGTGTGGGACTTAATGACAGCAAGCGTGATCTCGCGAGATCACGCTGTAAATTACAGCACAGCGTGACCTCGATGTGCTGTGCTGTAAGTCCCACACAAATGTTACCGAAGTGTCGGGATTGTGAATAGACATCGGGCCCTGGCTGGAAGCGATGTCTATTCTCTCTCAAGGCACTTCAGTAACGTTAATGTGTGAGTAAGTGACAGCACATCATGAACTCGCAAGACCACGATGTCTGAATACATGAATGGAGAGAAGTGTATGACGCTGATTGGTCAGCGTCATACACTTCTCTCCACAACGCCCACTTGGTCAAAAAGTAAAAACACGCCCAGTTGTCTATTAAGAAAGTCATTAGCATAAATCTAACATAGGTCATAACTCCGTCAAAATTGATCGTTTTTCGAAATAAAAACCACTGCTGTGATCTGCATTACAGCGTCGATCGCATTATGTAAGGGATAGGGCACTTATAATGTGGAGACAGAGCCTCTTTAAGTCATCTCATTTGCAATGCAACATATACCAAAGTAAACAAGGTTTTCTGCTATACTCTATAGAAAGCAACTGACTTGTGATAAGGCAAAACTAGAGCAGTCACCCAACAGACCTGCCCGCCATAATGTTCTTAGGAAGGAGAGGAAACATATTCAGTCACCTTTCCTCTACAGCACGTACAATTGATCTCTCTGTCTTGTTAAAATTTCCTGTTTTCTCCTGCATCTCTGCATTACAATCTGTGAGATTCTTATGTAAGGCTGGGTGGGTTCTTCCTGCTTGGGAACACTCTAGCGAACAGCTGCAATAATATAAAGATTCCTCAGAGTAGCCCATGTACTAAGATGATAAGAACACCACAGTGATACAGAACGATTAGCATGCTTCGATCTTAACCCCTTAACGACCGACGTATAATCTTTTTATGGCGGCCGTTCAGGGTAGTTCTTCTGAAGTGCCGCCTTTTCACGACGGCACTTCAGGGGAACTTTTCCCGCATCGTGCAGGGATCTCCTCAAGCCTGGGCTGTTGCTAACAGCCTCAGGCTTCAGGGCAACGATTGGAGACCACTAGCAGTGGTCTCCAATCATATTTAAATCCTCAGATGCGGCGCTCAATAGCGAGCGCCGCATCTCAGTGGTTTTAGAGGGAGGGGGCTCCCTCTCTCAGCCCACTGGCATCCAGCGTGCATCGCGTGGTGCCGATGGTTTCTATGGCAGCCTGGGCGCCTAACAAAGGCCCCAGGTCTGCCTGTAGTGATTGCCTGTTAGGTCATGCCAGAGTCATAGCCTAACAGATGCCTGTCAGTTTTACACTGACAGGCAATAATACACTGCAATACTTCTTTATTATGAAAAAAAGTAAAACGTTACACATATTTGGTATCACCGCATCCGTAACGACTCCAACTATAAAAAAATTACATTATTTAACCCGTGCGGTGAACGCCGTAAAAAATAAAATAAAAAACACTGCCAGAATTGCTGTTTTCTGTTCATCCCACCTTCAAAAAAATTTAATAAAAAGTGATCAAAAAGTCGCTTGTACTCCAAAATGGTACCAATAAAAACTACAAGTTCTGGCTCTTAAAATTTGACAACATAAAAAAGCAAATAAAAAGTTAATCAATAAATTATAAGTACCCCAAAATGGTGCTATTAAAAAATACAACTTGTCCCGCAAAAAAAAGGCCTTATACAGCTATGTCAACAGAAAAATAAAAAAGTTAGAGCTCTCTGAATGGGACGATGGAAAAACTTAAAAAATTGCTTGGTCATTAAGGTTTAAAATACCATCGGTATTAAGGGGTTAATAGCCCCGTACTGCCTTTTTTCTCCATATTTACCAACTTTTTTTATATTTTCCATATAGTGATATTTTTCAAACGCATTTCCAGAGATTTCAACAAAAACTGCTCAGGATATGTTTCTCAGGCTGTACAATGCAAATTAGAGATTGTTACCTTTCTTTCCATACAGTTATAGCCCAAGTTGACAAAAAAACATTTATATCTATTGAAATCCGATTAATAGGACAAGCTAGTTATGTTCTTTCTTATTGATGCCAACACAGAATAATTTGCAAGTGATCACTGATACCAGATCATGTTTTACACTCGGCAAGCATAGATTCAAGCATGTCTATACACAGTAGGGATGATAAGAAAAAGGGTTCCGCCACTATAAATGACTGTAAAAGAGAACTGAGAGTGGAAGGGGCAAGACCTGGTTGACAGGGAAATTAAAGGTTACACTGTCACGATTTCCCATCAAAATTTGATCTGTAGGAGCCGCTCTGGGCAGCGATTGCAAATTTTGTCAGGTAATGTCACTACTAAATCACGACAGTGTCACTTTAAGGTCTCCATACACCTTAGAGAAAAGTTGTTCAACATATTTGGCCATTTCAACTGATCATAGTTTTAAAAATGTATTGGAACAACCTCGACAATGGTAAATGAACAACCTATGTCTGCCGAAATGTTTTAACATTTTACCTATGTCTGCCGAAATGTTTTAACATTTTACCTATGTCTGCCGAAATGTTTTAACATTTTGTGTTAAAACATATTTCTGATCTACCAGTTTATTCTAGGAGGTTGAGGGTATGAATGAACTGACGTATGTTTGATTGGTCACTTGGTGGCTGATCTTAATCTAATGGGTATGGCAAGCTTTAGGCCCATTACAGCTAATATGGCTGACAGGGTGACGCTGTCAGACAACTACTTACTGGTTGAGAAACTGCAGGCAGGAGAAGTCAAAAGCACAACTTCATGAGCTAACCAAAGAAAGACTGGAATATGCCATAAATGTCTGTTGTGAGACAACCTCTTTAACCCCTTAATGACTGGGCCTGAAAAGACCTTAATGACCTGCTAAATTTTTCTGTTTTTGCCTCTCTGCATTTCAGCAGCCATAACGTTTTGATTTTTTCATTGACGTGGCTGTATGAGGACTTGTTTTATGCAAGAGAAATAGTATTTTTTTTTCCCCACAGTTTGGGGGTAAAAAATATTTTTTTTTACAGCGTAAATATAGGAAAAAACGATTCTCCTCATTGTTTTTCTTGTTTATTTTATATCACATTCACTTTCATGCTAAATAACCCATTAGATTAATTCTTCAGGTTATTACGGTAGTATAGATACCTAATATGTTTTTATTTAGTGTAGGGGCAATAAAATATATTTTATGCAAAATAATGACTTTTGTTTGGGACGTTTTCTTTTTTATTGATTTTTTTGGGACTTTTTTTTTTAAATCCCATTAACCCCTTAATGATCGGGCCTGAAAAGACCTTAATGACCAGCTCAATTTTTCTGTTTTTGCCTCTCTGCGTTTCAGCAGCCATAACTTTTTTATTTTTTCATTGACGTGGCTGTATGAGGCCTTGTTTTATGCAAGAGAAATATATATATTTTTTTTCCTGCAGTTCGGGGGTAAAAAAAAATTTTTTACGGCGTGAATATAGAAAAAAGCGATTCTCGGAATAGTTTTTTGGGTTTATTTTTTATCCCTTTCACGCTAAATAACCCATTAGATTAATTCTTCAGGTTATTACGGTCGTGTAGATACCTAATATGTGTAGGTTTTTTGTTTTTATTTAGTGTAGGGGCAATAAAATATATTTTATGCAAAATAAAGACTCTTTTTTGGGACTTTTTTTATTTATTTATTTGTTTTGTTACTTTTTTTTTTTTAATCCCATCAAGGGATAACTTTATTTGTAACTTTTCTTTTTTTACTTGTAATGTATTAGCATACTCCTGTACGCTAATACATTACACTGTGTCACTATGACACAGGCTGCTGATCAAGCAGCACATAGTGTGCCCGAACAGCAGGCAAACGGAACAGACAGCCCTGGGGTCCTTTGTAGGTCCCCAGGGCTGACTGCACAGGAATCCCGGTGATGCAATCAAATAGGGGAATTCCCTTTGATCATGCCGCGGTCACGTACCGCGCCAATCAAAGGGATAAACAGCTGGGGTCCGAATGTTTTCCGACCCCAGCTGTATTCAGGAGGCTTCTCTAGGATCAGGAGCTGTTAGTTACAGCTCCTGCTTAGAGGATGAGCACTCACACGAGCGCTCATCTTACCTGATCTGCAGCGACGCCAAAAGACGTCGTTGTAGACTGGGGACCTGCACCGCCTGACGTCAAAAGACGGTGGGGGGTCGGGAAGGAGTTAATACATTCACTCATATTTGTTTTGGCAACTACATGTTGACAGTTCTATCTTGTAATGCCTCTGATACAAATTTTGCAATGGGGTCAGGAGCTTCAAGTTACGCCTCTAGACAAGGACTACCTAAATTTGTTGAATGAGGAACTTTTACGTCTCTCTTAGCCCTTCTGAGGGGAAACAGGGATGGTCACCCAAGTGTGGCATTACTATAAGAATTATCCACAGAGTATGGTACTATATGATGGTACCTAACAGAGGACATATGCATTAGTCTTAGGCTGGATTCACACGAGCGTGTGCCTTTTGCGCACGCAAAAAACGTGGCATTTTGCCTGCGCAAAAGGCACTTGACAGCTCCGTGTGGCAGCATCATATGATGCGCGGCTGCGTGGTTTTCGCGCAGCCGCCATCATTATGACACTCCATTTGGATGTTTGTAAACAGAAAAGCACGTGGTGCTTTTCTGTTTTCATTCATCCTTTTGACAGCTGTTGCGCGAACCACGCTGTTCGCACGGAAGTGCTTCCGTGTGACATGCGTGGTTTTCACGCACCCATTGACTTCAATGGGTGCGTTATGCGCGAAAAGCGCTCAAAGAACGGACATGTCGTGACTTTTACGCAGCGGACCAACGCTGCGTAAAAATCACGCACATGTCTGCACGGCCCCATAGACTAATATAGGTCCGTGCGACGCGCGTGAATATCACACGCGTTGCACGGACGTATATCCTGTTCGTCTGAATAAGCCCTTACAATAATGAGCATGTAAGGATAGGGATAAACATAAATCCCTAGTGAGACTGCATTACAGAGTGCCCAGTACCTTAAAGGAACAGTGTCACGAAAAAAAATTTTTTTACATCAGTTTGATTTTAGTGTTTTATTAAAAACTTTTAGATTTATTTGTGTGTTTGTGTTTTACTTTTTTTATTTTTGAACTTATCCTTCCCTATGGGGGCTGCCATTTTTTTTTTCCATTTCTGTATGTGTCGATTAACGACACATACAGACATGGAATACGGCAGCTACAGTCCCATAGTGAATGCGAACGGGGCCCGTTCCATCCACTATGCTGTACGCCGTCTGTGTGGGAACGGCACATGCGCCGCTCCCACACAGTCCAAGTTGAACTGTGCGACGTCCGGCGCCATTTTCCTGTGGACCGGAAGTCGCGGCCGGACAGTAAGATTACTACTTCCGGTCGCGGCTTCCGGACTTGTGCACTTGGAGCGGGAGGTAGCAGACGGAGCGGACGGACCGGAGGCAGCGGCGGCGGCTGGAGCGAGCAGGTAAGTTATTTCTGTGTATGTAAGTGTTTTACTGTGTGTTTACTAGTGTATGTAAACCTTCTACACTGTGTGTTAGCTCAAAAAATGGCGACACACAGTGTAGGAGGTTTGACCGTACAATCCCCTCGTTTCTCCCGGCACTAGCCAGGATAAAGGAGGGGGGGATTCTGAGAGCTCACTAGAGCGAGTGAGTTTTCTCAAATTTTGCAGCATAAAGCAATGTGGTTGCTTTACCACATACAATGCTGCAATTTTGGGAATTGCTCCATCTAGTGACCAGCACTGGGAAATATTATAAATTAGAATCTAATTTATAATATTTCCTGACTCGTGAAAAAAATAAAAAAAATTAGAACAATGTTTAATCACCTATACACTAATTGTTTAACAAAAAAATAAAAAATAAAAATTTCTAGCGTCACATTCCCTTTAAGTTATCGTGCTAACAAGAAATAGATAACAAAATCAGTGATGTAGAGGGCAGCCTTGAAAAAGACTAGGCATGGCACCGTCAGGTACCTCATAATTGCTGAAAATAGGAAAAATTGCCTGTCCGAATGATGAGATCAGAGGGTGGCCATGCATGAATTCTTTTTCTATTTTAATGCATGGAAGATGCGCAAACCTTTGAACTATAGGATATAAAGATAAACTATCTTGATATTATTTCTGGAAATACATAGGCCCTGGGAGAAACAGTTCTGTATGATTTGTAGTAATGTGATATTATCTTGGTGTTATGTAAAAATTCACCAAATTAGTAAGTGGGAATTACAGCAAGAAAAAGCAACAAGGCTGTTGACTTATATGAACAAGATCTACAATGAGGTATATTAAAATTATGCAAACTGTCCCACCCCTCAATGTAATGATAAAAACTCTTAAGCTCCTACAGATTTCAACTGTAAATGTTAAGTTCTAAATATAGTTGAATTGCATTGTCTAATAAATCTAGTAGTAAACATAGGCAATTCTAAAAAGTAATAATAGTAAATAACCAATTCTTTAGAAACTGGTTTGTGTGTCACACAACAGCAATCCGAGAGATGCTTAGAGAAGACACAACCATTTATTGTCATCTAATTTCCCAGAATGAATGTTCCAGTTATCAACTTGCGCTGCCCACAGACTGCCCATATGAGTCATGGATTTTGTATACCATAGAAAGCTTCCAGCAGTCACGCAACTTTGTTTAATGATATAGATAATGTTCTCCTACTTTCGGTTTGAGGGAGTCTCAAGTGATAAATCATCCTGTGTTGTGTCACTTAATAAGAGCTCAAATCTGTCTCAGGGGTGACGCAAGAAAGGCAATGTCATAACACAGCTTAGAGCCGCTGGTTAAAATGTTTGTAAAGTAATGCTATACTGTCTGCGCAAATACTGTAAATGATAGCGTAGAGTCTGAGATCTTTACATCCCGCTGCGGTAGCTTTCATCCGTCAATATATGGCCCCTTAAAATATCTACCATTATTCAGTTATTTAGGCATTAGGCAAAAGAGACATAAGGATATAACATGTCAATGGCATAACAGACTGTGCCCCCCTTTCCAGTGATTGATGCTGTACTATCCTATGAATATACTGATAATGCTTTGGAGTTTATAATAGGAGTACCCTTTGAAGTGAGGTGGTCAAGAATTTTCATATCTTTTCATATTCTTTCCTTTTAGACCGGATTTCTGCCAGTAAACGAGCACCGATGATCGACAATATCCCATTACAATTATTGTACATATGTCGCCATTTTCAAATGCAAATTCACAAATACTCACCATGTAGTTTAATATTAATAGGTGTATGACAGCCAATTATATTTCACAATTTCACAAATGATAATGACTTAATGATGTATTTTTCGCATTTTTAGAGTGCCTAACCTGATGTGCGACATATATATTAACCATTTGCGCCAGAATTTAGAGCCATTTGCGCCAAGCATGTCAGTTTGTAAAAGTGGAGTGAAAATGGGCATTACTGCTTGGCCAGAATACTGTCACATTTATGAAAAAAGTGTCACGAATGAGAAAAAAGGTCACATCTCTACTCCACACAGACCCTGGCAGAGAAAAAGTGGAGTAATGTTAGCCAGTGTGAAAGTTAATGGTAGTGGTGTGGGTTGGGACATATCTATCAAAGGGGACAAAAAGAGTCATGCATTTCTCACCTCATATGTCAATAAAACGGTCTAGCTTTTGCCAAAATTAGCAAATTCGGCTTTGCCAGTCTTATTAAATACCGGTCTTATTAAATTCCCCCCACTGACTCAAATGATTTAATTTTTGATAAATGTGGGCCAATATTTTTTTGTTAATCTTGAGAATTGATTCTGAGGGCCCATCCTTCTTCTGTATAGTTTACATTCACTTTTAATTGCATCAAAAACTTTGTTGTTATCATTGCACACACAGGACTTATCAAGGCATCTCTGAATAGGGCTTTCTTCCACTACAGCTTTTATTATAAGAAAATATAGGAGGATTCCTCCAGCTCACCAGTACATATGTCCAGATTTGGACTGCGCACGGATCCATGTGGCGGCACACGGTACAAACACAGCAGAAACGGAAGAACTTGATCCAGAGCTGTTTCGTTAAAAGGAAGTAAGAGTAAGGGCACGTTCAGACGTGGCGGAATTTTTCCGCTGCAAATGTTGGTGCAGATTTGGGGCAATTACGCAACGAATCTGCACCAACATTTGCATATTTGACAGGTAATTCAGACGTTGCAGATATCACAGCGGACTTGCCACAGATTTCACTTTTTGCATTGCAAAGGCTGAAATCCGCAGAGAAAATCCGCTTCTACTCCGCAACATCATGAGCATGCTGCGGAGGGAAAATTGTGCACCGCAGCCTGATTTCCGCACAGTTATTTTCTGCAACGTCTGAACTAACTTTCCTAAAAATGTATAGAAACAAATGTAAAAAACAGCTGCTGCAGAATTCCACTGTGGACTGTCCGCAGCGGAATTCAACAGCAATTCCGCCACGTGTGACTGTGCCCTAAGGCTGGGTTCACACGACCTATTTTCAGGCGTAAACGAGGCGTATTATGTCTCGTTTTACGCCTGAAAATAGGGCTACAATACGTCGGCAAACATCTGCCCATTCATTTGAATGGGTTTGCCAACGTATTGTGCAGACGACCTGTAATTTACGCGTTGTCGTTTGACAGCTGTCAAACGACGACACGTAAATTGACTGCCTCGGCAAAGAAGTGCCTCGGCACTTCTTTGCAACGTAATTTGAGCTGTTCTTCATTGAACTCAATGAAGAGCAGCTCAAGATATACGAGCGTCACAGACGCCTCGTATATTACGAGGAGGAGCATTTACGGCTGAAACTACGCAGCTGTTTCTTCTGAAAACAGTCTGTCATTTCAGCCGTAAATGACAGCTAGCGTGTGAACATACCCTAAGAGTGAAATCCACTAGGAGTAAGGGTGGTTGTCTCAGTAGTAAGCCTACGCCTTTCCGACAGATCACCTGTCCTTAGTCATGGCATAGCGCTGGATCAAATTCTTGTGTCAGTTGTCCTTTAATGCTAAATTGGGTTATGTAGCAGAAAAGTAGCCAGAACATGAAAACAAATCTATATCTGAGTCAGAACAACAGGGAAGAAAAGTAAAAACAAAGTTTTAGATTTAAAATCCTGACGTTAAAGGGGTTCTCTGGCTTAGTAGACACGTTTTCAAATGCCCTATTAGGGAACTCTGACTTAATAGGGAAAATCCCCTGTTCAGGACCCTCATCTTGTGACATACACTTCACAACTTTTTAGGGTATGTTCAAACTGAGTTTTTTGCTGGCAGAAAAATCTGCGAATTTTGAGGCAGATTTTGCCCTGCCTGCACTTTCTTTGCTGTGTTTTTTGCAGCAATTTTTGGCCACGGGCAAAAAACGCAGTGAAAAACGCGTTCTCTGCCTCCCATTGATTTCAATGGGAGGTCAGAGACGGAACCGCGGGAAGAAAGAGCATGTCTCTTTTTTTTTCCCGCAAGTGTCTTGTTTTTGCTTGCAGGTAAAAAAAACTCCTCTGCCTCCTATTAAAATCAAAGGGAGGCGATTTCTGCTGTTTTTTGGTGCAGTTTCCGACGCGATTTCCACGTCAGAAACAGCACCAAAAAACTCTGTGTGAACTAATCCTTAGGCTTTATTCAGATGAACGGGAATTACGTCCGTGCAACGCGCGTGATTTGCACGCGCGTTGCACGAACCTATATTAGTCTATGGGGCCGTGCAGACATGTCCGTGATTTTTACTCAGCGTGAGTCCGCTGAAAAAAAGTCACGACATGTCCGTTCTTTGGGCGTTTTGCGCGAATCACGCACCCATTGAAGACAATAGGTGCGTGAAAACCACGCATGTCGCACGGAAGCACTTCCGTGCGAACAGCGTGATTCGCGCAACAGCTGTCAAAAGGATGATTGAAAACAGAAAAGCACCACGTGCTTTTCTGTTTACAAACATCCAAATGGAGTGTCATAATGATGGCAGCTGCGCGAAAAGCAGACTGCCACGCATCATATGCTGCTGACCCACGGAGCTGTTAAGTGGCTTTTGCGCAGGCAAAACGCCGAATTTTTGCGTGTGCAAAAACGCCACGCTCGTGTGAATCCAGCCTTAGAGACATAATGAAGATGATAGTATGATCTTTTTGGGAGCTGACGACTAGCTGACAGGGATCTTGTTACATACCATGTGACCAGAATGGGCTTTCCTTTTAGCCCCCCTGTTTGGCACTTGGTGGGTGTATATGTATCTATATTAGCGTATCCTACTGATGTTCTTAGTTTGGTCTAGGAAAGTAACAGGTTGCTTTAAGTCTAAACGGGCAGTTAAGCTGTCCATACACATTAGAGAAAAATTGTCCAGAATTGGGGATTTCATCTGATCATTGATTGAAAATTTCTGCAAACAATTTTTTGAGAAACCATGTGTGCAAGGCTTTATTGGCCAATTACGCACAATTGTTTGCCACCTTAAGCAAGCAATATTGGTTTTTTTCCTACATTTTGTTTCAAAATATGTACCTGCCAGTTCAGTCTGGCGTATTGTTCATATGAAAACTTCGATGTACGATCGATCAGCTGATCAATGCGTATCACCATCTTTTCTATTGCACATTTTGAATACCTTTTATTCCTTGTATGTTTACAACAGTATTTCAAAAAAGAATTGTTAAGTGACAATTATACAATAATAAGGATTAAAAGCAAGGGAACAAATTACCTGTTAACATCCTTTCTTAAATATTAGAATTTTTAGAATCACGATGATTCATTCATATTCTAAACAAACCCGGAAAGCAGATGTGAACACAGCCTAAGGAGTTAATGTCTGTTAAAAATCTTCAATACATAGATGATTTTTCCCACACGGTATGCTTTCATTCACTTGCTTTGATCATAGTCCTTAAAACAGGTGGAATGCACTTCAGTCAGACACACTGAAAACAAAATGTGGCTCAGAGCTCATGTAATTACTCAGAGGGCGCTCACAATACAGACTTTTAGGGCACATTCACACGTGGCGGAATTTCTGCTGCGGACAGTCCGCAGTGGAATTCTGAAGCAACCGTTTTTTACATTTCTTTCTATACATTTTTCAGAAACTTAGTTCAGACGTTGCGGAAATCAGGCTGCGGTGCAGATTTTTCCCTCCGCAGCATGCTCATTCCATTGCGGAGAAGAAGCAGAATTTCACTGCGGATTTTAGCCTTTGCAATGCAAAAACTGAACTCTGTGGCAAGTCCGCTGTGATATCTGTAACGTCTGAATTACCTGTCAAATATGCAAATGTTGCTGCAGATTCGTTGCGTAATTGCCCCAAATCTGCACCAACATTTGCAGCGGAAAAATTCTGCCATGTCTGAACATGGCCTTACTAGATTTCTCTCATTGCCTGTTAACAGTCTGGTTGAGAAAAATGTGGTTGATCTATAACATTTTTTATCTATAGATGGGAATTTGAACTTCTAATTCTTAGGGTATGTTCACACGCAGTAGCAAAATACGTCTGAAATTACGGAGCTGTTTTCACCTGATTTTCAGACGTTTTTGTAAGTACTCGCGTTTTTCACGGCGTATTTTATACGATGGCCTATCCTTATGATAGATCATCAGTATTATATCAGTGGGGGTTCGACTCCCAGCACCCCCGCCAATCAGCTGACTGACAAGCACCACGGCCTCTTCATAGTTTACCAGGTACAGCGCCGTACACATCCGTAGCTGGGATTACAGCTCAGTCCCATCCGCTAAATACCACATACTGTATGAATATTATAGATTCAGATCCGATCATCGTTATTCGTGATCTTTTTGTGCATTTACAATGGCCAATTATCGTTATGATTGCTCTGAAAGCAACGAATCGCAATGATAATTGCCAGTATAAATAGGCCTTCAAGTGATCTTATGCCTGAATGATCATTTAAGCCCCTTTTACACGGGCAAATTATCGGAAAAGCGAGCGTTGACAGAACGCTTGTTCCCGATCTTGACTCCTCATTAAGATAAGTACTTGACTCTGTGAAATGAGCGTGTTATTTCTTTGGTGGGCGTGAGATAAGCTGCTGTCTGATATCTTTGTTGCTGTTTAGCTTGAGGGAAACAATGTATCAGATATGTGTATGTATATATACATAAATTACAAAAAAAGTACTCCCTAATTCTGTTTTTATTTGTCAGAACCTAAATGACAATAGTGTGGTTCTTGCCAACTTCTATACAAACAAGTAACCTCTTGTGACAACAATTAAAAAACATATTCCAATATGCAGTATTTTCTCCAAAAATTAAACTGACATTCAGAAACTATGTGGGAAAAATAAGTAAACCCTATAATTCAGTAACATTTAGAGCCACCTTTAGCAACAATAACTTTAAAAAATTTTTTTTCATTTTTCAGTCATTCACATCATTTTAGAGAAATGTTGACGAACTCTTCTTTACAACATTGCTGCAGCCCGTTGATGCTCGAGGGCATTTGTTTATGAACAGATCCTGCCCCAGTATAACACTGGGGTTGAGGGCATGGACCTTGACATGGCCATTCCAACAACTTGTGTTTTTCTTCTTTTGTCATTCAGATGTTGATATGCTGTTGTTTTTGGGATCACAGTCCAGATGTATTACCCAATTTTGGACCAACTTAAGATGCGGGACAGGTGACCTCTCATTTGTCTCAAGAATATTCTAGAATAAAGTCCATCATCCTTATGAAAAACACAGAAAAGTACCTATATGTGTCTGAATGGCCAATATTAATAAATCCCCTTCCCCCAATGTATATGTAATATGATTATTTTTTGGGGGTTTGAGACATGAACATCTTCTTATATCACTATAGTTGGAGTGGTTTTCTGATGTCTATTTTTTTTAGATACCCCTCAAAGTTCAGCATTAGAAAGGGAAACTCATACCAGGTGAACGATGAATCACCCAAACTATGTCTGTCATCCCACAAGCAATGTAAATAAAGCTAAGTAAAGGCTTGATGAGTAATTTCAGTCTGGATAGAATTGTGCCAATGACCAAAGTCACTAAAGATGAACCACAACTGTACAAAACAACTACTTATTGCATTGACTTTTCCATATTTAGATACAATAGTCTAAACTGAATAGCATTGCTCATGGACTACATCAAAAAACAATTTAAAAAAATTAACATATACACTACCGTTCAAAAGTTTAGGGTCACTTAGAAATTTCCTTATTTTTGAAAGAAAAGCACAGTTTTTTTCAATGAAGATAACATTAAATTAATCAGAAATACACTCTATACATTGTTAATGTGCTAAATGACTAGCTGCAAACGTCTGGTTTTTAATGCAATATCTACATAGGTGTATAGAGGCCCATTTCCAGCAACCATCACTCCAGTGTTCTAATGGTACATTGTGTTTGCTAACTGTGTTAGAAGGCTAATGGATGATTAGAAAACACTTGAAAACCCTTGTGCAATTATGTTAGCACCGCTGTAAACAGTTTTGCTGTTTAGAGGAGCTATAAAACTGACCTTCCTTTGAGCTAGTTGAAAATCTGGAGCATTACATTTGTGGGTTCGATTAAACTCTCAAAATGGCTAGAAAAAGAGAGCTTTCATGTGAAACTCGACAGTCTATTCTTGTTCTTAGAAATGAAGGCTATTCCATGTGAGAAATTGCCAAGAAACTGAAGATTTCCTACAACAGTGTGTACTATTCCCTTCAGAGGACAGCACACACAGGCTCTAACCAGAGTAGAGAGAGAAGTGGGAGGCCCCGCTGCACAACTGAGCAACAAGACAAGTACATTAGAGAAATAGACGCCTCACAGGTCCTCAACTGGCAGCTTCATTAAATAGTACCCGCAAAACGCCAGTGTCAACGTCTACAGTGAAGAGGCGACTCCGGGATGCTGGCCTTCAGGGCAGAGTGGCAAAGAAAAAGCCATATCTGAGACTGGCTAATAAAAGGAAAAGATTAATATGGGCAAAAGCACCCAGAAATTGGACAAAGGAAGATTGGAAAAAAGTGTTATGGACAGACGAATCGAAGTTTGAGGAGTTTGGATCACACAGAAGAACATTTGTGAGACGCAGAACAACTGAAAAGATGCTGGAAGAGTGCCTGACGCCATCTGTCAAGCATGGTGGAGGTAATGTGATGGTCTGGGGTTGCTTTGGTGCTGGTAAAGTGGGAGATTTGTAAAAGGGATTTTGAATAAGGAAGGCTATCACTCCATTTTGCAACGCCATGCCATACCCTGTGGACAGTGCTTGATTTGAGCCAATTTCATCCTACAACAGGACAATGACCCAAAGCACACCTCCAAATTATGCAAGAACTATTTAGGGAAGAAGCAGGCAGCTGGTATTCTATCTGTAATGGAGTGGCCAGCGCAGTCACCAGATCTCAATCCCATAGAGCTGTTGTGGGAGCAGCTTGACCGTATGGTACGCAAGAAGTGCCCATCAAGCCAATCCAACTTGTGGGAGGGGCTTCTGGAAGCATGGGGTGAAATTTCTCCCGATTACCTCAGCAAATTAACAGCTAGAATGCCAAAGGTCTGCAATGCTGTAATTGCTGCAAATGGAGCATTCTTTGACAAAAGCAAAGTTTGAAGGAGAAAATTATTATTTCAAATAAAAATCATTATTTCTAACCTTGTCAATGTCTTGACTATATTTTCTAGTCATTTTGCAACTCATTTGATAAATATAAGTGTGAGTTTTCATGGAAAACACAAAATTGTCTGGGTGACCCCAAACTTTTGATCGGTAGTGTATTTCTAAATACAATTTTAAAATAAAGCTGAGATGCTTCATTGATGTGCACTCTTGCAAGACAACACCACCAATTATATTATTATATCCTCCAGTCCACACCACATTGTGTCTAAAAGTGATGGTGACATGACAAAACAGTTAATAATACAATTATTAGCCACTAATCATACAGAAATGTCACTTGAAACCAATACTTGGACACTATTTACAAAGGGGTTGTCCGGGCATTTTATATTGATGGCCTATCCTTTGGATATGTCATCAGTATCAGATTGTTTGGGTCCGAAGCCGAATCTTTGGCCGCATTGATTTATTAGCAAATCACTGAAAATTGATTTATTAGCCCCTAATATATATGTTACTGTCACCTATGGCTGTGAACTTCAAGTACAATTAGGTAACTAGAGTCTGCTGCTCAGGGGCGTAACTAAAGGCTCATGGGCTCCGGTGCAAAAGTTCTTCTTGGGCCCCTCTACAAAATTCTTCTCATGGTTGACGGCCCGCAGGTTTCAGCTGCATCGCTGGGTCTCCTAAGTGACCCAATGATGCAGCACTAGCAGCCAGGGGCATCACTAAGGTCATTAAATAAACCTTATACATTAAAAAAAATTGTTTGCGTGTATGTATATGTGTATATTGGAGACAGCATATCTATAGCACTAAGACTCTATAGCTATGGATAGGATTAGATACAGTGGCTCAGCAGACAGTAGCACATATGATAGGATTAGATATAGGGCCCAGCTCGCTGACATTGTGGCTCCAGCGCTGGACCCAGGAAAGGTAAATTAATAATTGCTTTTTTACGTGTCACTAATTTTTTTTGTGTTTGTGTTTTTTCACAGGTTCGGTTCTTGGACTACTTCGGATTCGAGGACTACTTCTATGACTGCATTTTTTTTATTTGCAGTAAAATGGTTAATGAGGGTTGTGTGTTTTTTTTTTCTTTCAATAAAATATTTATTCTATGTCCTTATATTTTTTTAAACTTTATTACTATCGCTTTAGTAATGGCCGTTGGCTGATTGGCAGCATCCATTACTAAGGCGAGGCTTAATGTTAGCCAGTAAAAAGGCTAACACTAACCTTCCATTCTTACCAGGCTCTTTCCGGTACCCCTGGTGGTGGTGGGTACCGGGAAGAGCCTGGTTTGTTCGATTACCCAACCATCTGTAGTGATGGTCAGGCACTGTGGCGGCTTCAGGCTGGTATTAGGCTAGGAAAGGCCAGAAACAGTGGGCCTTCCCACCCTGGTAATGCTAGTCTGCTGCTGCTATGTTGTATCTGGTTGGTTATGAAAAATGGGGGAACCCCACATAGTTTTTTTTCAATTATTTATTTATTTATTTATTTTTAAAAGGACGTGTGGTCCCCCCCATTTTTTATAACCAGCCAGATACAACATAGCAGCAGCAGCAGCAGCAGCAGACTAGCATTACCAGGGTGGGAAGGCCCACTATTTTTGAGCTTTCCCAACCTAATAATACCAGCTTGCAGTTGCCCCGTTACCCGACTATCACTACAGATGGTCAGGTATTGGATCGTACCCGGCACCCCTGATGGCGGTGGCTATCGGGGGAATAATGGGGGGTTAGTGTTAGCCTCTGCACCGGCTAACACTAATCCTCACCTTAGTAATGGACGCTGTCAATCAGCCAACGACCATTACTAAGGCGGTAGTAATAAAGTTTAAAAAAAATACAAATACATAGAAAAAATATTTTCTTGAAATAAAAAATAAACACACAATCCTCGTTAACCATTTTATTGAGAATAAAAAAAGCTGTCATCGAAGTAGTTCTCTAACCCACGTAGTCCAACGACCAAACCTGTAAGAAAAACACAAACACAAAAAAAAACTTTAGTAACACATCTGGTAGGCTTAGATACAGGGCCCATGTGTGATACTGTCTGTTGGACTCTGTATCTAAGTCTACCACAAGGAAGGTTTAGATACAGGGTCCAGCAGACAGTAATCTTATACACTATAAGTCTGGGTTCACACGTGGCGGAATTTCACTTAAATTCCGCTGCGGACACTCCGCAGCGTTAATCCGCAGCGGAGCCGTTTGTCCATTGACTTACACTTTAATTTAGCAGTGTTCGTTTAGACGAGGCGTAAAATTCCGCTGCGGAGCATAGGCTGCGGAGCGGAATTTGGTGTCCGCAGCATGCTCTGTCTGTTGCGGAGCAGTGGCGGACTCATGGCGGAATTTCTCCATTGACTTCAATGGAGATTCTAATTTCCGCAATGAAGTCCGCAGCTGTCATGCACATGTTATGTGTGCTGCGGATCCGTCTTGCTTTTTTAACTTGACATTTCTTCATTCTGGCTGGACCTATGTATTTCTAGGTCTACAGCCAGACTGAGGAAGTCAATGGGGCTCCCGTAATGACGGGAGCGTTGCTAGGAGACGTCAGTAAATAGTCACTGTCCAGGGTGCTGAAAGAGTTAAGCGATCGGCAGTAACTGTTTCTGCACCCGGGACAGTGACTACCGATCCCAATATACATCTATCTGTAAAAAAAAATGAAGTTCATACTTACCGAGAACTCCCTGCTTCTGTCTCCAGGTCGGCCTCCCAGGATGACGTTTCAGTCTAAGTGACGGCTGCAGCCAATCACAGGCTAATAACAGGCTGCAGCGGTCACATGGACTGCCGCGTCATCCAGGGAGGTCGGGCTGGATGCCGAAGGAGGGACGCGTCACCAAGACAACGGGCGGTAAGTATGAATTTCTTTGACTTTCACAAGGGAAAGTGCTGTCCCTTCTCTCTATCCTGCACTGATAGGGAGAAGGGAAGTACTTTTACCGCAGTCCGCAGCAGCTAGTCCGCATCAATTTACTGCACATTTTGTGCAGATCCGCAGCAGAATCTGCAACGCAGATTCTGTGCGGCATTGATGCGGACAGTTGCGGAGGAAATCCGCCACGTGTGGTCATTCCCTAAGATTACTGTCTGCCTGGAGCCTTGTATCTAAGCCTACCATGTGGTAGGCTTAGTTACAGGGTACATCAGACAGGATCACACATGGGTCACGTATCTAAGCTTACTATGTGGTCATGGTAAGATGCTTAGATACAGGGCTCCAGCAGACAGTAATTTTATACAGTATAAGATTACTGTCTGCTGGAGCTCTGTATCTAAGACTACCATGTGGTAGGCTTAGATACAGGGCCCATTAGACAGGATCACACATCGGCCATGTATCTAAGCCTACCATGTGGTTGACTTAGATACATGGCCCACCATGTGTGATCCTGTCTGATTGGCCCTGTAACGAAACCTACCACAAGGTAGGCTTAGATGCAGGGCACAGCAGACAGGATGACACCATCTAAGCCTACCACATGGTAGGCTTAAAGGGATTGTCCAGTCCCTAAAAATTGATGGCCTATGCTCAGGATAGGCTATCAATAGCTGATGGGTCGGGGTCCGACTGCCGGAACCCCCGCCAATCAGCTGTTTTGAATCTCGGCCGACATGCCGCAATTCACAGTGTGATCAAGGGACCAGTATGAAGGGGAAGCAGTGCTCGTACGAGCGCTGCACCCCCCTCAAAACAGCTGATTGGCTGGGGTCCCGGCAGTTGGACCCCGACCCATCAGCTGTTGATGGCTTATCCTGAGGATAGGCCATCAATTTTTAGGGACTGGACAACCTGGGCCCCAGCAGACAGTAATAGTACACTTACACTCCTCTTCAGCTCCGGCCCCAGCAGAGGTTCTGACTCCATGCAACGTCGGGATGTTGTGCGTGGCGCACAGCATTGGGGCATCATGCGTGGAGCACAGCGTTGTGACGTCATGACGCGAAAAGATGTCAGAACCTCCGCTGCGCTCCGGAACTTGGTGGGTAAGTATACTTTCAGTCACTATAGTAACAGGGGCCCGTGTAGTTTATTACATAGGCTCCAGTTACAATAGTAACTTTATACAGGTGGGGGGCCCCGGGCCCCCTGGTTTAGTGCGGGCCAGTCGCATTTGCGACCGCTGAGCCCCTTATAGTTACGCTTCTGCTGTATAAACCATTGGATCATTAATTTCAAATTTATATAAATGTTGGATTTCTACATGCCCGATCCTTTGTTCCCACAGGAGATACCATACACTGACAGATGTGTCTAGCAGCGGCTTATACCCCACCCTTTATTGAAATAAACATGCACACTCGGCTGATGGGGAGTCCAGAGAAATATCTGTCGGCATAACTGTGTATGGCCACCTTTAGTATATTATTGCTCTATGGTATACTTATTAAGATTTGTTTTATTATTAGTTATATTGAATTAAGTAGAAGTATCTATTCTATATGGTGGTTTAAGAATTTAAATCTCCCTAGTTATTTAAATAATCCCTAGTTATTAGAAGGGTACCTTGACAATAAACTGTACACAAAGTGTCCCCCTGCTGGCACCCCACAATCAGCAGTAATATTGCAGCAAGTGTTCAATTTGCCTGCAGCGCCACCACAGGGTAAATTCAGCATTATACAGTTCCCATGAAAGAAAATGTATTTGTTGTCTGTATAATACAGGACAGGTACTGCAGCGAGAAACACTTTCTGTATCTGCTCCCCACTCTGAAGAGTTGAAAATCCTGAGCAAATTATGGCATTATATTTACTTAGAACTCCCTAATAGGGTTTCTGAAAATGGCTTTACTAAAGTAGACAACCCCTTTAAGTAGTAAAATAAATCTATTCAGAAAAAAAATATTAGAATGGTTCTGTAAAATGTTAATAATATGTGTTTCCACAGTAGATTGTGGCGTCTGTTCCCTAAGTTGTATGCACACATCTGAATTTTCAATTAGTTTGGCCTTCAAAGCTTATGCTTATTTTATAAGTCTTGAAATATAAATGAGCGAGGGTGTGGAACAAAAAGACCCTTAGCTATCATTTTTACTTCCTAAGCAAAAACTGTGACCAACAATTAATGTCACTATATGACCTTTTAGCTGGGTGTCTCTTCCCAAGAGTGGTTTGTGAATAGAAAACTTGTCAAACTCTTGATATGGATTACAGCAACACCAAAGATGGGAGGTGTGAATTGCCCCTTGTAAGCAAAGGAACAAATCTTACTAAGAAGACTTTGGGAAATCAGGAAACCAAATGACTACTCCCTCCCTGTCTGAGGCCACCTCAATAGATTACAGCCATAACCCACCCACATCTTTGTATAATATAATCTATGATGTTTGCTGTGCCAGTGTTTATATGACACTCATTGTCATCATTTTTAATAAATTTTATGAGCACATAAATTTTATGAGCGTCTGACTCTGCCTGGTGTCAGTACCCTGTCTGAGCCGCGGCATGCTGAGCGGACTCGGAGGGGGTGGCGGTGAGTAGACATTTTTTTGTCCGATGCAGTTGGGGAGGAGGGGGTAGACTAATTGGAGGGGCGAGACCAGCATAAAATGCCCAAAGGTCGAAATTTTCAAGGCAAATTGCGACTATTGGTCCTATTGCGATTTTTCTATGCCAGAAAACGTGCATAAAAATGATAATAAATTCCCCTCCACAATCTGTGTGAGCCCTAGAAAATACACTTTAAACTAACACAAATCTTCAGATATCAAATAGAAATCACAGAAAACAAATCAGCTGATCAAAAATACTACACAGTAAAACGTAACCTTTAATTAATATAGTGGGATAAAAAAGGGAAAATTACCCCTCCAAATAATGATGCAACGTTGGAACGCAGTTTATTATGTTTATCATTTTAAAGTGTGGCTAAACGTTTGACAAACTTCTGACATGTCATAGTGACATGTCAGAAGTTTGTATTGGTGGGGGTCCGAGCACTGAGACCCCCACCAATCGCTAGAACGAAGCAGCTGAAGTGTTCGTGTGAATGCTCAGCCGCTTCATCTCTGTTCGGCTTTTTCCGGAAATAAATGTATCGCAGTACGGGCTCAATAGAAATTCTATGAGCTGGTACTCCGACACATCGGCTTTCCGGAAAAAGCCGAACAGACACGAAGCGGCTGAGCACTCACACGAACACTTCAGCTGCTTCGTTCTAGCAATTGGGGGGGGGGGGTCTCAGTGCTCGGACCCCCACCAATACAAACTTCTGACATGTCACAATGGCATGTCAGAAGTTTGTCAAACGTTTAGTTACACTTTAAGTCAATCAGAGCCACCTCTCTGGACATACTGATTTCTTTTTCATCATTCACAACCTCTGTCTGGTGGTTGTGGTATTTTTTGTATGAGTATATATTTTTGCTGGGTATCGTTTTTTTTCTTCTTCATTTGTGCCTACCCATTGTGCACAGTTTGTAGTTTTTGCACTTTTTTGCTTTTTCTATTTGTGCATTTGCCTATCTAGGTCCCTCTTCTGTACCTGATATCCACTATAAAGAATAGGCTAGGCCATTAGTAGGTTATCTAGGGTAGAGGTTGGAGTCGTCCCTTGAGTAGGGGCATTACTCCAACTGGGAAGGGTGACCCGATAGCGTATACCAGGGTCAGTTGTTTTTCTTGTACTCTCAACTCAATGAACAAAAGAATAAAACCTTTCCCCTCACCCTTATTATTATTATTATTTTATTTTTTTATTTTTTTTGCATCATTATTTGGAAAGATAATAATTTTCACTTTTTTTATCCCAATATATTAATTTTACGGTTATGTTTTACTGTGTCATTTTTTTGATCAGCTGATTTTTTCTGTGATTTCTTTTTTGACTACATAATCACTGACTATACTTTTGGCCTGCCAAAGCCGCTATATTTGTTTTGGTTCTGTGAGCATACTAGATATCAAATAGCATTCAGAATCATTACAAACCAAAAATACCTGCCATTCCAAATTGCCGCCAGCAAGCACATTATTTAGTTTTACTGTGTGAAATTCTCCATTGCACCTGCTCATGTCATAAACTTTGAATAAACTTCACTCATCTTATAAACCTCGAGCAGCTAGAACTTCTAAGAACATAGTGTCTTTCATCTTGCCTGCGCCATACTCTGCTGCTTCCACTCTATAAACTAACACTTAAACAGTAATCCCCTTGACTTTTACAACTGTTGAATGTTTATTGATTTTTCCTGTTCTGTAATGTTTAGCAAAAATAGTCATTATTTTTGTTAATATTCCATGAAAATAACCAGATTTGGCTAACATATTCTAACTCTCATTTAAAATGGAAGAAAAATATGACAATTGGAGATTCAACTTTCTCAAGGTCCTCAAATAAAGGTCTCAAAGCTGGTGAGTTTTTTTCTGCACATTTACGTTTAGAATTTCTGGTTAATGGGCGATTTTGGAGTAAAATTGCGTTTGGAACTATCTTAAGCATGTGCCTTGGTAGGTGTTGACTCTAGTGTAAATTAGGTTTACAATAATATTTGCCTTGGCATAGGCAGCACGGTATGTTCAGATGTGTCCACTGGTACAAAAAAAATCCCAAATTTTGTCTAGTGATCATTCAAATGAAATGTATTATATTAAGTGTTATATTGGTGGAGAATTCATTCATACACATACTAGAGTCACATTTGCAGAAAGCAAAATAACCTCCTAGTATATTATTAGTACATGTTCAGACAGAAGAATAATGAGTAGCATAGAGTCAAATAATAGATGAGACAGAGTAAAGGTGACATTACACGGCCCGAAGTGGGCCGTGTAAACGAGCGCCGATCAACGAGACAGCTCGATGATCAGCGTTCCTTTACTCCTTTCACAAGGAGCTAGTATGGGGACGAGCGCTCGTTACTCCGATGGCTCGCACCCATAGACTTTTATCATGTTGGCAGCACATCTTGTTTACACAGAGAGATGTACTGCCGAGAACAAGAATAGTTTTTGCATTTAAAATTATGCAATCAGCCGATGAACGAGCATTTGCTCGTTCATTGGTTGATCGTTGCCCTGTTTACACAGGACAATTATCAGGAACGAACCTTTTGTGAACGCTGGTTTTCACTATAATTGGCCAGTGTAAAAGGGCCTTAAAAGGAGCAAATCCACTTGGGCTTTCATCCTCTGTGGGCCCTCACCTCCCTCCTCAGCACAGATCACCTGCAGGTGCTTACTGTTACCCTAAACTTAAAGTACCAGGCCTAGGGAGCATGAGAACTCTTATTTAGACAGTTTATATAGCACTTTTTTTCTAGAAGTATATTTTTTGCACTGCATGATACTGTAATTTGTATACTATATGATGCAATTGTAGCAATTCGATTTTCATCTTTTATATGCAGTCAAGTATTTCTGAGCTATTCTCCATCTCTCTCTTCCGAAAAGGAGCCTTTATTTTATCCTGAGTAGAATACTTCCTAATTTCGTCATTAAAATTGAGATGACTCAAAGTTTTACAATGATATCCACAGCATGCTTAGATTTCAGCAGAGCCATGCACCTTCTTAATTGAGTCCACCACTTAGTACTGTCTAGGGAAAGCTTCAGAGATTCCATCCGCAAAAGCCCAAGACACATGACAATTTCTACTTAGCACAAGCCAGTCATAAACTAGAAAAACTGACAGTACTGTTTTTTAAGTGACTTTTATGGGGTGTGACTGTTAAGGCCCTATTACACCGGCCAATTTTGGCCAGTGCAACGAGCGTCGATCAACAAGACAGCTTGTTGTTTGGCGCTCGTTTGCTCGTGTCACAAGGAGCTATGTATGGGGACGAGAGGTCGTCCCCATACATTATCATATCGGCAGCACGTCTCCCTGTTTACACAGGGAGATGTGCTGCCGACCACGATAATATTTCAGTTTTTAACCCCTTCCCACCGCAGCCCTTTTTTCAGATTTTAATTTTCGTTTTTTCCTCCCCACATTCCAAAAGCCATAACGTCTTTATTTTTCCGTCAATATAGTACTATGAGGGCTTGATTTTTGCGGGACGAGTTGTAGTTTTTCGTAGCACTATTTATTTTGCCATATAATGTACTAGGAAACGAGAAAAAAATATTTGTGGGGTAGAAAATGAAAAAAACAGCGATTCCTCCATGGTTTTTTGCGCTTGGTTTTTACGGAATTCACTGTGCAATTAAAACAACATGTTGACTTTATTCTCTGGGTCAATACAACTATGGCGATACCAAATATATATATCGTTTTTTCTATATTTTACGACTTTTACAAGTAAAAACCTAAGTGTAAAAAAGAAAATTTATTTTGTGTTGCCGAATTCCGAGAGCCACAACTTTTTTATTTTTCCGTAAATTAAGTGGTATGAGGGCTTATTTTTTGCGGGATAAGCTGTCGTTTTTAATAATACCATTTTGGTGTAAATGCGACGGTTTGATCACTTTTTATTTCATTTTTTTGTGGGAGATTAGGTGACCAAAAAATAGAGATTCTGCCGTTTACAATTTTTTTTTTTTTACTGCGTTCACCGTGCAGGTTAAATAATGATCTTTTTGTAATAGTTCAGACTTTTACGAACGCGGCGATACCAATTATGTTTATTTATTTTTTTACTATGCTCTAGAGGGAAAAGGTTTTTTTTTTGAACTTTTAATATTTTTATTTTTTTTACACAAAAAAATAACTTTATTTAACTCATTTTTACTTTCTTTATTAGTCCCCCTAGGGGACTTCAACCAGCAAGGGGGCAGGGCTGGGGGCAGGGGTTAATATGTGTTCAAAGATGGCGGACCTGGGGGCCTTTATTAGGCCCCCAGGCAGCCGTAGCAACCATCGCCCCCCCCCCGCGCGATTGCGTTGCGGGGGCGCGATGAGCTGTTAGAGCTGGTCGCCCCCTCTTTCTAACGATTTAAATTCTGCGGTCTCTGTTGACCATGGCATTTAACGAGTTAAATGAGCGGGATTGAGCGCGATGCCGCTAGTTACTCTGAGGTGTCGGCTGTAACAAACAGCCGACACCGGCATCGTATGAAGCGGGTTCACTCCGTGAGCCCACTCCATACTTCCCCTACCCGACTTTGGCGTATGGATACGTAAAATGTCGGGAAGGGGTTAAAGCAATACGATCAGCAGATGAAAGAGTGTTTGCTTGTTCATCTGCTGATCGCTGCCCTGTTTACACAGGGCAATTATCGGCAATGAGCGTTCTATGAACACTTGTCTGCCCGAAATTCACCCAGTGTAATCGGAGACAGTCATATCATGTTGTTTTGAATCACTGAATTTATATAAAACTATGGATCCTGCACTTTGTATTCCAATAACACGACACTCCAAATTCTGCACATCATTGCTCATCTGAAGTTGCTGTGTAGTGCCTTTAGATGCAAAAAGGTCAGATTTAGTATTTCATTTTATATATCTATATATTGACATTTCTAAATTATTAATTCATTTCTTTTATGGATTCACATATTATTTTTTTTCATCTGTTTTATCTTACGGTATTTGTTGTTAGTTCTCAGAAAAAGAACCAAGATTGACTGTAGAATTTCACATTCCATTCACATCAGTTCTGAAAACAACCAAACGTTAACTTTCCATCTGTGACAACATTATTGTAATTTGGCCCACCAGAATAGAATGGGAAAGCAGAATTCTCATTTACAGTAATCCAAATAACTTCTCTTTACAGAGGCAAGAAATATTTTTAGAAACTTCTAGAATAATTAAACAGCTGATGGGACAAAGGGGATATTTGTTAGGAACAGTTGCCAAATAGAACATTTCATGCTCTTTCATGACTTGTTTTGCTGCTTTGCTTTCTCAAAACATTTGAAACTTTTCCAGCATTAATACTGACAGCTTCAGAAAATTACAGGAACTTGGTGGCTACCACATCCAAAAACAAGCTGTAGGAAGCCGCTGCTCTCAGCAAGAATGTAGTGCTACAAAATTTCCTGTAAGTAATACAATAACATTACATCTGTTCTTAAACTCAGGAATAACGTGTGAAGATACAGTGTTGTCTAAGAGTATTTTTAATCCAAGTGTCTCATGTTATTGCCACACTACGCTCAGTAGTGCCTAAGTAGCAGTGCCACCATACGGTGCTCAAATAATAGAAACGTGCAGTGACTAAATAACAATGCAATACATAAATTAATTAAATAACCGATGGCCCTCTTCAGAAGAGCTGTGATGCGCCTGTAAGTGGGTATGCCTTACCACCCTTTTCTGTATGACTGCATAGTGCATATACAGTCGAACCTCTCCAGAAGACCACCTCCTTGAGAAGACCTCCCCTTTATCCAGATCAGATTTCCCTGTGACGGTTTTTCAGTTCCCTTATACCCTATGTATATTGTACTGCTTCTTTGAGAGGACCACCCCTTTATAAGACCATTTTTCAATGCAATTTTGGGTGGTCATCTCAAAGAGGTTTAACTGCTACTGAAAACCAACCTTTAAGGCATATTAAGTTTACAACATAATTAGGCTTCGTTCACATCTGCATTGGGACTTCATTTATGGGTTCCGTTTGACTTATCCGTTAGGGGAACCCATGAATGGAAATCAAACGGGAACCATGTAAGGGTTCCGTTGTTTTGACGGAATCGATACTGTAGCCGACTGCGCTACACCTGAGCGGTCACCATTGAAATCAATGGTGATGCAAACGGAAACCTATGGTTTCCATTTGTTTCAGTTTGGATTTCATTCATGGGTTCCCCTGACGGAAAGGTCAGACAAAACCCATGAACGGAGTCCCGGCGCAGATGTGAACGAAGCTTTACCCTCCAGCTGCAGATAATTTATTTCAAGTAAACTTTATTTCTAGATTGACAAGCCTTGTATTCACAAATTCGAATTAGTTGTGTCATACAAGGTCATTTAAAGTCCTATAGAGCTATGTACGGCAGGAAGCAGTGGCTGAGAATAATGAGGCACAGTGTGAGTGAGATAACACATAGAGGTGACTTCACGCTGATGGCCAAAGGCCTCCCATGCCCCCATGCTGTGGTAGTCTGATATGACAAGAACACATGTGACTCTGGACAGCATTAGCAATACAGATGAAGGAAGCACAGGTGGCAGTGGGTGAAGGGGAGCACCCCACTGGCAAGGAGACTGTGGGGATTCTAATAGCTTGCTGAATAAATCATCTCAGTTTGAAACTATTTAATTCAGTATCGTGATTAATGCAGGAGGGGAATAAGAGAGAAAAAACATCTGTCAGGTTCACTTATCCCTCAGTTCATCTACAGTATCAGTACAGTACAAAGATTACTTTAAGACATGGATGAGGCAAAGTTATCGAAACAATCCAACTTACAGTGTAACTTATTATGTCATGTAGCTGTGATATGCCGGCATACTGTATATGTGTAACCATCAGACAATATTACATATTACAGTCCGTTTTCTCTGCCTGAGAAACCAAACATGGAGGACAGAGTCTTCCCTATTATATCTAGAGACATCTATAATAATAATATGGCAATTTACCAACTCCATTATCATCTCAACATGTAACAGCTTATAAAACAGTATGAACCTGAAAGTGCAAATGGTGGCAGATCTGGACAACTATAAATATGTATCAATAAGACGCCCATAGTTGTGTTTTAATCTGGTTATTACTAAGGAGTTTTGATATTAGAGAGTCCAACCCTTCAACAGTTCTACCAATGAGGTGTTACTTTTTGTAATAATGTTTATAAGGCACATCAACTCCATCTGCAATATCATGTTTGCTCTGTTCAGTCTGATTTAAAGCAGTGGGAAATGTATATGCTCATATGCTATGATCTAGTACCGTTCATCTGTGAAAGTCTTTACAATACCTTCAGGTCACATATTTGTGAACACAGGGCCGGCCCTAGGATAGATGGCGCCCTGTGCGAAGTGATCTTTCGGCGCCCCACCCCATCATTAAAAAAAAATGCCCCATAAAAAATTATAATGCCCCTTTAGTGCCCCCATACAGTATAATAATATTTAATAATATATTACAACCCCTTGAAGGACACAGTATTTTGTCCTCTAATTGTGCCCACAGTATTATGCCACCTGTAGTACCCATACACAGTGTAATGTCCGCTTAATGCCCCCTACACAGTATAGTGCCCCCCTGTAGATTTTGCCATATAGCCTCCCTGTAGACAGTGCCATACAGTCCCCCACCTTCCCCTTGTAGACAGTGCCATACAATCCCCCACCTCCTCCTTGTAGACAGTGCCATACAGTCTCCCACCTCCCCCTTGTAGACAGTGCCCCTAAACAAAAACAAAAATTGTACTCACCTAGTCCTCGTTCCCATGACGAACTGAGCTGCTCCATGACGGGATCCTGTAGCCTAGTACAGAGTTTCCCAACCTTTTCAGACTCGAGGCAGCACTGGAAAAATAAAATTTCCTCAGGGCCCCCCTACCAAAAATTGTTTCGAGAAAGACAGAGAACAAGCACTGCATTCATAGGGTATGTTCACACACGTTTTTGTAAGGCAAAAAAAATCTTGTAAGGCAAAATTTTGTAAGGCAAAATTCCTTCAGCAATTGACAGCGTTGTGTGACCTTTTTTTTGTGTTTTCTCTTAAGCTGTTGAAGCAAATGCAAAAGACGCAGGCAAAAAAGCACCAAATGAGCGACGCAGGAATTTACTGCCTCCAGTTAATTTCAATTGGAGGTCAGAGGCAGAAACCACTTGAAGACCATCAGCCCACCACTCACAGTAAAATGACCATCAGCCCCCCACTCACAGTAAAATGACCATCAGCCCACCACTCACAGTAAAATGACCACCAGCCCCCCACTCACAGTAAAATGACCATCAGCCCACCACTCACAGTAAAATGACCATCAGCCCACCACTCACAGATTCCCCCTGTAAGTAGCGCCACACAGCCCCTTGTAGGTAGCACCACACAGCCCCTTGTAGGTAGCACCACACAGCCCCCTTGTAGGTAGCGCAAGACAGCCCCCTTGTAGGTAGCGCCAGAGAGCCCCCTTGTAGATAGCGCCACACAACCCCCTTGTAAAGAGCGCCACAGAGCCCCCTGTAGAGTGCGCCACACAGCCCCCTGTAGGGAGTGCCACACAGCCCCCTAGTAGGAAGTGCCGCACAGCCCCCTTCTATGGAGTGCCGCACAGCCCCCTGGTAGGGAGTGCCGCGCAGCCCCCTGGTAGGGAGTGCCGCGCAGGCCCCTGGTAGGGAGTGCCGTAAAGACCTCTGGTAGGGAGTGCCCCACAGCCCACTGGTTGGTAGTGCCCCACAGCCCCCTGGTTGGTAGTGCCACACAGCCCCCTGGTTGGTAGTGCCACACAGCCCACAGCCCCCTGGTTGGTAGTGCCACACAGCCCCCTGGTTGGTAGTGCCACACAGCCCCCTGGTGGGTAGTGCCACACTGCCCACAGCCCCCTGGTTGGTAGTGCCACACAGCCCCCTGGTTGGTAGTGCCCCACAGCCCCCTGGTTGGTAGTGCCACACAGCCCCCTGGTTGGTAGTGCCCCACAGCCCCCTGGTTGGTAGTGCCACACAGCCCCCTAGTTGGTAGTCCCACACAGCCCACAGCTCCCTGGATGGTAGTGCCACACAGCCCCCTGGTTGGTAGTGCCACACAGCCCACAGCCCCTTGGTTGGTAGTGCCACACTGCCCACAGCCCCCTTGTAGTGCAAGGACTACGAAATGACCCTGATAGCTGGCGGGCAATAGACATTCAAAGAAGGACAACTGTGCAGGAGCACACAAAATACCCAGCTTTCCCAGCTATCAAATAAATGTGTGGAAATATATAACTTTTATTTAGTCTAGCTAAAGGATTAATCATTTTAGCTAGATTAAATAAAAGTTATATCTTAGTTTATTTCCACACATTTATTTCATAGCCAGGAAAGCTGGGTATTTTGTGTGCTCCTGCACAGTTGTCCTTTTTTGTAGGTAGTGCCACACAGCCCACAGCCCCCTTGTAAATAGCAACCCCCCACCCCCTTCCAGTATAGATAGCGCCACTGTAGCTCCCTGAAGGCGCGGAATCCCCGTGTGCCCGGGGATTCCGCTCCTGGAGCGCTGCTTGATGTCTCTGTCTATATATGGACAGTGACATCAGGGGAAAGTCCTGAAGCGGAATCCCCATCCACAGCATTGCCGACGCTGTGACCATCGATTCCACTTCAGGAGAAGCTCCTGTCGTCTGTGTCCATGATGTCATTGGCTTCTCCTGGAGTGGAATCCCTGGTCATAGCGTCTGCAACGCTGTGAGCTGGGATTCCGCTTCAGGAGTTTCCCCTGATGTCACTGTCCATATATGCACAGAAACAGCAAGCAGCGCTCCAGGAGCGGAATCCCCGGCCACACGGGGATTCCGCTCCTTCAGGAAGCTACAGTGGCGCTAGTAGATAGCAGAGCAGGGAGATTCCTCCCTGCTCTGCTATAGTGCCATCACTACCGCTATAGCAGCAGCTGCTAGCGGCGCCACTGCCCTCATCCCGGTGTCACCGCTAGCAGCCGCTATGGCTGCTACAGCGGTAGCGACGGCCACTAAGTTAAGAAGCGCCCGGGGCGGAAAGGCGACTGCAGTTAGTGTGTGTATCCCTGCTGGTAGTTGCAAAGGCGCGGGGATACACACACCCGCTGGCGCCCCTCTTGCAGTGTGGCGGCTGGCGTCCTGTGCGACCGCACGGGTCGAACGTATCTAAGTCCGGCCGTGTGTGAACATTAGGTAATATTTCAGATTTAAGATTAAGAATAAACATAATGAACATAATTACATTCAGAATGTTTAAAGGTAAGAAAACCAGAAAAAAAGGAACGCCTTGTAGTTTCATCACTAAAGTGGTTCATTAAAGCATTTATTAAGCACCACCATATTAAAAGAGCCTTAGGTAGGTTTTTTTAATTCTCACTCATTTGCATGAAACAATGCCGGCGACTTATAATTGTTCTATGACTTCTATTTAGTACATATTTTCAGTATCCACTTCCCTAACAAAGCTGGTATATGACAAATTGCATTAGAAATTGAAAATAATGATGTGCATACAGTGATAAAATAAGTTGCAGAAATTTATAAGCTCTTGCGGCAGTTACAGTAATGACATTGCTGTTGATGCTTTATGCTTTCCAGAAAAAAAAAAATACACTACTATGTTAATATTAAATTTACCGTTAAAATCGTAACTATTCGGAATGAGAAAGAGAAAGATCCGAAGATCTCAGTAGAAAATTTGGCACTATTTTGGCACTACTGCTTGTAGTAGTGTGGTACAGGTCCAGTAACTCACTATTACAAGCTGTAGTGCCGAAAAATAGCTTAGAAATTTCTACTGAGATCTTGGGATCTTCCATCTTTTCATTTCAATCCCGGATCCAAGCTTAACACAGAAAAAGGAGTCAGGAAGCTTCTGGATTTAAAGCTCACAAGTTGTTCCCACCAACAAAAACATAGGTGAGCGAGTACCCACGTAGTTGACCCGCTAGCAGACATCTCTATATACTTTAAAAAAGTGGTACACTATTGGAGTGCCCATGTGTGTCTTTTTACCTCCTTCATATGTAATTGTTCAGGAATGGAAGGTGCTTTGGAAACCATGTAATCATATATTTTCCAACTTATGATAAAGATTTTTTTTAAAAATGGGTCAAAAGAGAATCCGAGGACACATGAAAATGGATATTACCCTCACCCCTATTCCCCTATTCCCCAGCTTTTTTCATATCTGGCACTCACCTCCCGAGCATGTCATTTTATTTCTAATGGCTGTTGGTTGACTAATTCTAAACTTGATGCCCTCCTGAACCTTCATCGTTTAGACTTGTGGCAAAAGTGGCAATTATCACATTTTCTTGCTTACCTCTCCCACAAAAATTTTACTAGCGCCAAAACACCTTCAGAGACACACTCTCTACTTGCTACTCTCTCCTGATCTCACCTCCAGATGATTATGACCCCCCCCCCCCCATTTCTGTAAAAAAGGCAGGATGACCCTTAGGCTTCATTTTCTTCTGAGCAGAAACAAGGTACACATCTCTAAACTCACAAGTCCAGCATCATCATCAAATACCCATAGGCCTGATATAAGCTACTATCTCTTTGATACTATGTACGTCAGAGACTACACTCAATTTACCCTGAACCCTCTACTATGTGTTGGTAAAGCGGAACTGCAGTAGGAACATTTTTACACATATTCTGGTTTTGCCCAGGCCCCAAGAAATTATGGTCAGGAGCTCACAGGCTCTCATGCCAAATTACTGTACTTTCTTTGGATGGACACCAGCCATTTTCCTTCTACATATTAATGAACTCCCACAGTGATACTACACCCGTTCTGTCCAATATCACATAGTCAATGCAGGGCGGGCCTCAATCCCAGTTCTTTAGAAGAATTAATCTGCATCGTCCGTTACTCAGTGAGTGTGTAGAGTTAAGAACATCATAAAGGATTGAGGAGCTCATTGCTGCGGAACTCAGAGAACTTAAATTTCTGAGCTCAGATGTGTATAAATCAGTTATGACACCTAATACGGACTTTCCCACATAGTCCTTTGTTACAATAACTGATTGGGCCATCCTCCTCTTCAAAAATCCTGCCCCCACCCTTATTTTTCTCCTCCTTTTCTTCTTTTTTTATTTAATTAGTGAAAAAGAACATGTCACAGTGGGTGTGTGGACCCACTGGGCCATACCGCCGCGGGATAGCAGCTGACCAACAGGATAACAAGTCAATGTCTATAGTTCGAATAAGGGTACCTGTAGAATTTCAGACAGTAGCAATGGTTAGGCTCTGATGGGACCTTGGCAGCAGGCAGACACCAGGCGTGTGTGTAACACAGCAGGCGTAATATACAGCACAACACGACTCCAACTCTCTATGGCACAAGAACAAGGTAGCACGGGATACAGGTAGCAGGTATCACTGGGAACTGGAAAACACTAAGGGACCATTTGCAAAGACTAACAAGGGTAAACACAACAATGCTCAGGCAATAAAGGAGGGGGCAGGGCCCTTCTTATAGTCCTGGTTGATCATGGGCTAATTTCACATACTTTTCAGGTGCAGGACACAGCAGAGTGAAGCGGAAGTGAGCGCTGGCGTCTCCTCACAATCCATGGCTGCGGCCGCCGGGAGGTGAGTAATCCCCACGGTCGCTACAGAACAGATGCTACACCTCGGGATAGTATAGGCTACGCTAAGTTAATATTATCATGAAGAAAATAAATCATATAAAGGGAAATGGGGGGAAGACAGGAAGTATCCTCCGTGTCTTCTTTCTTTTCTGACCGCCTTATTTCCCCCTTTCTCTTCCCTTTTCTGTTTGTTCTTTGTTTGTCATAGTCAGAGTTGTAACTATGATCACTGTTTTATTTTCAAGATCATGCCAAACTATTCTTTGTAATTAATGTTTATTATATAACAATATTCAATGCACTATATACAGATATATGTATGTTCTTAACAGAGGTAGAATGTGTTTTTTATGTCACAACTAGTTTGTTTCGGCATTGGTTGGGGTTGGTTATTTTTCTTGCTTCTTTTCTGCACATTTGTTTGTGTGTTTTGTTTTCTTATATTAAAATGCATTTTTTTTTAAAAAACTGAATTAATAATAAAAAGAAACGGAAATTGCCTTGTGTATTTCTTTGAAATACCACCTGCTGAGTATATCATACAAATATTCTCAGTGGACCACTGCATGCAACATCATGAAATGGCTAATGTTAGTGGCTATTTTGAATTCTATGTAACTCTAAATATTAACATGAAAGACCCAGGAAATAGAATTTAACAGTAAGAACTAAATTTATAGCTAAAGCCAATAGCTGGTATACAAGTACATGTTTCGTATCTAAAAACTGTTGGGACCTCCTAAGTAGTGGGTCATGGTGAACACCTTCCTTTTTCTCTGGGACAATGGCAAAATTCGCATAGACATCTTTCATTTGTCTGGAAAAGCCATATACATCTTGTTAGTACTGAATTTTGACTTTCAATGTTGCCTGATTCAGACCATGAAAGGTGTCATATACATAAAAATTTGAGTTATTTTCTACCAGTTTGTTTACGGATAACTGAATATTAGAGAGTGAGACAACTGGTACTTACACATAAACAAATGGTCGTTTCAAATAGCAGGTCTTATAATCTTTAAAGCACAATGATGGTATATGACTATGGTTCTACCAGAATGTATCTAGAAGAAGTGGTACCTTTATTTCAATGATTATACCCCATATTTCTGGAGAGAAAGCTTTGGAGTACTGGAAGCAGTGGCGTAACTATAGGGATCGCAGAGGTTGCAATTGTGATCAAGCACTGAAGCCAGGGGGCCCGCGGCCCCCTGCACCACATCAATGACAAGTTACTATAGTAACTGGAGCCTATGTAATAAACTACACGGGCCCCCATTACTATAGTAACTGACAGTACTTACCTCCCTCTTTCCAGAGCGCAGTGGAGGTTCTGATGTCACAGCGCTGTGCACAGTGCATATTGTCGCAACGCTATGCACTGCACACAACATCCCGACCCTGGATGGAGTCAGGAACTCCGCTGTGGCCGAAGAGGAGGGTAAGTTTAATACCACTGTCTGCTGGAGCTGATGGGTCGGGGTACGACTCCGGGGACCCCTGCCAATCAGTTGTTTTGAAAGGGGTGCAGCGCTCGTCCGAGCGCTACTTCCCCTTCATTCCGGTCACTTTTTTACACACTGAATCGCTGCCACGGACGTGTCAGTGATTTACAGTGTGGGCAAGTAAGGGAAATGAAGAGGAAGCATCACTTGTACGAGCGCTGTACCCCCTTCAAAACAGCTGATTGGCGGTGGTCCCGGGAGTCAGACCCCGACCCATCAGCTATTGATGGCCTATCCTGAGGATTGGCCATCAATGTTTAGGGACTGGACAACGCCTTTTACGCCTACTATGTGGTAGGCTTAGATACAGGGAACCAGCAGACAGTAATCTTATACTGTATAAGATTACTGTCTGCTGGACCCTGTATCTAAGCCTACCTTAGGCTTCGATACAGAGTCCAACAAACAGTATCACACATGCACATGGGCCCTGTATCTAAGCCTACCATATGTGATAGGCTGTGTTCACATCACCGTTGCCCTTCCAGTCGACTGCACTATTGATTCCGTCAAAACAACGGAACCCTGTCACAACAGTGACAAACGGAAACCTTTAGCAACGTTTCCTCCATCATGGAGATCAATGGTGAGGAAAATGGAAGCTGAGGTTTCAGTTTGCCTTTCCATTCAGGGGTTACCCGATGGAAATTTCAGACGGAAGGGCAGCAGTGATGTGAATAGGCCCTTACTAAGGTTTTTGTTTTTTTTGTGTTTTTTTAAAGGTTCGTTCGTTGGACTACGTCGGACTCGAGCACTACTTCGATGACGGCTTTTTTTTATTATCAATAAAATGGTTAATGAGGGTTGTGTGGGTTTTTTTTTATTTCAATAAATTTCTATGTTTTTGTATTTTTTTTCAACTTTATTACTACTGCCTTATTAATAGCTTCTGGCTGATTGACAATTTCCATTACTAAGGCAGGGCTTAGTGTTAGCCAGTGCAGAGGCTAACACTAACTACCATTATTACCCCGGTACCCACCGCCACCAGGGATACCAGGAAGAGTCGGTTACGATTCAGTACCTGACCATCTGTAGCGATGGTTGGGCACTGGGCCAGCTGAAGGCTGGTATTATTAGGCTGGGAAAGGCCAAACACAGTGGCCCTTCCCACCCTGGTAATGCTAGGCTGCTGCTGCTGTGTTGTATCTGGCTGGTTATGAAAAATGGGATGGACCCCACGTCATTTAAGAAAAATAAAAAATTTGAAAGAATGATGTGGGGTTCCCCCATTTTTATAACCAGCCAAATACAACATAGCAGCAGCAGGCTATAATTACCAGGGTGGGAAGGGCCACTGTTATTGTGCTTTCCTAGCCTAATAATACCAGCCTGCGGCCGCGCCGGTGCCCAGCCATCCCTACAGATGGTCGGGTACTGGATCGTACCCGGCTCTTCCTGGTACCCCTGGTGGCGGTGGGTACCGGGGTAAGAATGGGGGTTAGTGTTAGCCTCTTCATGTCTAACATTAAGACTCGCCTTAGTAATGGACGTTGTCAATCAGCCAGCGGCTATTACTAAGGCGGTAGTAATAAAGTTTAAAAAAATACAAAGACAGGAAAAATAAATATAAATCCCACACAACCCATTTTATTGAGAATAAAGAAACGGTGTTATCGAAGTAGTCCTCGAATCCAATGTAGTCCAACAACCGAACTTCTAAAAAAACACAAACACACAAAAATAATTAGTAAAACATAAAAAAAGCAAAACAATTATTATTCTTACCTTTCCTGGGTCCGGTACTGGAGCCGCAATGTCAGAGAGCTGGGCCCTATATCTAATCCTATCGTGTGATACTGCGGCTGAGCCACTGTATCTAATCCTATCATGTGTGATACTGTCTGCTGAGCCACTGTATCTAATCCTATCATGTGGGATACTGTCTGCTGAGCCACTGTATCTAATCCTATCATGTGTGATACTGTCTGCTGAGCCAGTGTATCTAATCCTATCCATAGCTATAGGGTCGTAGTGCTATAGATATGCTGTCTCCTATATACACTTATACATACACGCTCCTGACTGGAAGTGTGTGTTTGTTTTTGTTCCTTATTGTTTCTGAATTATTTGTCTAGAAAATCTGCCAAATCCTCCATCATCTCCTCCTCCTAGATTCACAGCTGCAGACTCAGTGTCCAGGAAGCCCCTTCGCTATCATACTGGCATTATAGACCATGCAGGAAACTGCAGCCTAATTATTATAAATGTGAAGTCATGGCCTGAGAAGATCATTGCAGATGGTGGAAGTAAGTGGCCATGACAGATCAAGACTTCACAGCAGAGAGAAAGAAAATATAGAATTTAGTAATATAGTATAGTAATATAGTATAGTGTTTTACCATCATCTATCACTCTTGCTTTTTTATTTTTTTTTGGCATTCCTTTTAAATCTTTCTGCTAAGGAATACAAAAACACAAATTTTGAAGGCTATATAAAAACTTTAACTTGAATCTTAACCTATTATCATTATGTCATTTTCAAATGTAAAATTATGTGCTGAATAATGTCTTAATATACACTATACAGAAAAAAGTATTAGGACACCTACAGGAGCATTTATGACATCCCATTCTAAATCCATAGGCATTAATATGGAGTTGGTCTCCCCTTTGCAGCTAAAACAGCTTCTACTCTCCTGGAAAGGCTTCCTACAAGATTTTGGTTTGTGCCTGTGGGACTTTTTGCTTATTCACCCATTAGGGAATGGCATTATGATAGGTTCCCTGATGCTATTGAGGGAATTGCTCCTGCGACAAGTGTGGTCATTAACGCCCTTATTTGATCTAACTGTACGTCATGGCCGTGAATCTGGAGTATTGAGCAGGCCCATGGGCTAAGGCCGCTCCATAACCAGCTGGTGTCGGCTGTATGTTATAGCTGACAGCTCATTGTAACGCTCAGGATCGGAGATAACTCCCATCCGGACTGCCTAACCACTTAGATGCCGTAGTCAATAGTGACTGTGGCATCCAAGTAGTCAGAAACAGGAGGGCAGCCCCCTCCATCATCTCGTCCCGTCCCCCCGCAATGAAGTCGCAGGGTCCCAATAGTTGTCATGGCAGCTAGGCCGCCAGATCTGCCATCTTCATCCCCCTATTAAGCCGTGCCAGAGACCGGGCATAAGAGGAGATCGTTGAAGGTACAATATACTGCAATACATAAGTATTGTACCAGTGATCTAACAATCGATTATTTCCACTAGTGGTAGTTAAAAAAAAAAAAGTCAAGCTAGTTAGATAAAGGTTTTACTAATATAGGGGGAAAAAAATCCCGTAAAGTAATGTAAAACAAAGGAAAAAATTATCATAACTGGAATCGCCGCGTCTACAAAGTCCAAACAATTTTTAATATAACATTATAAATCCTGCACAGTGAACATCAAATAAAAAAACAACGCCATTATTGCTGTTTTTTTTAATCAACTCACTTCGCAAAAAAATGATAAAAAAGTGATCAAAATGCTGTATGCAAACCAAAATAGTATCATCAAAAATTGTAGCTCGCCCTGCAAAAAACGAGCTCTCACACATCTTCATCAAAGGAAAAATAAAAAAAGGTATAGGTCTTAGACTATGGCGACACAAAATTATTTTTTTAAGAAATTATTTTTCTTTTGTAAAAGTGGTAAAACATAAAAAAAATATTAATTTGGTATCGCCGTAATCGTATCGACCCGCAGAATAAAGTTAACATGTCATTTTTACTACACAGTAAACTCTGCATAAGCAAAACACAAAAATCAATGGAGGAATTGTTTTTTGTTTTTTTATTCCACCCCACAAAGAATTTTTTTAACAAAAAAATGGTGTCATTAGAAACTACAACTTGTCCCGCAAAAAAAAAGCCCTCATATGGCTGTCGACAGAAGAATAAAAAGTTATGGCTCTTGGAATGCGAGGAGGAAAGAAACTAAAATGAAAATAACAAAAATGGCTGCGTCGGCAAGAGGTTAAAAAAAAAGTATGCAAATTTCAAATTAATAAAAGAATTGGCCATAAGTACTCCTGTTTCTGTGCTCAATATGGCAAAAAAATTCCCTTAAAGGAATCAAAGCTATTACTGATGCGAAATGTAACTTTAAGGTTATGTCCACACCTAGCGTAACCACTCAGAAAAAAATAGCTTCCCAGCCTCCTGGGATGACGTTTCATCCCATTTGACTGCTGCAACGGTCACATGGTATGAAACGTCATCCCAGTAGGCCGGTATGCAGGACGTCAGGGGGACGCGGTCCAATGACTATGGGTAAGTATAAGCGTTTCCTTTTTTTAAACCTGCTGTTTTCCCAAACGGACATTCTGCCAAAAAACTGCACCACAATTTGGTGCGGTTTTTCGGCCTGTGGGATCCAGGGTGGATACGCTGTGTACTTTTATACAGCATATCTACCCTGTGTGAACATACCTTGAGAGATATTAAAAAGCTTGGATCCTAAATCTTAATCCGTCCCCTTGATAGGAATTGTCCTCCACATTTCCCAAACTTCTAGATGTCACTAGCTTGCCATTCAGGAGTCTGGGTGCATGGTAAAGCTGAATTTATATAGACTGTGGCCTGCATGGAATAACTGGCTGGCACTGAGGTTTTGCAGCAGCTAAGATGTGTTTTATAACCAACAATGTACCCCTGCTGTAAATTATTAGGCCTATAAGAAAGTATCTGATAATTCTGTTATCTGTGGCCTGACTTTTGTGGTCACGGAGCTCCTTAGTTACTTCCAATATTCATTTTATATATTTTTTATTTTTTTTATTTTTTTGTGGTCAAAACACTATGAGAAAGTTATTAAAATATGGTCAACCTTAGTATTTGTTACTTATATAATAATGTAGTTTAATTTCTTCTCCGGTCCACATCATTACGGATTAAGTAATAAGTCACTATGTATCTTCCAGATTACTCCCGACAGTTAAACTGTTAAACCCAACAACCTATAATGAATACTACTCATCCGTCCTTTAGCTTTTACAAAGGCCATGTGCCACAGCTTCAACCACACAAAGTCTTCTGATCTGTATCGTATAATCACATCATCATACCGATGTAAAGAATATAAAGTGTTGTTTTATATTACTCATCCACAGAGGTCCTGTTATCTCATCATCAGTAATATTTTACATCAGTTGACTCTAACATGATGTATATATACTGGGATTTTCACAATTTTTACAGTTTGTAGCGCAATGCAGGATTCATCTGTATTAGAAGGATTAGCACACGCTTGAAGGTTACAGATGGCACAGAGAATAGCAGTCAGACTACTGTATGGATTAGTTTAGTAAAAGTTACTGTCTGTCTGCATTCTACAGAGGGATTGAGTTCAGAGTATTAACATACTTAAGGCTCTTGGGAAATTTCTCTTTGCTTAAAGGGAATGTGTTGCCAGAAAAACATGTTTTTTTTTTAAAATTTAAACATTTAGTGTGTGGGTGATTAAACATTGTTCAAATTTTTTTTTTTTTTTTTTGCACGAGCCAGGAAATATTATAAATTATTTCTAATTTATAATACTACCCATTTTTGGTCACTAGATGGAGCTGTTCCCAAAATTGCAGCATTGCAACATTGGGTTAAAAGCCCTCGCTCTAGTGAGCTCTCGGCATCCCCCCCTCCTTTATCCTGGCTAGTGCCGGGATAAACGAGGGGTTTGAACCTCCTACACTGTGTGTCGCCATTTTTTGAGCTAACCCACAGTGTAGTAGGTTTACATACAGTAGTAAACACACAAAAACACGAACATACATTGAAATCGCTTACCTGCTCCTGCCGCCGCGGCTCCCTCCGGCCCGTCCGCTCCGTTTGCTGTCGCTGGTGCAAGTGCATAAATCCGGAAGCCGCGACCGGAAGTAGTAATATTACTGTCCGGCCGCGACTTCCGGTCCACAGGAAAATGGCGCCGGACGGCGCCAATTTCGAATAGGACTGTGTGGGAGCGGCGCATGCGCAGTTCCCACACAGACGCCGTACACTGCAGTCAATGGGACGGGAGCCGTTCGCAGTCCCTATGGGACTGTGGCTGCCGTATTCCATGTCTGTATGTGTCGTTAATCGACACACACAGAAATGGAACAAAAAATGGCAGCCCCCATAGGGAAGAAAAAGTGTAAAAATAAGAAAAAGTAAAACACAAACACACAAATGAATACAAACGTTTTTAATAAAGCCCTAACATCTTTAACATATAAAAAAATAATTTGTGATGACACTGTTCCTTTAACCCTAAGTTATCTGATCATTACTGACCATTAATTACACAATATGACCCAAATCTAGCTAAATAAATCACCCTAAGCAATACTCTCATATGGGAAAAATATAATTAATGAGAGAGATCGATAGATATGCGAGAGAAAGAAAGATAAGTAGATGGATGGATGGAGTGACTCTGAAGGTGTCCTGTGGTATCTGCCACTAAGACGTTAGCAGGAGATCCTTTAAGTCCTGTAAATTGTGAGGTGGGGCCTCCATGGATCGGACTTGTTTTTCTAGCACATCCCACAGATGCTCGATCGGATTGAGATCTGGGGATTCGGAGGCCAAGGTCAAGTCAACACCTTGAACTCTTTGTCATGCTCCTCAAACCATTCCTGAATAATTTTTGCAGTGTGACCGGGTGGATTATTCTGCTGAAAGAGGCCACTGCGATTAGGGTATACTATTGCAATGAAGGGTGTACTTGCTCTGCAACAATGTTTAGGTAGGTGGTACATGTCAAAGTAACATCCACATGAATTCTAGGACCCAAGGTTTCCCAGCAGAACATTGCCCAGAGCTTCACACTGCCTCCACCAGCTTGCTTTCTTCCCATAGTGCTTTTTGGTACCATCTCTTTTACAGGTAAGCCACATACAGCCGATCAACCACATAATGTAACAGAAAACATGAGACCCAACCACCTTCTTCCATTGCTCCATGACTTTGCTTTGACTACTCTCGGTAGGTTATAACCACTGCATACCAGAAACACCCCACAAGAGCTGCCGTTTTGGAGATGCGCTACCCAGTCATCTAGGCATCACAATTTGTCCATTTTTAAAGTCACTCAGATCATTATGCTTGCCCATTTATACCGTAGTCGACTACGCTATTCATTTCATCAAAACAACAGAACCCTTGCAGAACTAAGACAAACGGAAACCATTTGCACCGGATACGTAACCATTGAAATCAATGGTGATGCAAACGGAAACCTATGGTTTACGTTTGTTTCAGTCAAGGTTCCGTTCTGACAGAAAGCTCAGACGGAACGTCTGAACAGAACCATGATGCGTATGTGAACGAAGCCTTAGCATTCACAGTCAAAACTTATGGATAATCAATTACTTGAGTTTACGGGTGATAAGACAACAAACCTACCATTGCCCAAGAGACTGGCAACAGCTCTACAGTCAAGGATCTACTAATTACCTTTTGGGAAAGTCATGACAATTTCTTTTTTGACCATTTACTTGTATAACATGATCTAAAGTTTGTATTTTTTGTCAAAAACCCAATGCAATAAAACACGAAAGCCTCAATCCTAGCTGGAAAATGGTTGGATAAAATCTCATCTAGAAAATCTCATGTGCAATCTTGGCAGTGGATCAAATAATTTTTGGTGAGATATGTGGAAACTATAGCATGTGTTGGTGACTTTATTAATGTTCGCAATATAGTTGCAACTCCTATTGATGGATCCAACCATTTTTGTTAGGACCTGTAGAAAATCTAGCTTCTCTGTAGGGACCAATGTATTTTTGACTCTTTAAATGGGGTTGTGCAATTTTGCTGGTCCACACACACTAGGGCTAAACTCATAGGTAGCCAATGAATAATTAACATATCAGTATTCTTTTGGGGTGTGGAAAGTAACAAAAGTATCTGGTCAAATTTGAATCCAGAACACCAGTGCTTCAGCTCTTTGGAATTGTTTAAAACCAATTCAGAAACCCCTTTAGGGTATTTTCACACGTGGCAGATTTGTTGAAGAAATTTCTGCGACTCTCCCATTCATCTAAATGGATCTTACAGAAATCCATGTGCATCTTGCAGAAACTTTAATATATATGGAAACTTAATATATATGGAACTGATTTTCATTACATGGCCGTGTATGTCAATGATTGACACGTGAATTTGTTGGCCAAAAAGAAAATATGTGCACCAACTGTACGTAACCTATGTAATCCCGGGCTAAAGCTGTAAAATACTAAGTACACTAAGGCTTCGTTCACATCTGCCCTAGGGTCCCGTTCCGTCGGAGCGGGACCCTGACTGACAAAAAAAGGAAACCAAAGGTTTCCTTTTCCATCACCATTGATTTCAATGGCGACGGTTCCGGTGCCAATGGTTTCCGTTTGTCTCAGTTATGCAAGGGTTCCGTTGTTTTTATGAAATCAATAGCGTAGCCGACGTTTGTGTCTGTCAGGGCCCGTTCCGACGGAATGCTCTGACGGAACGTCGGAACGCGACCCTGGTGCAGATGTGAACGAAGCCTTACACAAACTAATGTTGAATTGTTATCACTGCCATAGAATACTTGTTATACAATTCTAACTTTACGGGTCATTCTTTGGCTCTTGGATTGCCAGCACTCCAAAATATCTCTACTTCAAAAGCACAGTCTTTCATTTAGATTTACTGTGATTATGAAAGGAAAGAAGATAAAAAGGATCATGCTTTGAAGTGAAGGGGTGGATTCCCAAAGTCCAAAAAAGGGCCTCCAGGTGCCATAAAATTAACATTTCTGTTTATATTCTTCTTTGTTTCTACTGACTGAATGTTTTGATTGTTTTGGAACGACTCCTGCATGAATTTCAAGCCACAAGCTATTTACCGTTGGTAAACCAAGGTCTCTTTAAACCCTGATAGAATTTAACTCCCTATAAAACAAAGAGGCTGGTTTTGTGTACATAATAGGAAAAATATTATTACTAGTACTGTAGAATGATTTACGATGCAACAATGAAGTCCAAAAGCTGCTTTTGAAAACAGTAGTCCTTGGAAAACACAACAGAAATTATATATCTTAATTATTTATGTTCAATTAGTTTTCATTATAACAAAAATAAACAAAAGTACAAAATGTAGAAACCTACATAAAAAAACCATATAAAAGATGGTCGCAGCCACCTATGGACAAGTGAGATTGGTTCAGCAGTTAAGATGTTTAAGTGCAACTATTTGACCAATTATATTATATTAGAGCAAAAGCAAAGAACTTGTATAAAGGCATTCATCTAAATGTTATAAATGAGCTTCCATATAATAATAATTAGATCCTATTCGGAGTCCCAACCCTTAGCTACAGAAAAGGGTGGGTGTTGCTATTTGTGACCGTACAGACACAAAGCCAAACCCAGTGGGGAGAAATGAAAAAGAAAATAAGGGGGAAAAGGAAGGAGAAAGTCACCTGTGTCTCAAATTGAAATTTAAGCAAGAAAGGAACGGAAATCTGGGGAGGTTTGGCTGGACTGCCATCCAGACCATGTCATGAGAAATGTAGACGAATCTGCAGAGTCTTCATCGGATAACTCCTCCATTCTCAAAAGTTGTCCCTTTTCCTTGAGCCACTCCACCATTGTTGGTTGTTCAACTGCACACCAATGGCGAGGTATGACCGCATGAGCAGCCATTAGAATGTGTTATAGGATCCCTTTTTTGACGAATGAGAGAGAGCCAGGTAACAGTGAAAAAAGAGCTAACTTTGGTGTATTGGGTACACGTACCAGTGAGTACATGATATAAGTCAAATTGTGTATCTGAAAAGGGTTTGAGTAGAAAGCAGCTCCACAAATAGCATAGTACCAACCTCACTACGTTCTCTTCAATACATAGCAAATACTGATGGTAAGATGGAGGGAAAATAGGTTGGGCATCTATACCATCTAGACTAGGGGTCTCAAACTCGGCCGGGTAAGTGGGCCACAAATAGAAAAAATGTGAATTTGACGGGCCGCATCACTTTCAAATTTGTTAAATTAAAAAATTATTGTTAATTAATTAGTTATTTGAACTACTATAACACTATATTACTATAATACTACATTACTATAATAATACTACATTACTATAATACTACATTACTATAATAATTGCGCTAGGTTTAAACTTACCGGAAATGTGTGAGATTTCTCCACGTGCTTATTTCAACAATCCAGTTTTACAGTTTAAGTGTCGCTAAATGCAGTCCGGCAGGTCAGTTAGCAGCGTTTGGCAGACACACAAATGTCAAAATTAGGTAGCCCCTTTTTATATTGTGCCACAGTGCCCTCTGTAGATACTTCCACAGTGCCTTCTGTAGATACTGCCACAGTGCCCTCTGTAGATACTGCCACAGTGCCCTCTGTAGATACTGCCACAGTGCCCTCTGTAGATACTGCCACAGTGCCCTCTTTAGATACTGCCACAGTGCCCGCTGTAGATAATGCCACATTGCCCTCTGTATATAATGCCACAGTGCCCTCTGTAGATAATGCCACAGTGCCATCTAGATAATGTCACAGTGCCCTCTGTAGATACTGCCACAGTGCCCTCTGTAGATAATGCCACAGTGCACTCTGTAGATAATGCCACAGTGCCCTCTGTAGATAATGCCACAGTGCCCTTTGTAGATAATGCCACCGTGCCCTCTCTAGATAATGCCACCGTGCCCTCTCTAGATAATGCCACCGTGCCCTCTGTAGATAATGCCACCGTGCCCTCTGTAGATGCTGCCACAGTGCCCTCTGCAGATGCTGCCACAGTGCCCTCTGTAGATGCTGCCACAGTGCCCTCTGTAGATAATGCCACACATACCCCTTGTAGATAGTGCCACAGACACCCCCAGTAGATAGCTCCATTGGGGCTCCCTCTAGGAGTGGAATCCCCAGCCAGAACGTTGCCAACGCTTTGACCAGGGATTCCTTTGCTGGATGAGCCCCTGATGTTACTGTTCATACACAGTGATGTCAGGGGTTCCTCCTGGACCGAAATGTGATGTCGGGCAACCCCAGAGCCGGTGTCCCAGAGCGGAGCACTAGTATAGGCTCTGCTCCGGAACTCTGGGGAAGCAACTGATATCAGTGTCCATATATGGACATTGATGTCAGGGGCTTGCCCAGAGCTGGAGTCCTGGAGCAGAGCCGCTTCTAGCACCCTGCCTGGGATTCCAGCTTTGCTCCTGACATCACTGTTCATATATGGACAGAAATGTCAGGGGCAAACCCAGAGCTGGAGTCCCAGGCAGAGCGCTACTAGCGCTCCTACTGGGACTCCAGCTATGCTCCTGACATCACTGTCCAGTTCTGGGGAAGCCCTAGACATCGCTGTCCATATGTGGACAGGACAGCTATGTCAGGGGATTCCAGAGTCCCGGAGCAGAGCCTATGCTAGCGCTCTGCCCGAGACTCCGCTCTGGGGAAGATCCTGACAACACCGTCCATATATGGACAGCGATGTCAGGGAATTCCACAGAGTCCCGGAGCAGATCCTATACTAGCCCTCTGCCCGGGACTCAGGCTCTGGGGAAGCCCCAGACATCGCATGTCCATTCATGGACAGCAATGTCAGGGGATTCCACAGAGTTCCGGAGCAGAGCCTATGCTAGCGCTCTGTCCGGGACTCCGCTCTGGGGAAGACCCTGACATTGCGTGTCCATTCATGGACAGCGATGTCAGGGGATTCCACAGAGTCCCGGAGCAGAGCCGATACTAGCGCTCTGCCCGGGATTCCGCTCTGGGGAAGACCCTGACAAAACTGTCCATATATGGAAAGCGATGTCAGGGATTTCCACAGAGTTCCGGAGCAGAACCTATACTAGCGGCTCTGTGTTCCGCTGTAACGGCTGTCGCGCCGTTCCCCGCCGTCCCTACGGCCTCTGCTCCGGTTCCGGCGCCCTCCCTCACCAGCTGCTCATCCCGAGATCCACTTACCCGGTCCGGACGCTCTGCTGGCCCTGGACGGCGTCAGGTGAGTGCATCCATTACCTCCTTCCGCGGTCGGCATCCTCGATGTGCGGCTGCAGTCACTAGAGGACGTGCGCGCTGACTCGTCCTGCCTTAAAGGGCCAGCACACGCCTTAATTCCTAAGAACTTCCTATTTAAGGTTCCTCCTCCCTTCCATCCCTGCTTGTTCAACCAAGTACCCCGTGAGTTCCCTGTGCCCTAGTTCCCTGTTTCCGTTCTTTCTGCCTTTTGTCTGGATTTCCCATTACTGACCTCTTCTTGAACTTGACTACTGCTTTGATCTATTGATGCCATACCCGTTACGACGTCTGCCGCCTGCCTTGACCTATTGCTGCCATACCCGTTACGACGTCTGCTGCCTGCCTTGACCTATTGCTGCCATACCCGTTACGACGTCTGCTGCCTGTCCTGACTTCTGCCTATCCATCCGACTGCCTCTACCCACTGTGCCAAGCGTTGCCTGGGTTCCAAGCACCATCTCCCAGACGACACCGAGGATCCACGAACAAACCGGTGAGAACCGTTATACCCGCAGGCCGCAGATGACAGCCTCAGGGGCCGCATGCTTGAGACCCCTGATCTAGACAGTAATTTGTAATGTGTTTCCTGTGCAGCACATGCAGTGGCCAACTTGTGAGCCGTAATAAAAGCTTTTGAACAATCATCTTCACTTATTGACTCGCCAAAGTTCTCTTTCCCAAGAGCCAAGAAAAGAAGTAATGGAGTTGTCCAGGGTGTCCTCAAGGATCTTATGTTGCAAGGAAAGAATTCTTGTGGCTGGCTACAAGGAAAGTTAAAGGTTCTCAAAGGGTGTAAGAGAAGAGACGAAACTGATTCTGGGAATATAATTAAGGAGAAAAGATCTTAATTGTGTATATGCGACCATAAAATGGGGAGGTCAGGGTCGTAATCCTGCATTACCTGAAAGGATGGGATCTTGTAATCTCAAAGTATGTGTTAGACACTGGTGTCCTCAGAAGTATTCCATAAGAGAAAGCTCCCTACGGTCTTACTTGGGGGGAAAAGATGGGTAAAAAAAATGGGGGGTGGTCAAAAGTTCTAATGCCTTAGAAAGCTGACCTTTGGATATCAATGCGTCACAAAATTCTGAGGAGATTTTTCAGGTAAACAGTTCTATCTTCTCTTCGAGGACTAGACCCCGGGGGTTCCAAGGCAGAATTGAGCGCCTATGACCTACAATGTCTCCCTCTAACTATACCCATTGTTTATATCCTGCATGGAGCGTCCATTGCGCCTGAAGTTTTATGCCTGTATAGCACTCAATAACTAATCCTAGGTCGTGAGCAGTAGCGTAGCTACAGGGGTCACAACGGTCGCAGTTGCAATTGAGCCCCTAAGCCTGGGGGGTCCGCAGGCAGGCGCAATGTAGTGACGTCATCGCGCATGCTTGCGCCGAGTCACTCACAGCACAGTGTAGAGGAGGAGAAGGATGTCCTTCACCTGTCGTGGGAACGGGGATAGGTAAGTAATTATGTTATTATTTTTCTATTAGGTACGTACGAATGGGGTACTGGATATGGGAGTGGGGGCTCATATGGCAGCTGCTGAGGGAGCATTATACTATATGGGGCAGCTTTGGGTGACATTATAATGTGGGGGCAGCTATAGTGGTCATTATACTGAGTGGGGGCTGCTATGTTTTTTTTTTACTGTGGAGGCATTCATGGGGTCTGTCGGGCAAGTCGGCTAGGCATAGGTGTGCGCAGGGGTCTGGTGGTGTTGGGGAGGGTTAGGGGGGCAAAGCTGATTTGTTGCACCAGGGCTCATGAGCCTTTAGCTATGCCCCTGGTTGTGAGATACCTTAAACAGATTTGGTGAAGGCTCTACCAATCTTAGTAAAAAAAAAAGAAGCATGTGGAATAATGAGAACTGTCTGGAATAAAACCAAAAGTCTTAGTATAACATCCATCTTAAGAGCGTTAATGCACCCAAACTAGGATAGGGTTTTCTTATCATAACTATGGGGTCTCCTTAAGTGTGTTAGAGTAGGGAAATATAGTTTAGGGTGTACAATGCATTGATGTCTCCTGGGATATGAATATCTAAATAGAAAAGAGAAAGAGAAAAAATTAGGCCTGGGACATATCCAGCACACAATGGGGTAACAAGAAAAAAATACCTTTATGAAATAATAATCTATAAATATCCCATAGGATATGTATATGTTATCATTTCCCTCTATTTGTTGGGATACAACTCTTGAATGTATTCTTATTATTTTTTTTTTCTCTCTCTCTCCCCCCCCCCCCTCTCTTCTTCTTTGCTTTTTTCTAATCTTCTTTTTTTTCCGCTTGGTTTTGTGTGTATTCTTTGCATGGTTTTAGTTTTATCCTTTTTTCTTTGGATGACGGGGTAGGTGCCTTTCCAATGCCTTGATAGGGTTAAACTTATTAAAGTCTTCTAAGTCCTATGCAACAATTAGGCTCCTCAAAAATGAGGATAAAATCGTAATTAATTGTATTTGGAGAGCTCTGAGAAAATTATGGATAAGATGAAACGTATCAGCCAATGAGAATCGAGCACGGACGTGAGTGACATCATCACTCCCTGCACCTGACTCGTCGTGGTTGTGTGCCACACCACACTGGTCTTATTGCCTCCATTCACCTGAACCTGGACTTCCACTACTTTTTAGCATTCATGCTTTTTCCTGAGTATAAACCGTTCACTTCCTTACAGCAACAAGATGTTTAACATTCTGGATAAGCAGGAATTATTTGCCAAGTACATGAAAAGAACCACACCTAATGGCACAATGGAACTCTGAAAAAATCTGAAGGAGCAGATGAGTATTGTCACATTCTGGGCCGTAGCGGGATAGCAGCTGGCCAAACAGTGTACCAAGTAACGTCTATTGTCCGAGCAAGGGTACCTGTGGTAGTACAGACAGTAGCGATGGCTAGGCTCAGATGGGACCTTGGCAGCAGACACCTGGCATGGTGTAACACAACACGACTCCCACTCTTTTAAGGCACAGGAAACAGGTAGCACGGGAAACAGGACACAGGTAGCTGGAATGGGAACACTGGGAACAGGAAAACACTAAGGGACCATTTGCTAGACGGACACGGGAAAACACAACAATGCTCAGGCAATGAGTGAAGGGGCAGGGCCAGGGTGATTAGACAATTCTAAACATGTGTGTGCACTGGCCCTTTAAGGCCGGCACTGAGCTCGCGCACCCTAGTATATCCATATATTTATACAGGGGTGTACAATAAGGAGATTAGGTTTATAGGTATATTAAAAGGCCCCACCCACTAGCAGACCCATGGATCACTCTTTGGCCAACTGGAATTAGACATTGCAGTGACATTTCCTCCACTCTTATAGGTCTGTATACTCTAATGGATTGTCATTATCTTTTATTCAAACTAGACATTTATTAAGTTCTCACAACAGCCATAATATATAATGATACCTGGAACTGGATTTATATTATGTAGAACTTGTAAAGATGGTACCCATATATTTTCTTTTTCTTGGATAGAAGATGCAATATATAAAGGTTTTCTAATTTAATATTTGTCATACAATTAGACCAATGTTGCTCTGGGTACAGAGTCCCCCAACTCATTGCATCCGAAATGAATTAACTTGGCAATTTGTAATTGGCGAAACCCTTTGGCTGTGATGGTCCCTAGACTTGCCATGTATATTCCTTTATACTTGGTTTGGTTGCCATCTATCTGCTTTCTAGTTGATGGTGGCTATGAAGCTAGTATTCCTGACCATATATTCTATTTATTTATTTTTTATTTCTTGTTGCTTATATAGCGCCAACATATTCTGCAGCGCTGTACAGATTGTAACCATTCAGATCCCTGTTCCCAATGAAGCATAAGTAAAAATCATACTGAGATAGCAACATACTCAGTACAGGATGCTAGTATGCCAAAATGGGAAGGTTCTCAACTCAAGATGCAAATTCTAAGTAGCAATAGATCATGACGACAGCATCCTCTTGCAATCCGTGTTTATTGTGCCCAACAAAAGATACAGAACAGCAGCAACGTTACGACACTTACAGTAGATGTTTTTTTTTTCAAGCTTGATAAAGACCCATCTATTGTAAGGTTTGGAATGTTGCTGATGTTCTGTATGTTTTATTGGGCACAATAAACACGAATTGCAAGAGGATGCTGTCGTCATGATCTATTGCTTCTAGTTGATAATGGGGCTCACAATCTAATTTTCCCAACCAAACACACACCAATTTCATAGGAAGCCAATTCAAGCCATGCAAGCACAGAGTGAACATACAAACTTCATGCAGATCTTGCCCTTGGTCGGATTTGAACCCAGGACTGCAAGGTAACAGTGCTAACCACTGTTCTGACCTATAGCTCTATAATTTAAAAATGATGGACCTATTGTAGTTCACCAGAAATGAGACCCAAGAGCCACCGTGACTTTTTGCTTCTACGTCTAGGAGGTGTTTTGCCATTAGTTAGATCCTATATATTAGATAAAAGGTAATTTTAGAAAGAGATCTCCCCCTTGCTAGATAAATGACAGAGCGTGAGTGTCTAGTTACAATCTGCCACATACAGTAAGATGGCTTGTCATGCATTCACTCTATAATTACTAATTCATTATTGTTTAAAACACTCTGACATTTCTTTACTAGTTCGCATCTTGTCATCCTTTGATTTATGACATTTGTGACCCATATCTTGGCTGGAACCTCAAAGATCTGTCAGTTTCTCTATTGTCCATTGTTACAGATGTTTAAAAGAAGGCTGGGGCATGTTCCTCACACAAGTTCCTCTTGTCATTCGAGAGTTACACCTACACCCTTGACATGTGAACAAAATAACAGCTGTCCTGCACTCTACAATGCTGAGGGTACAGCTGATAGGCACTTGATGAACTGAACAAACCTTCTTTCATGTCAAACAATGATCGAAGTTTACAGAATGAACTTTACTGTTTGAATTTGCTAAGCTTAGTGACCCCATTCTGCCAGTCCATACTTACTTTTTGATATACAGATCTAGCAATCTTCCATTTGACTCTTAAAGAGGCTCTGTCACCAGATTTTGCAACCCCTATCTGCTATTGCAGCAGATAGGCGCTGCAATGTAGATTACAGTAACGTTTTTATTTTTAAAAAACGAGCATTTTTGGCCAAGTTATGACCATTTTTGTAGTTATGCAAATGAGGCTTGCAAAAGTCCAAGTGTGTGTGTTTAAAAGTAAAAGTCCAAGTGGGCGTGTATTATGTGCGTACATCGGGGCGTTTTTAATACTTTTACTAGCTGGGCGTTCTGATGAGAAGTATCATCCACTTCTCTTCAGAACGCCCAGCTTCTGCCAGATCACGCTGTGACGTCACTCACAGGTCCTGCATCGTGTCAGACGAGCGAGGACACATCGGCACCAGAGGCTTCAGTTGATTCTGCAGCAGCATCGACGTAAGCAGGTTGTTTGTTGGGGCACTATCTACAGGGGGATCTATGGAGGCCATTATCTACAGGGTATAACACCAAGCAAAAAGAGAAATGCAGGATCCACCGCACGCTACCAAAATGAAAAGGACTGGAGTAAATACTAGAAAGGATGATTTAATGAACGTACAACATGTTTTAAGGTCGGTCTGACCTCTTCCTCAGGTACATACAAATGTTCACAAGCATCACAACCGCACAGTGCTGGAGGAAGTGATGCAAATTATTTAATAAACGGTGAAAAATACATCATTAAAACAAGATGGATAAAAAGTATTAAATCAAAGATATATAGTCCACAAAACAGCAGGTGTGATGATATTATAATATGCAATATAACATACAATGCATCTGGAATGTCTTCAGATTAATTTTTCACATTTTGTTATGTTGTGACTTTGTGCTAAAATAAATGAGAAATTCAAGTTTTTTCCCATCATTCTGCGCGCAATACCCCATAATGACAAAGTGAAAACAGAATATTAGGAATCTTTGCTAATTTATTGAAAAAGAAAAACTAAAATATTGCACTGACATAAGTATTCAGACCCTTTACCCAGGACTTAGTTGAAGCACCTTTGGCAGCGATAAGTCTCCAGACTTCTTGGGTATGATGCCACAAGATTTGCACACCTGGATTTGGGGATTTTCTGCCATTCTTCTCTGCAGATCCTCTCAAGCTCTGTCAGGTTGGATGGGCACCGTCAGTGGACAGCCATTTCAGGTCTCTCCAGAGATTTTCGATTGGGTTCAAGTCAGAGCTCTGGCTGGGCTACTCTCGGACATTCACATAGTTGCCCCTAAGCCACTCCTGTGTTGTCTTGGCTGTGTTCTTAGGGTCATTGTCTTGTTGGAGGGTGAACTTTCGGCCCAGTCTGAGGTCCAGAGCACTCTGGATCAAGTTGTCATTAAGAACATCTCTATACTTCTGATCTTTGCTGGAGGGGTTGTGGGCACAGAGGTACTCTCATACATATACTATGGTCTTGCCCTTGTCTCGCTCCTCTGTGGTCATCGATTTTTCAACTGCTTTCCGGGTTGTGCAACAGGGTCATTCTGCTATCACCATCTTTAGCACTTCTTTTTCTCTGAATAAATGAGATGCCTATAGAAAATAGGGTACTTGTGGCACATATCCTCTTGGCTACTAAATTGGGGATAACTAGGTATTGGAAGAGTGTGAACCTTCCCTCTGTTGGGGACATATATGACATGCTAAATACTACATGTGCCTACGAAAAAATGATGGCATATAAAGATCACAGATACCCGCAGTATGTGGAGACCTGGAAGAATTGGCATCTTTCTCCTCAAAATTGTATATCCCAGTAATGCATGTTTGAAACCGATATATTTAAACCTGAAACTCTCTATTTTTGGTTTTCTGTATATATGTTTTTGCCCTATTTTCAGGGCTTTTCTGTGTGTGTTGACCACATGCAACATGTTTTAATGTATTTTCTCTCTCCGCATGGTTAGTACTTTGTATAAATGTGGGGGTGCTTAGAATGATTCTGAGTTGCCTATTTACAACACTATGCCAGTTCTATGTACTAAGTATATTATGTGCTATACTGCATTTTTTGTACAACCATGTGTCTGTGGTTATTGTGTATTATATTTGTCATTTTGAAAAAAATTTCAATAAAAATATTGATGGAAAAAAAAAAAGAACATCTCTATACTTTTCTCCATTCATCTTTCTTTCAACCTTGTCCAGTCTCCCTGTCCCAACCGCTGAAAAACACCCCCACAGCATGATGCTGCCACCACCATGATTCACTGTAGGAAAGTGCCTGGTTTCCTTTAGTCATGATGCTTAGAATTGAGGCCAAAAAGTTTAATCTTGGTTTCATCAGACCTTTAGGTTCTTTTTTGCAAACTCCAGGCAGGCTTTCATTTGTCTTTTACTGAGAAGAGATTTCTTTCTGCCAGTGTGCCATAAAGTCCAGATTGGTGGACTGGATTGGGTTCATCCTCACCTTTCTTACGAAGGCCCTCCTCCCCTGATTATTTAGTTTGATTGGGCGGCCAGCTCTAGGAAGAGTCCTGGTTGTTCCAAACTTCTTCCATTTAAGAATTATGAAGGCCACTGTGCTCTTGGGAACTTTCAGTGCCGCAGAATTTTTTTTGTACCCATCTCCTTTTTGTGCCTCCACACAATCCTGTCTCTGAACTCTACAGGCAGTTCTTTACTCCTCATGTCTTGGTTATTGCTTTGATATGCATTGTCAGCTGTTAGACCTTATATAGACACTATCTACAAAGGGGTGTGTGTGGCACTATCTACAGAGGGCATGGTGGCACTATATACAGAGGCCATTGTGGCACTAGCTACAGAGGCCATTGTGGCACTATCTACAGAGGGCACTGTGGCATTATCTACATAGGGTACTGTGGCATTATCTTCAGAGGGCACTGTGGCATTATCTACAGAGGGAACTGTGGCATTATCTACAGAGGGCAGTGTGGAATTATCCACAGAGGGCGCTGTGACATTATCTACAGAGAGCACTGTGGCATTATCTACAGAGGGCACTGTGCCATTATCTACAGAGGGCACTGTGCCATTTTCTACAGAGGGCACTGTGGCAATATCTACAGAGGGCACTGTGGCAGTATTTAAAAAAAAGTGGCTGCCCAATCTTGACATTCTTGTGTCTGCTAAACACTGCCAACGGAGCAGCCAGACTGCATTTAGCGACACTTAAACTGGAAAGCTGGATTGTTACAATAAGCACGTGGAGTAAACTCGCAAATTTATGGTGAGTTAAACCTAGCGGTATTATTATATTAATGTAGTATTGTTATAGTAGTTCAAATAGCTAATTCAGTAACAATAATTTTGTATTATATCAAATTTGAAAGTAATGCGGCCCGTCAACTTCAAATTATTTCTATATGCCGTCCATTTACCCGGCCAAGTTTGAGACCCCTGATCTAGAGGGTTGGTAGATTCTAGACAGATGGCTGGGGGCCAGAACATTTTTGAGATTCTTCGGCCAACGAAAAGTTACCCCTGGTTGATTAGGCAAGATATCCTTTAGTAAGGGATCTCTTTTTACTATCGGACAAAATTACTTTAAAATAGCTCTAATATCAGCAGATTCCGAATTAAATGAAGTGATAAAATTATCTATAAAGTCTATAAGAATCAGTACATTTTATTTTTATCAGAATTAATTTCATTCATGTTTCCATTCCTTTTCCTATTTCCACTTTTTAAATAATAATTCTGAGCAGGGCCGGACTGCCCATCTGGAAATTCTGGCAAATGCCAGATCGGCCGGTGTACACTGTGGGCCGCTTCCTGCTCACCTCTTCCTCTCACTAGGTAGCGCTAGCCTGTCATCATGCCGCTCTGCTGTGTGGCGCACTGGAATCTGCACCAAGCAAGCAGCCTGCTGCCAAGCCAGTGTTGCTAGCTGTCATAAATTTATTTTTCACGGCCATGTCCCGGCCCCTCCTCCTCAACCACTGAGACAGCTCCTCAGTTCTCTGTCTCTGTTATAAGTCCCGCCTCCTCCAAACTCTACCCCTATCACGGTGCAGCTTCTTGCTGCTCTGCGTGAGCATGTATTCCCAGCCTTTTGTCTACAGCGCAGCGGCGGATTTACTGCTCACACGGAGCTGAGCTGACAAATGAGTCAGTCTAGCATATTCATAGGAAAGTGTGTCCATCCTCAGTCCTCTCCAGACTCCACAAGTAGGTAAATAAAGAAAGTAAATATGCAAAAAAAAATACTGTGTTATCCCCTTCCCCTCCACGTGGAACCATAACTCCCAGCATGCCCAGACACCTGTAGGACTTTAGGACCTGCTGGGAGCTGAGGTTTCCCCCCACAATTTGCATTAAAGGGGCTGTCTAGTCCCTAAAAATTGATGGCCTATTCTCAGGATAGGCCATCAATAAATGTATGGTCACTACATGGTGGTAATATTGGTCTTTGTATAGTGGTTTTTATTCAGTAACAGTATGGGTGTATTATTCAGCCACTCTGTAGTTATGGTGTGGTGGCAGTGGCGTAACTATAGGGTCACAGCGGTCACAATTGTGACCGGGCTCCGAAGCCAGGGGGCCCACGGCCCCCCGCACAACATCGAAAGTTACTATAGTAACTGGGGCCTATGTAATAAACTACACGGACCCCCATTAATATAGTAACTGACAGTACTTACCTTCCTGGTTCTGGAGCGCAGTGGCAGTCCTGACGTCACAACGCTGTGTGCTGCACACAACATCCCGACACTGGATGGAGTCAGGAGCTCCGCTGCTGCCGGAGAGGAGGGTAAGTACTATACCACTCTGCTGGAACTGATAGGTCAAGGGTCCGACTCCCGGGAACCCGCCAATCAGCTGTTTTGAAGGGGGTTCCGTGCTCGTATGAGCGCTACTTCCCCTTCATTCCGGTCACTTTCTCACACTGTGAATCGCCGACATGGACGTGTCAACGATTCACAGTGTGAGCAAGTAAGGGAAATGAAGGGGAAGCAGCGCTCATACGATCACTGCACCCCCTTCAAAACAGCTGATTGGCGGGGCCCCGGGAGTCTGACCCCAACCCATTAGCTGTTGATGGCCATCAATGTTTAGTGTCTGGACAACCCCTTTTAAGCCTACCATGTGGTAGCCTTAGATACAGGGCCCCAGCTTATACTGTATAAGATTACTGTCTGCTGGACCCTGTATCTAAGCCTACCTTAGGCTTAGATACAGGTTCCAACAAATAGTATCACACCTGCACATGGGCCCTGTATCTAAGCCTACCATATGTGTTAGGAGGCTGTGTTCACATCACCGCTGCCCTTCCGTCTGAGGTTTCCGTCGGGTAACCCCTCAACAGAATGGCAAACTGAAACCTCAGCTTTTGTTTCCCTCGCCATTGATCTCCATGGTGACGGAAACGTTGCTAAATGTGTAAAGGATCTGCCAGACACAGCTTCTGTGTCGACGCCCGTGGTTAATCAGTCTGCATCTGCTCCTAGGTCTGATAGAGTGACTCGATCTGCTACCACTCAGGCTGGTAGGCTGAGGAGTGGGAGGACCTATCACAGCCTGGCCAGACGGTTCTAGCTCCCGCCCTCGGTCTATGTATACCTTCATTTGCTTCTTGTCTTTGCCTGTGATTCTTTCTTGTTTCCTGGCTCTGCTGTTCCAGCTATTACTATTGACCTCTGCTTCATTTTGACCCTGGCTTTACTGACTACGCTCCTGCTCTGCGTTTGGTACCTCGTACACTCCTGGTTTGACTCGGCTCGTTCACTACTCTTCTTGCTCACGGTGTTTCCATGGGCAACTGCCCCATTTCCCTTAGCTTCTGTGTACCCTTGTGTGTTTGTCTGTCTTGCACATACTGAGCGTAGGGACCGTCGCCCAGTTGTACGCCGTCGCCTAGGACGGGTCGTGCAAGTAGGCAGGGACTGAGTGGCTGGTAGATTAGGACTCACCTGTCTGTCTCCCTACCCCGTCATTACAAAAGGTTTCCGTTTGTCACCGTTTTGACAGGGTTCCGTTGTTTTTGACGCAGCTAATAGCATAGTCGACTGCGCTATTGATTCCGTCAAAACAATGGAACCCTGTCACAACGGAGACAAACGGAAACCTTTAGCAACGTTTCTTTCACCATGGAGATCAAATGGTGAGGGATACAGATGGTGAGGTTTCATTTTGCCTTTCCGTTGAGGGGTTACCCGATGAAACCTCAGACGAAAGGGCAGCGGTGATGTGAACAGGCCCTTACTAATGTTTTTGTGTGTTTGTGTTTTTTTACAGGTTCAGTCGTTGGACTACGTCGGATTCGTGGACTACTTCGATGACGACTTTTTGTTTATTATCAATAAAATGGTTAACGAGGGTTGTGTAGTTTTTTTTTATATGTCTTCGTATTTTTTTTAAACTTTATTACTACCGCCTTATTAATAGCTGCTGGCTGATTGACAGCGTCCATTACTAAGGCGGGGCTTAGTGTTAGCCGATGCAGAGGCTACCACTAACCCCCATTATTACCCCGGTACCCACCGCCACCAGGGGTGCCGGTATGAGCCGGGTACGATCCAGTACCCGACAATCTGTAGTAATGGTCGGGCACTGGGGCAGCTGCAGGCTGGTGTTATTAGGCTGGTAAAGGCCAAACACAGTGACCTCCCCCCTGGTAATGCCAGGCTGCTGCTTCTGCTGCTGTGTTGTAGCTGGCTGGTTATGAAATAGGGGGGACCCCACGTCATTTTTAAAAATGTATTGAAATAAAAATCCTACACACAACCCTCGTTATCCATTTTATTGAGAATTAAAAAAAACGCTGTTATCGTGGTAGTCCTCATATCCAAAGTAGTCCAACAACCGAACCTGTAAAAGAATTAGAAGGGGGGATGCCCCTGGATCGCGTCACAGGAATCTCTGTGACGCGATTGAGAGACATACCATATATGGGCAGACAGCCCAGGGTCCATTGAAGGACCCCAGGGCTGTCTTACCATATTTCCTGTTGTTAGGGCATACTTAGGTATGTCCGAACAACTGCCTGTGTACTATCAGTATATACACCGCATTCCAAATTATTATGCAAATGTTATTTTTCGCTGATTTTCCTAAATAGTCGATGCAAATGACAGTCAGCATAATCTTCAAGCCATCAACCGTTGGAGTATAATGCAAATTTTATTGAACAAATCTCCTAATGATAACAATTTTTTTTTTCAAATTATTATGCACAACAGAGATCAAAACATTTTAAAGGTTGTAAAGAGAACTAAAATGGTAATTTGTTGAATTTGCAGCATCAGGAGGTCATATTTACAGAAATCAAAAGCTCTTTCAATCAAAAAAAACTTAGCAGGCCAAGTTACATGTTAACATAGGACCCCTTCTTTGATATCACCTTCACAATTCTTGCATCCATTGAATTTGTGAGTATTTGGATCTTGAATATCTTTGCAGGATGTCAGAATAACCTCCCAGAGCTTCTGTTTTGATGTGAACTGCCTCCCACCCTCATAGATATTTTGCTTGAGGATGCTCCAAAGGTTCTCAATAGGGTTGAGGTCAGGGGAACATGGGGGCCACACCATGAGTTTCTCTCCTTTTATGCCCATAGCAGCCAATGACACAGAAGTATTCTTTGCAACATGAGATGGTGCATTGTCATGCATGAAGATAATTTTGCTACGGAAGGCACGGTTCTTCTTTTTGTACCATGGAAGACAGTGGTCAGTCATAAACTCTACGTATTTTGCAGAGGTAATTTTCACACCGTCAGGGACCCTAAAGGGGCCTCCCCATGATTCCAGACCAAAACATGACTCCGCCACCTCCTTGCTGACGTCGCAGCCTTGTTGGGACATGGTGGCCATTCACCAACCATTCACTACTCCATCCATCTGGACCATCCAGGGTTGCACGGCACTCATCAGTAAACAACACGGTTTGAAAATTAGTCTTCATGTATTTCTGAGCCCACTGCAACCATTTCTGCTTGTGAGCATTGTTTAGGGGTGGCTGAATAATAGCTTTATGCACACTTGAAAACCTCTGGAGGATCCTACACCTTGAGGTTCGCGGGACTCCAGAGGCACCAGCGGCTTCAAATTCCTGTTTGCTGCTTTGCAATGGCATTTTAGCAGCTGCTCTCCTAATCCTATTAATTTGTCTGGCAGAAACTTCCTCATTATGCCTTTATCTGAACGAAACCGTCTGTGCTCTGAATCAGACACAAATCTTTTCACAGTACGATGATCACGCTTACGTTTTCTTGAAATATCCAATGTTTTCATACCTTGTCCAAGGTATTGCACTATTTCATGCTTTTCGGCAGCAGAGAGATCCTTTTTCTTTCCCATATTGCTTGAAACCTGTGGCCTGCTTAATAATGTGGAACGTCCTTCTTAAGTAGTTTTCCTTTGATTGAGCACACCTGGCAAACTAATTATCACAGGTGTCTGAGATTGATTACAATGATACAAAAGAGCCCTAAGACACAATACCATCCATGAGTTTAATTGAAAAACGAATAATTAAATGTTTATGACACTTAAATCCAATGTGCATAATAATTTGGAATACGGTGTAGATATATGCCAGTACATTAAAGTTTAAAAATAAAGTAAATACAAAGTAAGTTTAAATAAAAAAAAAAATACACATACACCCTTTTTTACAATAAACATTAAAATAAGTCTCAATACATAAAACATACACATTCGGTATTGGCGCGTCCGTAATAACCTGCACAACAATTTTTTTGCATCATTTGTGATGTGTATGCTGTAAAAAATACAGTAAAAACGGCTTTCTTTCACTTATTATTGTGAGGCACGAGATGTGATGAATTTAAACTCCATGTGCCTCACATTAATAGTAATTAACCCCATCATGTACCTCACACATTAACCAATTATGACTGAGAAACATGATGGGGTTAATTACTATTAATGTGAGGCACATTCAAAATTCATCACGCCTCGCGCCTCACATCACAAAATGGAAGAATTATTTTATTATTACTTTTGGCAAAGTATCATTTTGGTATCGAAATCGCAATACTACACAAGGTATCGGTATCGAAGTCCAAATCCTGGTATCGTGACATCCCTAATTCAGTAGCAGTATTATTCAGTATTATTCAGTCACTATGTGGTTATGGTGTGGTGGTATTATTCAGTAACAGTATTGGGGTGTTATTCAGTCACTATGTGGTTATGGTGTGGTGGTATTATACAGTAACAGTATGGGGGTATTATTCAGTCACTATGTGGTTATGGTGTGGTGGTATTTTTCAGTAACAGTATGGGGGTATTATTCAGACACTATGTGGTTATGGTGTGGGGGTATTATTCAATAACAGTATGGGGGTATTATTCATTCACTGTGGTTCAGTCACTATGTGTTTATGGTGTGGAGGTATTATTCAGTACCACTATGGGGGTATTATTCAGACACTATGTGGTTATGGTGTGGGGGTATTATTCAGTAACAGTATGGGGGTATTATTCATTGACTATGTGGTTATGGTGTGGCGTTATAATTCAGTAACAGTATGGAGGTATTATTCAGTCACTATGTGGTTATGGTGTGGGGGTATTATTCAGTAACAGTATGGGGGTATTATTCATTGACTATGTGGTTATGGTGTGGCGTTATAATTCAGTAACAGTATGGAGGTATTATTCAGTCACTATGTGGTTATGGTGTGGGGGTAATATTCAGTAACAGTATGGCGGTATTATTCAGTCACTATGTGTTTATGGTGTGGAGGTATTATTCAGTAACACTATGGGGGTATTATTCAGTCACTAAGTGGTTATGGTGTTGTGTTATTATTCAGTAACAATATGGGGGTATTATTCAGTCACTTTGTGGTTATGGTGTGGAGGTATTATTCAGTAAAAGTTTGGGGGTATTATTCAGTCACTATGTGGTTATGATGTGGGGGTATTATTCAGTAACAGTATGGTGGTATTATTCAGTCACTATGTGGTTATGGTGTGGGGGTATTATTCAGTAACAGTATGGGGGTATTATTCATTGACTATGTGGTTATGGTGTGGCGTTATAATTCAGTAACAGTATGGAGGTATTATTCAGTCACTATGTGGTTATGGTGTGGGGGTAATATTCAGTAACAGTATGGCGGTATTATTCAGCCACTATGTGTTTATGGTGTGGAGGTATTATTCAGTAACAGTATGGGGGTATTATTCAGTCACTAAGTGGTTATGGTGTTGTGTTATTGTTCAGTAACAATATGGGGGTATTATTCAGTCACTATGTGGTTATGGTGTGGAGGTATTATTCAGTAAAAGTTTTGGGGTATTATTCAGTCACTATGTGGTTATGATGTGGGGGTATTATTCAGTAACAGTATGAGGGTATTATTCAGTCACTATGTGGTTATGGTGTGGCGGTATTATTCAGTAACAGTATGCGGGTATTATTCAGTCACTATGTGGTTATGGTGTGGGGGTATTATTCAGTAACAGTATGGGGGTATTATTTAGTCACTATGTGGTTATGGTGTGGTGGTATTATTCAGTAACAGTATGGTGGTATTATTAAGTCACTATGTGGTTTTGGTGTGGGGGTATTATTCAGTAACAGTATGGGGGTATTATTTAGTCACTGTGGTAATGGTGTGGGGGTATTATTCAGTAACAGTATGCGGGTATTATTCAGTCACTATGTGGTTATGGTGTGGTGGTATTATTCAGTAACAGTATGGTGGTATTATTCAGTCACTATGTGGTTATGGTGTTACGGTATTATTCAGTCACTATGTGGTTATGGTGTGGCAGTATTATTTGGACCTTATAATGTATTATTATTGGTAATATTGGTCTTATTATAGTGAGTTGTGTTCAGTAACAGTATGGGGTTATTAGTCACTATATGGTTATGTTGTGGCAGTATTATTCAGTAACAGTATGTAGGTAATATTTAATCTTGTATAATGGTATGATTTAATAACTGTATAAGTATATAGATAATTTTTTTGTGTGAGGGGGGGACATATGCTTTCGGGCTCACAGCACTCCTGGACGCACTAGAAGTCAGTGATGTAGTTCTCTGCACATCGCCTTCTGAATTGACTGCATTATTCTTACACTAGGATGGTGAGGGTCCTAACTGACATTTATCCATGTATTCATGCGTTGATATGACTCGCGAATAAATACAGCTACATCATTCATTAAATGAAATAGTAATGCACTTGGAATCACGACTTTTGTGGTCTCTGCCAGCACTAAATTCAGTACATGAGCATAGTACCAGACATGGATTTGGCCTGGTGACTCTGCTGACAACCACGCAGAAAACCCTCTATATTGTCCTTGCATGTTTGCAGCTCCATCTGTAGAATTGGCAATACAATGTTTTATGTCTATTTTGCATGACTGGAGAACTCCTAGGGATTTCCCCCACATAAGAGATAATGGGCTTCAGACACCAGCAATGGAAGAATTGCGCAAACACTTGCTCAAATTTGATGAAAAGGCCACAACTGACAAAAAGCTTGTAATTGTTCTACTTGGTGTTGTTTAAATGCATTAATTTATCATTTATGTTTTAATGAATTACTCTGTTTTTTTAAGGGGTTATCCAGGATTTTAAAATTGATGGCCTGTTCTTATGATAGGCCATCAATATCAGATCGGTGGGGGTCTGACTCTTGGCACCCCTGCCGATCAGCAGTTTGAAGGTGCCTTTATTGTTTATCAGGCACAGATCTGTAGTTTTAGTATAGTAGCAGCTGTACCTGGTATTACATCTCAGAGCAGCTCAGTCCCAGTCAAGTCAATCCAAACCTTCTCATAACCTACAAGCTGACTAACATATTTCACATTCACCACATCGCAAGTGGGCCTGTGTTCTACCAAATGCCAGGGCTGGATTTCAGTCCCAGTCCGGCCCTGCTTATGAGTTAATATTTTTGTTTTATTATAAGCTGATTTCAGTATCTGTCCTGGATAGCCCATGTCCAGGAAATGTTTAAGCAACAACTTAGACTGTTCCACGAAATCCTCATTCTTTTGTACAGTTTTTCCTTATCCTTCTATATTGCCCATAGGGCACGTTCTTCAGCCGCCTAGGGTGATGACTGCTGTTAAAATTGAGGAAGCTACATATATTTACCCTCTTAAAATAGATCTTAGTGTTAATTTTCCCATCTAACTCTTTCATAATAACCAAATCCAAAAATTGTATTGAATTTTCAGAAAAGTTTAGGGTAAAATTTAACCCCCAATCATTGCTGTTGATTTCCTTGATGAAATCAAATTTGGTACCCAAATCTATCTACAGGGGGCTGTATCTGGGGCACTTTATATAGGGGGATCTATGTAGAGCACTATATACAGGGGGCTCTATGTGGCACTATCTACAGGGGGCTCTATGAGGGGCACTATCTACAGGAGGCTCTATGAGGGGCCCTATCTACAGGGGGCACTATCTTCAGAGGGATCTATGGGGGCACTATCTACAGTGAACTCTATGAGGGGCTCTATCTACAGAGAGCTCTATGGGGGGCACTATCTATAAGGGGCACTGTGGTGTGGGGATTTACTTTACAGTATCATTGTATGGTACTATTATATTCAGGGGCACAGTGTATGGTACTATTATATTGAGGGACACAGTGTATGGTGCTATTATATTTAGGGTAATAGTGTATGGCACAGTAAGAATTTTATCGTTGTTTATAAGGGAGGACATTTTTAAAAAATTGAGAAGCTGAAGACATCTGAGCGGCAAACTGCAGAAATGGGCCGTGGTTGGGAGAAGTCATCTTAGAGGTCTGGACAGGATGGGGAAGAAAAGAGAAAAAGAACAACTAGAATCTGAGATGTCACCTGTAAATCACTTAACGTAAATGTTCATTCTACCTCTAATCAGTAATGTAGTCACTGTATGATCTGCAGAGAGATGATGGGTGGTATGATTTTTTTTTTGTAAAGGATCTGCCAGACACAACTTCTGTGTCGACGCCCATAGGTAATCAGTCTGCACCTGCTTCTATGTCTGTGAGACTGACTTCATCTTCCACCACCCAGGATGGCAGGCTTAGGAGTGGGAGAGCCTATCACAACCTGGCCAGACGGAGCTAGCTCCCGCCCTCTGTCTATTTATACCTGCCCTTCCTGTTCCTTCTTTGCTTGTGATTCTTCTCTGTTGGTTTCCTGGCCCTGCTGCGGCTTCTTGAACTACTGATCCTCTGCTTGTGAGAGGTCTGGACCGGATCTTATCATTAATGTTGTGAGCATTATTTGATTTTGAAGGGGGTGGGGCACTTTTTTTGACCTGTTTGTCAAATTTCCTAGAAACTGCCCTGCTCCCTACATCTGGCCACAGCGCTTTTTTGCCACAAAAAAAAGTGTCAAAAAACGCCAGGAAAAATGGCACAAAAAAACTAGCATTTTTCCTTAAAACGCTGCCTTGAAGCCATCCTTTTTTTCTAAAAAGTAATAATATGCACAGCCAATTTTTCAGGTTCATTGTGCCTATTGCACAACCACACACACCCTGTCCCCTTACCCTTTTCTAATATTCAGTCACAAAGAGAGGCACTATTATTGTGTGGCACCATTACCGTCTGGGGCACTATCTATTTTGCACTATTGTTTTTGGATTTACTCTAGTTATGGGGGCACCAGAAGGCAAAGTTTTAGTCAAAGCAGCAAGATGGTACCAATAAAGGGGAAGCAGGATGGAAAGTTTGTGTAGAGGATGTGGAATTCGTAGGGAGGGTGGTGGAATAGCAAGAAGTCTAAGATGTCTGGGCAGAAAACTGCAGATACAAGAAGTGGCCTGGAGAAGTTGTTATGGTGGTCTGGACTATATTGGAGAGTGAACAGAAAGTGATTACAATCAGAGAAGACATCACCTGTGAGTCACTGAATTTGACTGTACTGTTTTCACTTATATGGTCTGCAAAGCTGCTACGTAAAACTGGCATCTACCAATATATGGTCAACCTGTGATGGTAATATTGGCCCTTCTATAGTGGTATTACATGGTAACTGTATGACTGCATTATTTAGAGGCTGTGTACAACATAGCAGACTGAACACTGGCATCCACATCCTCTGCTCAGCAGTCGGCTGTATTGTATATGGCCTGCCCCGCCTGTCCTAGCACTGGCAGAGAATATTTGCTGACTTCTACTACTGTTAGTTAGTCTTCTCTCCCAGAACATCAGCGCTAGGACAGGCAGGGCAGACAGACTTTGCTGAACTGAAGATGTGGCTGCCAGTTTTTGGGGAAAGAGGATCCCAGTGTCCTCTCCAAAAGAGGAGACACGGGACCTTTCTCCCTGATACCAACAACCTTATCCTCTGCTCAGCCAGATGTAGTATGAGTTATGAGAATGGGGGAGTGCACTGTGCACAACACTCTGAGCCTGGTCAAAGCTTCATAATGAACTTTCTTTAACCCCCCCCCCCCCCCATTTGAGAAAATCCTATGTACGCCCCTAGTAGCAAAGGTCTGAATTGCTAGTCCTTCTAGTCGACGTCTTCCCTCTTATGGACAGCCATGGGAGAGAAGTACAGAGTGAATCCCTGTCCAGTACCCCTTTCCATTGTTTGCTAGGAATGTAACACCTGTGGACAGGTGAAGCCCTGCACAGTTTTCAAATTTTTTATTGGAAATGGGGTGGTAATACCAAAACTAGGCATCTTTTCATGGGTTCCATAGTAGCAGTATGGGCTACCTCCATAGTGTTCATAACCTTGCTTTCTTTGTTGATGAAATATGTCAGGAGCTACAGACCACAGGCAGAGCCATGGAAAAACATTATACGTATTTGTATTGTTTTTATCACCGCTTCTATTTTTTAATCTTCCTTTGTGGAGTTTTAAATGGCATCTATGTTCTATTTACCCAGACAAGGAAATGACAGATTACAAGAGACAGGATATTTTTAACTATTGCTTCCTCCACCTGCCCAGTAATTACAGAGATGAAAATTCACTAGTGGCAAACTAAGTCAATTTCAGCAAAAATACAGACAACATCTGGGTAAATGATTTATCAGTACAGCTGCAGAATTGGCAAGAAATTATATTGTTTCAAACTGAGCTTTTTTGAAAAATGTCACATATAATTAACACACTTTCTGAAACGCTGTCAGTAAAATATTTGTGAGCAGATCACGTCTAGTTGTGTACAATATAATTGTTGTAGGCTGCTTATCTAAGGCTTTGTTCACATCTACATCAGGGTGCCGTTCTGATGTTCCGTCGGGGCTTACTGTCAGAACGGGACCCTGACTGACACAAACGGAAACCATATTTTTCAATGGTGACAGATCCGTTGACAGGTTTCCGTTGAAGCTCCGATGGACCATCAGAACGCAGATGTGAACGAAGCCTTATGTGTATGGCGTCCACCTGATCCTTTGTTCTTCCAGGGGATAAAGCACTCCCAGAAGGGTATGGCATTGACATGCCGATCTGAGCAAGCATGTTTATGGGGAGGTCGGGGGATATAGCTGTTGGCCAAATGAGCATTCAGCTGAAATCTGTCTGTCCATCTTTGTGTCTGGCCAGGTTGTATTCACACGTGCCATTTTTGCTGTTGTTTTTGCCACAATTTTTGGTGCGTTTTTGTAAACCCTAAAATATTTTACTGTAATTAAACGAAAACAAAAAATGCATAAAAAAACAACAGCAAAATGGCATGTGTGAATTCACCCATAAGGTACCTAATTTCCCTAGGGTACAGTTCCACATAGCGGTGTCGGTATGCAGCTAAAACCACGCTTTCTTGCGGTGACCAATGGCCACCGTATGTGGGTTTATACCTCAATGACCTGTCATCTATACTTCCATGTCCTGCTAAAATTGTACTATTTAATCTGTAGTTTCTCTTTCAGTCATCTTCGCCAGCTCATACATTAATTAATTTTTTGCCACTAGATTTTCATAATAATCAGGTGTTTTTATTTTAACAATCATGAAGAATTTGTATTATAATGATCATTTATCACAATTATCAAATGAAATGTGACAGAAGAGTGGTATAATGTGCATTATAATTTTATCTTGTCGTACAACATGTACAACATTTTGAAAAATTGCCCCAAAAGGGCGAGGCTAAACAACTTGATGGTTTAGTAAAATTTATAATTGACTTATGTCATTTTTTTAAGCCAAATTTTTTTAAACATGTACCACAACCATTAAGTTGGGTAAATCTGTGTAGGATGTGGCTAGTTGTTCCAAATATATTATGTACAGTAATTGTGCGCATTTTCATAAGTTAAATTATAAAATGTATTAAATGATAAATTATAAGCATCTTGTTTTTATTCTGTGTAAAGCATCTACTGCTATATGTGCCCAATGGTGGTCTAATCTTGTACCCTATTCATTAACTTATTGCACCATTATACTCCCCAAATACACTCAGCCCTAACAATTTGGCACTGCTATGAGGGCACTTAATGGCGGCATTATATGAATTCTGATTCTATGGAGGTATTACGTGAGCACCATATAGTGTTATTTGGGCCAGCAGCATTCCTGAATATTACATTGCTGGTAACACCCCTGGTGACATTATTAATGCATGTATAGGTTATGTTATCAATCTGTACAAAACTTTCTTGCACCTGAAATAAGGCAATTATTTTATGCAAAATGCCACTGTGAGAGACCACCACCAATGTGGTACTATGAGATGATTAAGAATTTACTGAACAGTAGATAGCTTATTTTAAAGGGGTTATCCCAGAATCGACAATTCTCAACTATCCACAGGATAGATGATAATTGTGTGATTTCTGGGGGCTCCATGGCTCGGACCCCCACTGATTGCGAGAACAGTGGTTCCAAACCTCCAGTCCCAACTCACTGCACCCCTCGCAGTGAGGAGGAACTTGAATGTAGTGGTGGTCCAGCATGCTCTCGTTGCTGCATTCAATGTGTATCGGACTGACGGATTCAGCCGAGCACTGTACTCTGCCGCCGCTCCCTTCAAAGTCCTCCTTACTGTTATCAAGCAGTTAGAAGAAACTGGTGGTTCGGGACCCCCATTCTCATTATCGATGGGGGTCCCAGCGATCAGACAATTATCTCCTATCCTGTGGTTAGGTGATAAATATAGATTCTGGAACAACCCCTTTAAGGCTATTTTGTATGTTGACTTGATACAAAATTTGGGCACTTCATGGAGTGGCGATATCTGATCACACAACTTCTAATTAAATTCATTGCTTATGTAAGTGAACAAAAAAATGTACACAACTGTATTCTAGTAGAATGATTCTTATAAAAACACTATTTTTTTTTTTAGCAGTAAAAGGATCATCACTACTAGAAGCTTCTGCGTATGACCCAAATTAATCTTCAGTAAGCAGCTATACATAAGGAAAATTATAGCCTAGTCCTCAGTAATCATTTCTTCACAGTCAGCGGAGCTGTAATTACATTCCTGCTCTTTAATTTTATGTCCCATTTGATTCTTCATTTAATGCAAATGTTTGCTTTGGTTTTAAGTTAAAACATCAATAATTATAAGAAACGTGTTGTAGAGTATCTTAAAGAAATACTACCATGAAAATGTGGAATAGTAATTTAGTAATTCCTCACCTTAGAAACGTGTATATTTTATTACACTATGGCCCTCATATATTAAAACTAGTGTAGACAAATTGAGCAGTTTCCTATACTATGCTGTAAAGGGGTGCTACGAGATTAGAAACAGCGCCTGACTAACTACTGACTTTCACATAGGCATATTTTGGTCACTTATTTGCATCTGTATATCAGAGAAAAAGTATAATGGAAAGTTTTGTACCGTGTTTTGGACGCAAGTCCTGATTTCGGCTTTCAATGATGCAAAGATGCAAAATACTCACCGTCAGACACCCGTATGAAAGGTGCCTATAGCATGTGCCATGACTGCATCCATAATAACACAGCTGTGGGCTGCAAAAGAAGATATAAACTGACATGCTGAAAAGTGAGTAGTATTCCCTAGCAGCCTACTATATGAACTACCATGTAAAAAATGTCAAGCGATGTTCGACAGAAATGGTCAAAATCTTATGTGTATGTGCTTTAGCTGGATCTGGTGTGTGTGCGGGCAGTATAGATGAAATAAGCATAAGGTATGTTGGGCTGCAAGGGTTCAAGCCAGAACCTTTGTTCCCCAAGGAGATAAACGCTGCCAGAGATAAACATACATACTTGGTCGATCCTAGCCTTCATATGGGGGAGCATTAGGCTGCTAGCTTTTTAGTACATGGCCAGCTTTAGTCATTTACTGTTGTGTGTATCATGTAGTAATGATATAGAGGATGGGATTAATAGCACTGTTTCTATTTTTGCAGATGACACCAAGCTATGTAGAATGTTCAGTCTATGGAAGATGTTCATAAACTACAAGCCGACTTGGACACATTGAGCTTTTGGGCATCCACTTTGAAATGAGGTTTAATGTGGATAAATGTATAGTTATGCATCTGGGTACCAACAATCTGCATGCATGATATGTCCTAGGGGGAGTTAAACTGGGGGAGTCACATGGTGAGAAGGATCTGGGTGTACTTGTAGATCATAAACTAAATAACAGCATGCAATGTCAGTCAGCTGCTTCAAAGGCTAGCAGGATATTGTCGTGTATTAAAAGAGGCATGGACTCGCAGGACAGGGATGTAATATTACCACTTTACAAAGCATTAGTGAGGCCTCATCTAGAATATGCAGTTCAGTTCTGGGCTCCAGATCATAGAAAGGATGCCCTGGAGTTGGAAAAAATACAAAGAAAAGCAACTAAACTAATAAGGGGCATGGAGAATCTTAGTTATGAGGAAAGATTAAAAGAATTAAACCTATTTAGCCTTGAAAAAGTGACAATTAAGGAAGGACATTATTAACTCATCTAAGTATATTAATGGCACGTACAAAAAATATAGTGAAAACCTGTACCATGTAAAATTTGCTCGAAAAACAAGGGGGCACTCCCTCCGTCCGGAGAAAAAAAGGTTCAACCTGCAGAGGCGACAAGCCTTCTTTACTGTGAGAACTGTGAATCTATGGAATAGTCTACCGCAGGAGCCGTCACAGCAGGGACAGTAGATGGCTTTAAAAAAGGCTTAGATAATTTCCTAGAACAAAAAAAATATCAGCTCCTATGTCAATGTGTAGAATTATTGTTTGACTGTTGATCCAGTCTGATCTCCACTCCAATTTTTTATTTTTTAGGCCAGATTGGTTAATGCCTTATGTTTCAAAACTGGTTGTATCGTTGTAATACTGTAACTTTAAAATATCCCTAACACCAGTATTTTACCCTCCAGTGCTGTAAGATTATTACAAGACATCATAAATCCCAAAAATCTTAAACATGGAACAATCATTTCAGATACCAGTGATTTTAAACTAAACAATAAAACCAAAATGGTCTACAAGAGAGTGTTTATAAGCAGAAATGCATATGTATGTCTCAGCAAGAGCCAAAGGTTCAGAGATGATAGATAGAGAGGATTAATTTACATATAAATCCTAACCCCCTGTAGCGATGGCCATTAGCATTCTAATTGGCTATAATCACAAGTAAATACTCAAATTACAGTGGAGACGAATGGCCCCCTAAGGTTGTCATTTGCAAAATCAACAATACCAAGGAAGTCTTTTGTTGGATTTAAAAAAGAAAAGCTTAGAATATCAGGTTGCTGCTTAGCAAAATGACAGGTCAGGATAGAAAAAGGTTTTGGAAAACTCAAAGAGGTTGTTACTTATTATATGATAAATACTGCACACTAAAGGCCCTTTTACACTGTCTGATGATTGGATGAACGAGCCCGCATATGAACGCTCATTCCCGAGTTAATCGGCCCGTGTAAACATGGCAGCGATCAGTCAAATAACGAGCAAATCGTTGTTTGCCTGCTGATCGCATCTTTTGTACCGCCATAAAAATGGTCGTCTGCCTGCAGCACATCTCCCTGTGTAAACTGGAAACTGTATGGGACAAACGATCATCCGAGAGAGGAAATGGAGTGATTTACAAATGTCTAGAGTGGGCTTAGCCGGTAAGGTGCCCCTTCTAATCCGTTCTTCCAGAGGTGGGCAATTGATAACTTCTCTGAAGTAAGAGAGTTTGCACAGTTAGCATTCCGTTTCATCTTAGCGAAGGAGGATAGTCCTCGGACATAACATTGTCGCTCCTTGTTGCAGACATTGATCTCGCCCTATATTTCCCCTTACATACAGGCTCACAAATTCTGGATAAGTCATGTTTTCCCAATCACAAAGTCAGATGTCTCTATCTGTCCTGTTCTTAAGGCATTCAACTATTTTTTTTAAACCAAAGTGATTTTGCATGGAAAGCATGTCCAACCTCAGATACTTGCTAGAGAGAGAATTTTTTTATTAGACCTCAAAGATGTCTTCGACAGGTTTGCCATTGTTCCAAAACACCAATGCTTGCTGCAGTTTTGGCGGAACAACCAGTTATATCATTAGGATGATATATCCAACACACCAAACACATTCTCTGATGAAGGCGTTGGTCTCCCATTATCGTTCAAACAGAATTTCATGTCTGTGTACTTGGACAACCTTCTTGTCTCCCAACCAAACATGTACATATCATCCAGTCAACAAAACATGGTGATGTCCACCTTCATGGAAACAGGTTTTTTATTATAAATATAGAGAAATCAGTCCTTCAACCATTACAATCACTAGTTTTCCTGGGGTTTTTCTATAGATACAATTTCTTTCTCAATGAGCATGACATTCAGCAATCAACTTCGCACATTCTCAAAAGGTGTCTTTGAGGAAATTATCCTGATAGGGAAGATAGTGGCCCTCCAGCCAGGTTGTAAAACAGCTCCATTAAGGTGCAGACACATGCAGCTTTATCTTAGTAATCTTTTGAGACAGGGTCTAGGGTGGAACACAGTAATTTCCCTTCCTCACATAGTGGTCGCGGAATTACACCATATTCACATGCTGTTACAACCCCCTCAATCTCTTATTTGTCGTCGTCCCCCCTCCATACTAATTCTCACCAATACGAAAGATGCCTCTCTGTCAGGCTGTGGATCTTTCCTACCCAACAAGGCTTTGAGGGGAAAATGGTCGAAGACTGAAATCTGTCTACGTATTAATCTCCTAGAGTACAGAACAGCCATATTAGCTCTCTAGAGCTTGGTTCTAACACTTCCACAACATCAGTTTTTTTAGTTCATATGGACAACAGAACAGTGGTAGCATATATAAACAGTTCGACAGAAGATCTCGGATGTACAGGTTCTAGTATAACCAGTATGGCCCTCCAAACCCTTGTATCCAAAGGTATGCCAAGTAACCATAGGTCCAAAAGTCGCATTAAGCCTAATGGTGGACTGCTTTCAGGGTACCAGAGAATTTTTCTTGCAACTTTCCCAATTAATGTGGATTACAGCCCTGGTAGGCTGTTCTCAGTCACAGACCAGCAAATGAGTTGATTAATTTGTCATTTCACCCATGCACATAGGCTTGTTACAAGGCAAACATTAATGAATTTTTGGATTGGCTAGGAGATAGACAGGAACATTACAATTTATGTCCTGGAAATTTCAATCCAAAAACTTTTACATTTATTGGTTCGGTCCTTAATAATGTCTTTATCTAAAACTTTTCAAGAGAACGGTCATTTCTCCGCGCATTCAGCCAAAATATTTTTCTCTGCGTGATATTGATTCTTTTAACATATTTAAAGGAACAGTGTTACCACAATTTTTTTTTTAATATGTTAAAGATATTAGTGCTTTATTAAAAACGTTTGGATTAATTTGTGTGTTTGTGTGTTACTTTTTCTTATTTTTACACTTTTTCTTCCCTATGGGGGCTGCCATTTTTTTTTCCATTTCTGTATGTGTCGATTAACGACACATACAGACATGGAATACGGCAGCTCCAGTCCCATAGGGACTGCGAACGGGGCCCGTTCCATCCACTAACATGTACGCCGCTGTGTGGGAACGCAACGGCGCATGCGCCGCTCCCACACAGTTAAATTTGAAATGCGCGCCGTCCGGCGCCATATTCCTGTGGACCGGAAGTCGCGGCCGGACAGTAAGATTACTACTTCCGGTCGCGGCTTCCGGACTTGTGCACATGGAGCAGCGGCAGCAGACGGAGCGGATGGACCGGAGGGAGCGGCGGCGACTGGAGCAGGTAAGGGATTTTTATGTATGTTTGTGTTTCAGTGTGTGTTTACTACTGTATGTAAACCTTCTACACTGTGTGTTAGCTCAAAAAATGGCGACACACAGTGTAGGAGGTTAGACCGTTCAAACCCCTCGTTTCTCCCGGCACTAGCCAGGATAAAGGAGGGGGGGATGCTGAGAGCTCACTAGAGCGAGGGCTTTTTACCTAATTTTGCAGCATAAAGCAATGTGGTTGCTTTACCACATGCAATGCTGCAATTTTGGGAATGGCTCCATCTAGTGACCAGCAATGGGAAATATTATAAATTAGAATCCAATTGAATCCAATTTATAATATTTCCTGACTTGTGAAAAAAAAAAAAAAATTAGAACAATGTTTAATCACCTATACACTAATTGTTTAACTAAAAAAAAAAAAACATGTTTTGCTGGCAACACATTCCCTTTAAAGAGGCTCGGTCACCAGATTTTGCAACCCCTATCTGCTATTGCAGCAGATAGGCGCTGCAATGTAGATTACAGTAACGTTTTTATTTTTAAAAAACGAGCATTTTTGGCCAAGTTATGACCATTTTTGTAGTTATGCAAATGAGGCTTGCAAAAGTCCAAGTGGGTGTGTTTAAAAGTAAAAGTCCAAGTGGGCGTGTATTATGTGCGTACATCGGGGCGTTTTTAATACTTTTACTAGCTGGGCGTTCTGATGAGAAGTATCATCCACTTCTCTTCACAACACCCAGCTTCTGGCATTGCAGATCTGTGACGTCACTCACAGGTCCTGCATCGTGTCGGACACATCGGCACCAGAGGCTTCAGTTGATTCTGCAGCAACATCGGCGTTAGCAGGTAAGTCGATGTAGCTACTTACCTGCAAACGCCGATGCTGCTGCAGAATCATCTGTAGCCTTTGGTGCCGATGTGTCCCCGCTCGTCTGACACGATGCAGGACCTGTGAGTGACGACACAGCGTGATCTCTCGAGAACACGCTGTGTCTGCACTGCCAGAAGCTGGGCGTTCTGAAGAGAAGTGGATGATACTTCTCGTCAGAAAGCCCAGCTAGTAAAAGTAGTAAACACGCCCCGATGTACGCACATAATACACGCCCAGTTGTACTTTTACTTTTAAACACGCCCACTTGGACTTTTGCAAGCCTCATTTGCATAACTACAAAAATGGTCATAACTTGGCCAAAAATGCTCGTTTTTTAAAAATAAAAACGTTACTGTAATCTACATTGCAGCGCCTATCTGCTGCAATAGCAGATAGGGGCTGCAAAATCTGGTGACAGAGCCTCTTTAAGCTCACTTAATCATGTGTGCATCACACTAAAAGGATTGGAAGTATTCCTAGTCTGCCTTATCTCCCTAACCCTAACAGCCAGGATAAGAGAACTTTCTTTGAACCATATGAATTAGCCGTAGTTGACAGTCACTCCGAAGGGTTTCCATATTGTTCTTAAACAGGATTTGTCACTAGTCATAGCACCTATTAGATTAGTTAGTAGATAATGCATTAATAAACTAGTGACAGATCCTCTTTAAGGGAAATACTAAAACATCTCACTTAGATGCTTATCTGGTAGAATTAGACCAAGTCAGAGATGAAGTAGACCGTTCTTTATGTGTGGTTCAGGTTTCTCTGGATCACATGGCCACTTTAAGAATAACACTAAACTATATTATTTCTAGACCAATCTCCAATAATAGAATTGGAGATTGAAAGCTGCAGGTATTGATATTGTCAAATTTAAAGCTTATTCTTTGAGAAGCGCAGCTTCTTCCTAAGCAGCTGTAAGGGGCGTTCCTTTAGGCACCATCTTTAGAACAACTAGATGGTCTTCACAAAAAATCTTCATCAAACATTACTGCCAAATTTCCGAGTTAGAACAGCTTCAATTCACACGGGCTACCATCAACTGTGTGCTATTCTTCTCACTAGCTGTCGCTAGGTGGCTTCCTCTTGCAAAACAAAATTCAGAACAGAGAATGAAATTAAAATTAGAGTGACGTATATGCCATATGTTGTGAATATAGAGAAGAAAATACATATTGTAATATTTTCCTGGATAAAATACTTGTTTTCAAGCACCTTCCAGTCTACCCACCTGTCTGTGCGGTCAACAGATAAGGTCAGTCATCTTACCTCCCAATAAATAAATTCTGACTCCAGGCCTTCAAGAGGCAGCCGCCTAACTCACTATCTGTTGCTAGGTGGCTGACTTTATAACCCTAAGGCTGGGTTCACACGACTTATTTTCAGGCGTAAACGAGGCGTATTATACCTCGATTTATGCCTGAAAATAGGGCTACAATACGTCGGCAAACATCTGCCCATTCATTTGAATGGGTTTGCCGACGTACTGTGCATACGACCTGTAATTTACGTGTCGTCGTTTGATAGCTGTCAAACGACGACGCGGAAATTGACTGCCTCGGCAAAGAAGTGCAGGGCACTTCTTTGCAACATAATTTGAGCCGTTCTTCATTGAAGTCAATGAAGAGCAGCTCAAGATTTACGAGCGTCGCAGACGCCTCGCATAATGCGAGGAGGAGCTTTTACGTCTGAAACGAGGCAGCTGTTTTCTCCTGAAAACAGTCTGTCTTTTCAGATGTAAAAGCCTCTCATCGTGTGCACATACCCTAAAACTAATTTAATTTGCAGATCATAGATTCCTGCAAACTGCGTTGTTGTCTCCTTCACCAGAAAAGATTGTCACATGGTTCACACCAAGCACGACTGGGCCATTGGATCATTAGAAGTGGTAGCCTCCTATTAAGAGGTTGAGAAAGTGTGCATGTTCAGCTCTGAAGTTGGGGTAATTATGCTTATAAAACATCATGGTCTGTTACCCTTGGCAACCAACTAGAGACTTGCTTTCTTTTACCCACTGTTGCAAAAGGAATTTTAAACTTGGTTGTTTGCTATTGGCTTTTCAAAGAATAACTTACAGTAAGAGAAGAAAAAGACTAGTTACTTATTGGGTCACTGACTGGTATTAATGGGGGCACTGGGGTTGTCTCCGATATGGTTCACTGGTTTGTTCTGTATTCAGGAGCATTGGTGTATATATTTATGGGTTTCTGATGTTAACTGGATTTAAGGAATACCATTCTATCTAGTGTATGGGCATAACTACAGCCATAGCTGCTGCTAAGGGTCCCGAGTCCGAGGAACCCAATTCTGGTACAGGAATTTTGTTCTTATTTGTCAGGAGAAAAACACAGTGGTGACTTTTCTAGCTCCACTACGTGTGTGCTCTTGGTTACTGCTCAAGTAAAAGTAGTTTTGCTGCTGTTTGGATTATTTCTGTCCAGTCTACTGTCATGAAGATGGGGAGGGGACATTTCTGACTTTTGCTATGGGGCCCTTTAAAGTCTAGTTATGCTGCTAATCTAGCATATAGTCTAACAAAAACAGTATTATGAGGCTGCATGAATAGGAGATTGACTGACCCCTGTCCTAGTTGTGTTTTTCACGCAATTTATATGTATAGTACATGAAGTTACTTTAAATTAATCTGCCTTGATAAGCCCTAAAATGTTTATGAGCTTATTATTACATCCATTAGTAAAGGAAGTAGGGATAGAAGGAGATATTTTCTATACATATCCGAAACTGCTGGCACAACAGAACTCGACCGTATTTGCCTTCCTGCTTGCTCAATACATGGTGCGTTATCAACGCTGTGTATACAATGCAGCTAGTGACTCTGACGACTCCCACTTTAAAAATTTAGTTTACTGTAACTTTATGCTATTTAAATACAAAAAGAAACGTTTTTGTTTTTTTTTGTTTTTTTATGTGTCTTGGCAAAAAAGACATACATTTTTTGGTTAATTTTTTAGTTCTGTAGATCAAATATGATTAGGTTTGTAATATATATTAATGATATTTTTAAATGTACAAAACATTATTTTTTTCACATTAGTCCATTATAGCACATCTCTCTTCTCCTGGGATACCAGTCAGAAACCTGGGCAAATATTATTCCAGCAGGCAATGTCTAATGTGTTAAATATTTCCTTTTTTCTCCTTCAGGTCCATTACTTGTATTTTTAAATACTGAGAGAAATTTCTGAACACCATATGTGCATATCTAGCTTGTGCCTAACCCTTTCTATGTTTAACATGTATTCATTGATTATAATTCTTAGTTGTATGTACAGTGACACCTCTTTGAGACGACCATCCAAAGTTGCATTGAATAGTGGTCTTCTAGTGGGTGGTCCTCTCAAAGAAGGAGGGCAGTCTACATAGTATATGGTGGAACAGATATTTGAAAATCTGGTCTGGATAAGGGGGTCTTCCCAAAGAGGTGGTCTTTTGGAGAGGTTTTACTATATATGAATTCTACACTTTATATTTTCCTACACATGAGGCCTTATAACAGTTAAATATTCTAGGTCATTTTTTTGTTCATGTCTCAGTTTTTGAGTTCTATTAAAATGATTTTAAAAAAAAAAGTGCAGAGGCGTTGTGTGGTTAGTCCATTATAGTAGTCATTTTGCCTAATATCAGAGTCTTTGCTTACTGGAATATTTTGTGCTTTCATTCAATTTGCAGTGAGTCACTTTTCACTCAATCTATGTGGCTCTGATGGAAAACAGACAGAGTATCTATTTTTCAGTTTCCTATTAATACTGTCCTCATTAACATTACATGCGTTGTTAATTTTCTTCTCCAGGATAGCAGATGTTTCACCAATAGTTAACCGTCCAGATATTGAAAGTTTACATGTAGACATACAGTACAGAAAAAAAATCAGCGTTCACATCAGAGTTGTCTTTCCGTTGAGGGGTTCTGTCTGAGCTTGCCGTCAGGTGAACCCCTTAACGGAAAGGCATACGGAAACCTTAGCTTCCGTTTACATCACTATTGATCTCAATGGTGATGGAAACTTTGCTAATGGTTTCCATTTGTCACCGTTGTGAAAGGGTTCAGTGTTTTTGACGGAATCAATAGCGTGGAATTAAAATGGAACCAGTTAATAATATTATTAAAACTTAGCAGAATATAAGACTGTGTTCACATAACGTTTGTAAACTATGTTCAGATTATGCACCGGGAAAGCTCCCTGCACATATGGCACCATTCATCTGGCGTTTACCAAAAGGGTGTCCTATTGGCATATGCCCAGACTGTTCATTTTTGCTGTATGGAAGTCATACAATATAAAATGTATACCATGCGGTGCACATTTTCTTTTAGTTTGAGGTCCCATGGGCGACATATACCTCTGTATGCCTATATCGCATATGCCACAGTCTTCCATCAGAGGTATCCTTTTGGGAAATCCTCCTAACATTTACCTCCAACGGAAGGCAATAACGTAGAGTGACAACAGAGCCTAAAGTAAATTAGATTTTTTTTTGTGCGGAAAAAAAATTCAGAAAATTTGTGCGGAAAGTGTTCTGCGGTGCGACTTTCAATTCTGCAGTATGTCAATTTATGCTGCCAGGGTCTGTAGGGAGATGCTGCATGTTTGGCCCATAGACTTGAATAGGGAGCAGAAATTCTGCAACAGATGAGTTTTGTTGTGGTTTGTACACTGTTTAAGCAGCGGAAATTCTGTAAAAAACGCTGGAAATCCGCATATGCACAAAAAGTATGCTATAATCAATGTTTAACACTATAGCCTCAAAAAAAAAAATTCTGCTGCAGAATCACAAAAAAAATGCAGATAAATCTGTCACAGAAATCCGCAGAAAATAGTGCGTTTTTGCTGCGCATATTGCTACGGAAACTCTGCATTTTTTCTGAAGCCATTTTACCTGCGGATTTAGTGTTAAAGATTGATTATAGCAAACTAAATGTGCACCTGCGGATTTCCAGCAGTTTTAAGTGCGTTTCCGCGTCGTGAATGCTGTACAAACCGCAACAAAGTAAATCTGTTGAAGAATTCAAGTCTATGAGACAAACACGCATCATCACCGCACAGAACCCGCATAAATTGACATGCTGTTTTGACTTAGTTTAGTTCTGACTAAAGTGACCCCTTAATGAATTCATAATTCATTGATTGCATAAAAAGTTTATATATATATATATATATATATATATATACATACGAGGAAATAGACGCAGCACTCCAAAAGTAGTTGCAAAGATAGTGGTTTATTCACCCATGTACAGAAATAGCTACGTTTCAGTCCTCTCAGCAGGACCTTTGTCAAGCCTTGTTGACGCATAACACCGTGATACTTGAATTCTCTGAAGTGCTGCTTTTTTCTACCTACTATATATATATTAGTCCTCAATGAATTAGAAAATCATCAAAAAGTTTATTTATTTCAGTAATTCAATTCAAAAAGTGAAACATATATAGATTCATTACACACAGAGTGATCTATTTCCAGCATGAAGTGCTCTAAAATTTCCTGCTAGACGGTTGCGTTGACTCTGGACTTGATATAACACAGTGGACCAACACTGCTGCTCAGTGGTCCAAAGTCCTGTTTTCAGATGAAAGTAAATTTTTCATTTCGTTTGGAAATCAAGGTCCCAGAGTCTGGAGGAAGTGGAGAGGCATCAATCCAAGTTGCTTGCGGTCCAGTGTGAAGTTTCCACAGTCAGTGATGGTTTGGGGAGCCATGTCATCTGCTGGTGTTGGTCCACTGTGTTATATCAAGTCCAGAGTCAACGCAGTCGTCTACCAGGAAACTTTCGAGCACTTCATGCTTCCCTCTGCTGACAAGCTTTATGGAGATGCTGATTTCATTTTCCAGCAGGACTTGGCACCTGCCCACACTGCCAAAAGTACCAATACCTGGTTTGATAACCGCAGTATCACTGTGCTTGATTGGCCAGCAAACTCGCCTGACCTTAACCCCATAAAGAATCTATGGGGTATTGTCAAGAGGAAGATGACACCAGATCCAACAATGCAGATGAACTGAAGGACGCTATCAAAGCAACCTGGGCTTCCATAACCCCTCAGCAGTGCCACAGGCTGATCGCCTCCATGCCACGCCGCATTGATAACACCAAAGCAGTGCCACAGACTGATCACCTCCATGCCACGCCGCATTGATGCAGTAATTCACGCAAAAGGAGCCCCGACCAAGTATTGAGGGCATATACTGTACATACTTTTCAGTAGGCCAACATTTCAGTATTAAAAATCATTTTTGAAATTGGGCTTATATAATATTCTAATTTTATGAGAGACTAAATTTAGGTCTTCATTAACTGTTACCATAATCATCAACATTAAAAGAAAAAGAATGCTGGAAATAGATCACTCTGTGTGTAATGAATCTCTATAATATATGAGTTTCACTTTTTGAATTGAATTACTGAAATAAATTAACTTTTTGATGATATTCTAATTCATTGAGAAGGACCAATATATATACACACACACACACACACACACACACACACACACACACACACACACACACACACACACACACACACACACACACACACACACACACATAAATACTAATGGAAATGCATTAAATGCTATTGATACCTTTATGTAGCTAAATTGTGCAAGGTCAAATATTACATGTCTTTTTTGGTGATGATCTGGCTCTTTTCAGAATACCTTTTTTGGGGGTATCAGAATTTGCCATTTAAATGCAAACTGCCCACTGTGAGGCATTATTCTGAGGAATTCGGCACACTCATACCATTACTACACTGACATCTCAGCTGGCATTATACCACCTACTTGAGTGAGTGATTGATTGTAATTCCATGCGGGAGGTCACAGGGAATGTACTTTTTTTCTGCTTTTTGTTAAGCAGTTTGCCATTATCTTGGATAATAAGCTTCAGAAACTTTTCATTCATTTTTGAAGGACAGCACTTATTGTCCGGAAAATTATGACATTGTTACATGAAGCACTCCATAACTAGAGGGTTTTCACCTCTTTATGACATTTGACCAGGACCTTCAGCTTTTTAAAAAAAATAATTTAGCTATCCATCCATCGATATCTATCTTTTTATCTACCTGTCTCTCTCATATCATACTATCTATAATAATAATAATAGTAATCTTTATATAGCGCATAAAAAATTCTATTAATAATAATATTCTATATAGCAACGCTTTACAATTGGGAAAGTAACAAACAAACAAATACAATTACAAATAATGACAAATACATTTTCATTCTTTCCTTTCCACCTTCCAAAAGCCATAAGTTTTCTATTTTTTCGTCAATATATCCCTATTGATTTTAGCCGGACAAGTTATAGTTTTTCATGGCGTCATTTATTGTACCATATAATGTACTGGGGCTGTCATTAACATACAGCCGCCACCCGCATTGTATGGAGCGGGCTCAGCCCGTGAGCCCGCTCCATACTTCCCCTACCCTATTCTGTGGTAAAACAAGGCAAAATAAATCACCAGCAGAGTGAAACATGGATTAGGATACTAATGAAACCTTGCACTTATGTTTACAGGGTGTAAGCAACACAATATCTAATATACTGTACATAAAAATCCTCCCTTCCACAATAAAAGTTTGATCCCATATATCTGAACATATATCTGTTGCAGGAGACGTACTCTCCATTAACAGATATATTCAGGAAGAAAACAAATGATCACAAATCCAAATGTCTTTCCATTCCGGTAGTGGTCTGATCAGAGGTTGAGGGTAGTGGCTGAGAAACTTCCATTGGTGATGAGAGAGTCTTAGATTCAGAAGGCGATTCAGTACCTGACGCGGCTGAAGTATCAGGTAAGTATGGTGGGACAGAAGGTGGGACATCACTGGACTTGACTGAAAGATATAGGCTGCAATAGATTCTTCTTCATGTTGGTTTTACTTGTAAAATATTGAACGTTCTGTTATCACTAGGGGTTCAGGTGTCAGGTTCTCCTGCTTGATTTTAACAAGATCTGCAAAGCTGCATTCAGCAAGCTTCATAGGGGTTCCCAGATTGTGCAGCAGGGCATAAGCCCCCCCCCCCCCCTTCCGTGGCACTCAGTAACACTAGGGCCCTCTTTTCAGCAGCAATATTATTAGCTGTGAAAAATTGTTCAAGCTTTTCAAAATATAGCAGCCAGTTATCCACAGCATGATAAAAAATGGCTAAATTTAACCAATATAGGCGGCAATCTTGGAATGGTGGGTTGATGACGGAGACAATTCAGGCAGAGAGGGAAGAATAATGATCTGTCTCTTCACATGAAAAAATATGATCATCTCATATCGATCTATCTCATATCTATCTATATCATATCTATCTGTCTGTCTATCTATCTATCTATCTATCTATCTATCTATCTATCTATCTATCTATCTATCTATCATGTCCACCATCCAGCAGCACCAGTCAGGAATAAAGGTGGGTGCACGTCCCAGGAGCCCGATCACTGCTCCCAGATCCTCAATATTCGTCCAATAAGAGACAGCACTCCAATTTGTGATAGAAAAAACGGCTTTTTATTAGCCCCTGTGCGACGTTTCGGCTCTTTACATGGAGCCTTTCTCAAGCATACAAACAGTGTAAAAGCATGTGCTATATATGGAGACCACACAACTGGTCTCATTAGGCAAGTGATTTAGCATAAAACATAAATAAGTACAAAGATACAGTCATCTTGCTTGAGAAAGGCTCCATGTAAAGAGCCGAAACGTCGCACAGGGGCTAATAAAAAGCCGTTTTTTCTATCACAAATTGGAGTGCTGTCTCTTATTGGACGAATATCTATCTATCTATCTATCTATCTATCTATCTATCTATCTATCTATCTATCTATCTATCTATCTATCTATCTATCTATCTATCTATCTAATAGATCCTGAAGTGCGGACTGCAAGTGTGAGCTCACAGTTTCTCAGCCAGTCAAAGTTAGGCCCTGTTCACACAGTTTTTTTTTACGCAGAAACTGCATCAAAATAAGCGCCAAAAAACTGCTGAAATCGCCTTCCATTGATTTCAAAGAGAGGTGGAGGCGTTATTTTACTCGAGAAGAAAAGCGGCATGTCCTTTCTTGCTGCGGGTCCGCCTCTAACCCAGTGGCGGATCATCATTAGGGCGGTTGGGGCGGCCGCCCGGGGCCCAAGACTCCCGGGGGGGCCATGGCTGCCCGAAACGCACATGACCGCACGGACCCCCTCATGCCCGGTGGCGTCGCTAGCACCAGAGGGCGGCCTCATTCATCTGTATCTAAGACCTCAGGACTAAGATACAAATTAATATTCCAGGATGCAGGCCGCGTTAGGCCTGCTGCCTATAAGGTACTGCATCACACCGGTCTGCACATGCGTCTAGTCCGGAGGATTCACATGTGTCCAGCTGGAGCGGCCGCTACGGGGCAAGGTAAATAATATATATTTTTTTTTTAGGTGGGGGTAGTGCTGTGTAGATATTCAAGGAGGGGGGAGTGCTCCGCGACACTATATACAAGAGGGGGAGTTCTCTGTTACACCATATACAAGGGGGGAGTGCTGGGTGGCCCTATATACAAGGGGGAGGGGAGCGCTGTGTGACACTATATACAAAGGGGAGGAGTGCTCTGTGACATTATATACAAGGGGGGAGCGCTATGTGGCCCTATATACAAGGGGGAAGCGCTGTGTAGCCCTATATACAAGGGGGGAAGTGCTGTGTGACCCTATATACAAGGGGGGAGGGGAGCGCTGTGGGAGCAGTGTGCAGGATGGAGAAGAAAAGAGGAAAAAAGCTACTAGAATCTGAGACGTCGTCACCTGTGAGTCACTAGATTTATAGAGAATCTGTCAGCTCTCCTAACATGTTTATTATAGGAAATCCTTGTATTTCACAAAAAGTCTTTGTGCAGTCCGGGACTGATAGACAATTTCCCTTGCCAGGAGGATGTGTCACTGCACAGTGTGATACTGTCAGTATGTAGGGACACAGCCCTGTGACAAGGGGAATCGTAAAACCCATTTGTTAATGCTTGCCCAAAAAGGTAGTGTTAAAAATAGTTACGGCGCGGCAGGGCGGTAGTGCGGAAGGGGGGGCCGAAGTTTGGGTAACAGCACAGGGCCTATAGTCTACTTAATTCGCCACTGCTCTAACCTCCCATTGAAATCAATGGGAGGCAGAAAAAGCGTTTTTCACTGCCTTTTTTGTCCGCGGTCCTCAATGGTCGCGGGTGAAAAACGCAGTGAATGCCGCAGCAAAAAAGCACAGGCAGGTCATAATCTGCCTCAAAACATTGCAGATTTTGCTGCAGAAATTCCTGCAACTCAAAAGTCCATTCTATACATGTGAATGGGGTTGTTTCTGCAGAATGTGCTTCGATTTCTGAAAGCTCCATTCCGATTAATTGGACAGTTGCAGAAATGTTTGCAGCAAATCTGCCATGTTTGAATTCACCTTTATATTAACCCTTTCAGGACCAGACTAATTTTAGTTTTTAAGATTCTATTTTTTCCTCCCCGCCTTCAAAAAGTCATAACTTTTTATTTTTTCGTTTACACAGAAATATGTGGGCTTGATTTATACGGGACAAATTGTACTTTGTAATGGCACTATTTAATATTATGTGCGATGTACTGGGAAGCTGGAAAAAAATTCTGGATGGGGTGGATTGGAAAAAAACAGCAGTTCTGCCACTTTCCTATTAATTAAACTACACTTTGCATATCAAAGCAATTATCCTTTATAATATTGTACTGGCCTTTATACAGAGATAGCACAAATATAATGTTTATGTTATTGAAAATAATTGTGCAACCTAATTTATTTATTATATATTAAAAATGATTTATAAGACAGCTTTATAGTCTCCAGAAATTTAGATAGAAAGCATATATCCTGTCCATGTGGGGATCACAAAATAATCTCCCTTTCCATGCCTAGCAGAGATAATTTCATAACAATAGACTTAAACTATCGTCAGTGGTGTAACTACCGCTGTAGAAGCCATAGCGGCTGCTACGGGGCCCGCGGCATAACATTATGTGCCGGTCCGGGTGGCATTGCTAGCAGGGCCCCGTGCGACTGCCTCGTTTAATTGCATCAATTGTATCTGCATCCTTAGGACGCATATACAACACTATTGCAGAGCAGGGAGCTAGTTCCCTACTCTGCAGCTTACTAGTCTACATGCCACATTAGGCCTGCAGACTATAAGGCGCTGGGACAGGATCCCTGCGCAGGCAATGATGAGCAGGCTGTGAAGCAGACACGTTTGTCGCAGGAACAGGGCTAGATGAGTATAAAGTTTTTTACTTGTTTGGGGTGGCACTATCTACAAGGGGGGGGCTCCCAGAACTGTGTGGCACTGTGTACAAGGGGAGTGTGTGTGGCACTATCTACATGGAGAGGGAAGCGGCACTATCTACATGATGGGGTATGTGGCACTATCTACATGGTTGGTATGAGGCACTATCTACAAGGGGGGTGTAACAGCCGCAGACTCCTCTCATCCTGCCAACGCCTTGCTTCCCGGAGATGACAGCACATGCTGCCGTCCTGGCCTGCAGTGACCACTAGGGTGCGTGCACAAGCTCAGTCCCGGCCTTAAAGGGCCAGTGCACACACATGTTTAGAATTGTCTGATCACCCTGGATTTTAAGAAGGGTCCTGCCCCTTCACTCATTGCCTGAGGGTTGTTGTGTTTTCCCGTGTCAGTCTACCAAATGCTCCCCTAGTGTTTTCCTGTTCCCAGTGTTCCTGCTACCTGTATCCTGTGCTACCTTGTTCCTGTGCCTTAAAAGAGTTGGAGTCGTGTTTTGTTACACCACGCCTCGTGTCTGCTGCCAAGGTCCCATCTGAGCCTCGCCATCGCTACTGTCTGCACTACCACAAGTACCCTAGCACAGACTATAGACTTTACTTGGTACACTATTTGGCTAGCTGTTATCCCGCTACAGTGGTATGGCCCAGTGTGTCCACATACCCACAGATCGTGACAGGGGGTCTGTGTGGCACTATCTGCAAGAGGGTGTATGTGGCACCATCTACAACGGGGGTATGTGGCGCTATCTACAAGAGGGGTATGTGGCACTATCTATAGGGGGGTGTCCCAGTGCTTTAAGTTTCATGTCAGCTTTTTTATAACTATTATGACTATGAAATAACATAATTATGTGATAACAAATATCCGTGCTTAACTGTTTGTTACAATTCTCGTAACCCTGTAACTATAGATTAAAGGGAATGTGTTGCCAGCAAAACATGTTTTTTTTTTTTAATTAAACATTTAGTGTGTAGGTGATTAAACATTGTTCAAATTTTTTTTATTTTTTTCACGAGTCAGGAAATATTATAAATTAGATTCTAATTTATAATATTTCCCATTGCTGGTCACTAGATGGAGCTATTCCTAAAATTGCAGCATTACATGTGGTAAAGCAACCACATTGCTTTTTGCTGCAAAATTGGGAAAAAAGCACTCGCTCTAGTGAGCTCTGAGAATCCCCCCCTCCTTTATCCTGGCTAGTGCCGGGATAAACGAGGGGATTGAACGGTCTAACCTCCTACACTGTGTGTCGCCATTTTTTGAGCTAACACACAGTGTAGTAGGTTTACATACAGTAGTAAACACACACAAACACGAACATACATAGAAATCTCTTACCTGCTCCTGCCGCCGCGGCTCCCTCCGGCCCGTCCGCTCCGTCTGCTGCCGCTGGTCCAAGTGCACAAGTCCGGAAGCCGCGACCGGAAGTAGTAATCTTACTGTCCGGCCGCGACTTCCGGTCCACAGGAAAATGGCGCCGGACGGCGCGCATTTCAAATTGGACTGTGTGGGAGCGGCGCATGCACAGTTCCCACACAGACGGCGTACACAGAAGTGGATGGGACGGGACCCGTTCGCAGTCCCTATGGGACTGTGGCTGCCGTATTCCATGTCTGTATGTGTCGTTAATCGACACATACAGAAATGGAAAAAAAAATGGCAGCCCCCATAGGGAAGAAAAAGTGAAAAAATACAAAAAAGTAACACACAAACACACAAATAAATAAAAACGTTTTTTAATAAAACACTAACATTAAACTGACATGAAATTTTTTTTTGTGGTGACACTGTTCCTTTAAGAAGAGTACACTTGGCGGCCTAGCTGTATTTTTACATTGCAAACAGAACTGATAAATGTTCATTGTCGCGAGGGCGGGGATTGTGGGGGTGGGGAGTGTTGGATGCGGAGGAGGGAGGGCCAGTCAAAAGTTTGCTATGGAGCCCAGTCTTTCCTAGTTACGCCCCTGACTATCGATATATATTTTTGGAGTCTTAGTAAAGCGGGAATACATGGAGAAAATTAAGGCAACTATAGGGAGAACACAAACTCATTTTTGTGTTTGCACTGACTTGACTCAAATCTATTGCTTTAAGTAGGCCATAGACATGAGATAACTGTCATCCTAGCAGCAGTTTAGCAGCTATCTCCCACAACTTCACCATAAACATGCCTGATCTGGTCAGCTGAACAAACATGTAAAGCACCATCTGCATCACATTTTTGCCATATGTTTAGCGTACACCCTGGGAAATGCTCCACTTGTATTCATTAAAAGAAAGCTGTAATGGATGCCTAACAGGAGCTTCCCTCATCTATAGGTCAATGTGGCATCTGTTTAATGTATACGTCATGAGGTTTTCATTAGTCTCACAGGACATATAAGCATCAAGGTGGGAGACAAATCTCAACCACCCATTCAAATAATTAGAGATAAGGACTCTAACAATAGATAATATAAATTAGAGAACAAAAAGAGTCCATACATATCAAAGTATGAAAAAATTGACCATCTTTATTGATAACATTAAATACAAAAAATAACAAAAAACAGAGAATCTAAAATAAATCCTTGTCTGGATCACCAATATATACATTGATCAAAGTATATAAATACATTTTGTATATGGTATAAAAGATGTATTTAGCTCGGGGCGCTCTTCCACACTTTGGGTCACACTAATCTCCTAAACATGGGTAAGTGCATCTGTTAGGCCTACTCTGGCTTTATGCCATATATCAAAGGCACTAGTCACTTTAAGCAAATACAGGTTTTTACCCTTGCTTTGTATACTCTGTTTTTTGCACTATTTGTACCTTAAACTACCAATATAGATGCACCCTGTGTTGGAGTTACAGTGAGCTAGATAAATCTTTTATACCATATACAAAATGTATTTACATACTTTGATCAATGTATATATTGGTGATCCAGACAAGGATTTATTTTAGATTCTCTGTTTTTTGTTATTTTTTGTATGTAATGTTATCAATAAAGATGGTCAATTTTTTTCATACTTTGATATGTATGGACTCTTTTTGTTCTCTAGTTTATATTTTCATGACATATGCGTTCAATTTTTGGTTGATAGGACCTCTTAGTTGTCAGGAAAAAAATTAGTTAGCTAGATTTTTCAGCCAATTATATTGTTTTATTTGATAAAACATGTTCAATAAAGATTTATATTGAATAGCATCCCTGCTACAATATTTGGCATAAGCTTAGACAAGCTATGTGACTGTCTTTGGGTAATGTAGGCATTTATCTGGGCACTGTATGTGTAAATATTTCATTGCTAAGCGTGCCGTACATTGCTGTCCCTTTTTTCTTCCTCTCAGAAACTTGTGAGCTATGTACAATATGTGTATTGCTGTTAAAATGGTAGACCTGTGAATGTTGAGGTTAACAAAAGCATAGTTTACTGAAGCCTAAGGGTACTTTTACACCGGCCAATATTGGCTGTAAAAACTAGCGCTGATCAACGAGACAGCTCGTTGATCGGCCCTCGTTTGCTCCTTTCACAAGGAGGTATGTATTAGGACGAGCGATCGTTACTCCGATCGCTCGTCCCAACAAATTACTATCATGTCAGCAGCACACCTATCTGTTTACACAGGGAGATGTGGTGCCGACAACGATAATATTTTGTGCGGCATAAACAATACTATCAGCCGATGAACAAACATTTGCTCGTTCATTGGCTGATCGTTGTTCTGATTATACAGGGCAGTGATTGGGAACGAACATTCATATAAATGCTTGTTTGCCCGATCTTTGGCCCGTGTAAAAGGGCCTTTAGGCTACATCTTTTACCTTTGTGTGCTGTCTGTTTAAGCCACTTAAAATGGTTTCATTGGAATGCGTTGTTTTTATGCTAATTTCACTAAACTAGGGAAATACAACTTTCTACGAGCTCTATTCTTAAGGAGAATAATATGAAAATGATTTAATTCAAGACTTTGCCAAAGGGAACAAGACAGAGAATATCTGTAAATGGGAATTTACAAGACTGTTGCATTTCCATAGGTATTCTTTGTCTTCCAACATCTTTAGTTGCACCTGATAAGATTAAGAAATCTTTCCTGTTGTCTGCATTTACAGTGGCATTTTCAAAAACTATCCCAAAAAACGGGAGATAATGGTTCAATGGTTCAACCAACTTCCTCTGAAAGATAATTTTATAGTGTCGCTGCTTTTACATGAAGAATTCCCTTCTACGTTGGCATAAAAACCTTCTTTCCTCTAGACGTAGAAGATTCCCCCTTGTTATTATTACTATCCTGGGTATAAATAGAATATTCAAATTAATTTTTGCTGTTTCATATGGTGATATTTTTTTCTCTCATCCTAACGTCATACATTATATTTATTTACATTAAACTTAATATGACATTTCCCTTTAAATTCCCTTTTATTCCACAGGATATTCCATAAATGGCCAATAGATGCCGGTCCCATTTCTGGGACCCGTAATAATTTCTAAAATGGGGCCCCCCCATCCCCGTCCTTCATTCTCTTGCTTTCACTGCTCTCTGGCCACTGACTTACAAGGTGGCTGGGAGTATGGAAATTGCCGAGCTGTTTACGTAACTCACATTGAAGTGAATGGGAGTTACGGAAACACTGTAGCAGAGTGAGCTACGCTGTTTCTGTAGCTCCCGAGTTACGGAAAAAACATAGCTCACTGTGCTACGCTGTTTCCTTTTTCACTTCTAGGGGAGTTATGGAAACAATATAGATTAGCAAGTTTGTCTGTTTCCATACCCCCTGGCCTCCTCGTAAGTAGGTGGTTGGAGACCAGCAACAGCAGGAGAAGGTAGGATGAGCGACAAGGAGCATCGTTCTAGAGATAAGCGTGGGTCCCAGAGGTATCAAACATTAATGGCACATCGTGTCGATATGCTAAAAATTTTCAAGATGTGAATACCCATTTCAAGCCATTTCAAGGTCATTATTAAATATATGGAATCAGGTAAAAATACTCACCCCAGTACCCCACTAGTAACTGTGACCCAATCTGGGAATGTTCCATTAATAACACACATCTGTTTTCTTACTCTTTAGCCAGTTATTAACCCATTTACACACATTTTTCTCCAGTCTCAAAATTCTACAATTACAAATCTTTTATGTGGAACCGTATCAAATGCTCTTGAAAAACCTGAACAATCACTGCTTTACCAAGGTCTACTTTAGAACTAATCTCTTCATAGAAGCTGAGGGTTTGACAAAACGGAGCCATCATAGACTTGTGCTGATACAGCATAATAATTGTATGTTTTATTTGATACATTTAGTGTTTTGTTTTTTTGTTTTCAGATTTAATAATAATTTTATTGTTCAAGAATAAATATTACAATATTGCAGATATACATATAATCCATTTTATTTCTCATAGTTATTCTATACCCTCCCTCCCGCCACTCCAACATCCTGTTCCGGTCAGGGATATAAATAGAAACAATAAAAACAGATTTAGTATTTAGATACTTAGATTGCAAAGATACCTAGCTAACGCCCCAAAGCGTTGGATATTTTTTTGCTTGTGTACAACTATAATGTATCTTCTCAATCACTATAGTGATTTTTAACAACCATTCCTTAATTGTAGGAATTTTTTCCGATATGAATAGAGTTTTAATCAGCCCCCTTTTTCCCCCTTTTGATAACTGCACTTCTGAATCATCTCCGAGTAACACTATACATTTAGTTTAGTTATTTAGAACAGCATCCCCTAAAAAGTCTAAAGCATTTTTACCCACAATAAAAAAATGATAAACTTACTGTCCTATAAGGCTCAGTTTTCACCTTTTTTTTTTTTTTTTTTAAATAGTGGCACTACATTTGCTCTTTGATTACTTTTTTTGCCCTTTATGTGTTAGACTATGTTCACACGCCTAACAAAAACGGCTGTAAAATACGGAGCTGTTTTCAAGGGAAAACAACCTTTGATTTTCAGCCGTTTTTTATGCATCAAGCGTTTTTTGATGCGTTTTTTATGGCCATTTTTGGAGCTGTTTTTCTATTGAGAAAATTAAAAACGGCTACAAAATTATCTCAAGAAGTGACATGCACTTAAAGAGAACCTTACACCTGCCCATACATGTGCAGCTGAGTGCAGCATGTAATAGGCAGGGCTTCACAAACCTTATCTTCCTTCGTTATTTACATAACCGTGCCGTTATGTTTGGCACCCGATATGTAAATAAGCCCGTAAACTGTCAATGGGGCCTTTCTATCTAACTAAATGGCAAGGGGGCGGGATGTCTGGTGGTTCTGCAGAGAGCGCTCTCAGTCTGTGTGTGTTCTCGCGGAAGGGAACACAGCGCCAGCCATCCTGACACTGTCCGTAGCTAATTGGACAGTGTCAGAGCAAATAAATCACGCCCCCTTGCCATTTAGTTAGATAGAAACACCCCATTGACAGTTCAGAGGCTTATTTACAAATATAACTGCACCGATATGTAAATAACGTAGGAAGATAATAAAAAAGTGTAAAGTGAGACAGTGCTTGTGAAGCCCTGCCCATTACATGCTGCACTCAGTTGCACATGTATGGGCAGGTGAAAGGTTCTCTTTAACGGCCGCGTAAAAACACCCCGTGGGAACGGAACACCGTTTTTCCCCATTGAAATCAATGGGCAGATGTTTGGAGGCGTTCAGCCCCCGTATTTTCAGCAGTTTTTCAAGGGCGTTTACAGCCTGAAAAACGGCTGAAAATAGGCCGTGTGAACATGCCCTTAGAGAGGTTTTGGAGGCCCTTCAAGCATTAGGGCCCAAGTACAACTCCCAACTGCACCTCCTATAACTATGCTACTATTCACTGGGACAACTACCTAACATTACTTATTAAACCTGATAGCTAACTTAATACATTCAAACTCAATATTCTTTTACAGTCAAGTTCTATAAATCAGTCAGATATATTAGTGTTTTTTAAAAATGTTATAAAAATAATGAACGTTGCATGGTTGCCATCTCTAAGGAACTTCTCCCCAAATCATTTGCAAACTAAAGGATTTTTAACACAGTTTAATCAGTTCTTGCTGCTGACCAGACCATTTCTCCCGCTGATTTGACGTTTCTGTTGTTTTATTTTACCCCCCAAAAAATTGTTTTTATATTGAGTTTACAAATTAATATAATTAAAATAATTTGTATGAATGCTGTTCTATCACAAAATTCAGATCAGATGATACATTTCTGTAATTGCAAAACCACTGTAATAGCTATAAAAGACTGAGTGGCCCTGCGGTTACACATTGATTTTACATTCTATATTTTATCTTTAGCACTGTTGAATTATTGATATTAGAAACTAGCTGTAAACAACAACTAAAACATCATTCTTTTTTTATTCAGTCTTTAGTCTAAAGTTGTATCTTCTGTGTACTGTTTATATTGAGAAAAATGTAGAGTCAAAGGCATTGGGTGACTGACAAGATATGTTCTTTTCCAGTGTCTAGCATATTTGTTCTCTTAGAAGGTCAGAGGAACACGGTCTCTTTTGAAGATGGAAACCTTGGGAAATACACTGACTTGTAAGTACAAATTTTAGGTCAGCAATCCTGGGTACAAGGACATATATCATGCATGGAAAATAAATTCAGCCCTATGTTTAATCTTATTTTACCCATTTACAGCATTGTTATTATGAAAGTGCTTTCAATGCCCCCTTTTATTTAGATCTCCATAAGTGCTTCCAAAATAATGAAAGGAAAAGATTGCTTGAGGCAAAGGTTGCATGATGTAACTAACAATGCTTCTTTTCTTCCCTAAACACCACTGAGCATCGGGAACGCTCTTAGAAATATTTGCACCAATCAATATGATGAAATGTGCATCAGGCTATTCCACCTAAATATTTCTGAAGAACTTTCCGGGAGCTTCAAATGACAATAATTGAAAGACTAAAAGTAGTGAACTAAATAAAATAAGCATACTATACAATGTAAACTAGTCTCAACTGTGGCATACAAATTAAGCATACACTGTACTCTGCAATATAACATAAAGCAAGCAGAAAACAATACATGCATATAAAGATAAAACAGCAAAAAGGGCATTAAAGGGGTATTTTTATCGCAAGAAGTGATGGCATATCGCGGTCCTACTGCTGGCAACCTCACAGATCCTGAGAATGAAGGGACTGCAGGCCTGCTTTAGTGATGTGGCCCCTTCAAAGTTTTTCTGTGCACTTTGGCGAACCCCTAACACTGAATTTGCAGGGAACTACTACACAGCCCCATTTACTTGTATGGGGGTTTTGATGCAGCACCAGTGCTGCGACCCCTTCATTCTCAGAATCTGTGTGGGTAATGCAGTTTGACCCCCCCCCCCCCAGCAATCCAATCAGGTACGAATGCCATATCCTAGCGATATGCCATCCCTTTTTATGAGGAGATCACCCCTTTAACATAGCAGTCAGTGTAGGCACAGGTAGTAGGAAGCATCGGTGTGGACTGTGGGGAGCTTTACAAACAGATTAACACAATAACACAAGTGTTGTCCAAAATTCCTGAATATCCAGCAGCTTGGCGGACCTATATATGTGGATTATCAAAATCTTTTTTTTTTTGCAGCACTATTTTGTATAATCCACAGTTTTCAGCAGTTTGATAATCATTGGTGGAATTACTTCTCTTATTCCAAGAGGTTTGTTACACCTGTCAGTATTGTCCATTCTGGTGGTTAAAGAGGCTCTGTCACCAGATTCTCAAATCCCTATCTCCTATTTCATGTGATCGGCGCTGCAATGTAGATAACAGTAACGTTTTTGTTTTTTTAAAACGTTCATTTTTGGCCAAGTTATGAGCTATTTTCTATATATGCAAATGAGCTTTGAAATGGACAACTGGGCGTTTTTTTTTCGTTATGTCCAACTGGGCGTGTATTGTGTTTTTAACTGGGTGTGTTTACGTGTATGACGCTGACCAATCAGTGACCAGTCAGCATCATACTCTCATCTCCATTCATTTACAAGCAGCGATGTGCAGCCACATAAACAGAGATTAACGTTAATCAAGTGTCCTGATAATGAATACACATGACCATCCAGCCTGGACGTCATGTGTATTCAGAATCCTGACACTTCTGACTCTTTTCTCTGAGATTTCCAGCAAGAGAAACAAAATCTCATTTACCTCCGTAATCTCTCGAGATTACGAGTGGCTTGCTGCAATCTCACAGAAAAGAGTCAGAAGTGTCAGGATTCTGAGTACACATGACGTCCAGGCTGGATTTCATGTGTATTCATTATCAGGACACTTGTGTATGTGGCTGCACATCGTTCTAGTAAGAACGCTGTGCTGCTTGTAAATGAATGGAGATGAGTGTATGATGCTGACTGGTCACTGATTGGTCAGCGTCATACACGTAAACACGCCCAGTTAAAAACACAATACACACCCAGTTGGACATAATGAAAAAAAAACGCCCAGTTGTCCATTTCAAACCTCATTTGCATAAATATAAAATAGCTCATAACTTGGCCAAAAAAAAACCATTACTGTTATCTACATTGTAGCGCCGATCACATGCAATAGGAGATAGGGATTTGAGAATCTGGTGACAGAGCGTCTTTAAGTTTCCACTTTGGTGCTCAGTGATTATATCCCTCTTCCCTGGTGACAATGAGTTTATTGCTTTGTCCTTAATGTCCACTGGTTCCATGCCTCAGTCTAAGGGTGTAGTCACATGACGGTGCGATGGCTGTTTTTATAGTGGCCGTCACACAGCCGTTTTAAGAACATTGAAGTTCTATGGGTGTATTCACACGGCCGCTTTCTTTTTTTTTACGGCCCGTGAATACTGGTTTAGAGCCCGTGAATACTGGCTGTCAAATAGACATGTTCTATTTTAGGCAGTTTTCACAGCCCAATGGCCCCCATAGAAGTCAATGGATCAATTTTTAACGGCTGTTTTTCAGAAATCAATCCTTGTGATGAACGTTGAAAACTGATCCTAAAAAGCACTCTCCGGGCACAGCGATACTTTAACCCCTTCAGGACCAAGCTCATTTTGGCCTTCAGGACCAACCCCATTTTTTCAAACCTGACATGTCACTTTATGTGGTAATAACTTGGGAATGCTTGTACCTATCCAAGCGATTCCGAGATTGTTTTCTTGTGACATATTGTACTTTATGTTACTGAAAAAATTGATCAATAAATTCAGTATTTATTTGTGAAAAATGCCAAAATTTAGAGAAAATTTGCAAAAATAATTTTTTTTAAATTCAAATGTATCTGCTTGTAAAACAGATAGTAATACCACCCAAAATAGTTACTAGTTAACATTTCCCATATGTCTACTTTATGTTTGCATCATTTTTTGAACGTCCTTTTATTTTACTAGGACGTCATAAGGTTTAGAACTTTAGCAGCAATTTCTCACATTTTCAAGATTTCAAAAAGCTTTTTTTTCAGGGACCAGTTCAGTTCTGAAGTGGCTTTGAGGGGCCCATGTATTTGAAAACCTTAAAAAACACCCCATTTTAAAAACACCCCTCAAAGTATTCAAAAAAGCATTCAGAAAGTGTTTTAACCCTTCAGGTGTTTCACAGGAAATAAAGCAATGTAGAGGTGAAATTTACAAATTTCTTTTTTTTTTGCTGAAATTCATTTGTAACACATTTTTTCCGATAACACAGAAAGTTTTACCGGAGAAATGCAACTCAATATTTATTGCCCAGATTCTGCAGTTTTTAGAAATATCCCACATGTGGCCCTAGTGTGGTAATGTACTGAAACACAGGCCTCAGAAGCAAAGGAGCACCTAGTGGATTTTGGGGCCTCTATTTTATTAGAATATATTTTAGGCACCATGTCAGGCTTGAAGAGGTCTTGCTGTGCCAAAACAGTGGAAACCCCCCAAAAGTGACCCCATTTTGGCAACTACACCCTTCAAGGATTTTTTTTCTAGGGGTATAGTTAGAATTTTTACCCCACAGGTTTTTTGCTGAATTTATTAGAATTAGTCTGTGAGGATGAAAATCTACTTTTTCTCGGAAAAAAACATAGAATTTTGAAATTTTTACAAGGAATAAAGGAGAAACAGCACCCCAAAATTGGTAAAGCAACTTCTCCCGAGTACTGCAATACCTCATATGTGGTCATAAAATTCTGTTTGGACACATGGCAGGGCTTAGAATGGCAGGATCGCTACCTGGCATGCAGACTTTGCTTGATTGGTTTTTAGGCGCCATGTCGCTTTTGCAGAGCCACTGAGGTACCAGTAAAGTAGAAACCCCTGAGAAGTGACTCCATTTTAGAAACTACACCCCTTTGGGCATTCATCTAGGTTTGTAGTGAGCATTTTGACCCCACAGCTGTTTCATAAATGTTATTGGAATTAGGCAAGGAAAATGAAAAATATGTAGATTTAGCTCCCAATTTTTTATTTTCACGAGGGGTAATAGGAGAAAAAACACCACACAATTTGTTGCTCAATTTCTCCCGAGTACGGCAATACCCCATGTGTAGCCCTAAACTGCTATATGGGCACATGGCAGAGCTCAAAATCGAAGGAGCGCCATTTGGTTTTTAGAGCGCAGATTTTGCTGGATTGGTGTACGGGCCCCATGTCGCGTTTACAGAGCCCCTGAGGTACCAGAGTACAGTAGAAACCCTAGAGAAGTGACCACATTTTGGAAACTATACCCCTCAAGGCATTTATCATTTGCCTGGACTTATGAAATGGCTCATGAGTGAAAGAGCACCATGCGTATTTAAGGCCTATTTTGGTGATTTTCGCAGCATTGGCCTACAATTGCAGGACTCCGAGGTCAAATAGTAAAACCAACCCCCAAGTAGTGACCACTATTTTGGAAACTGCACCTCGCAAGGAATTTAAGGGATGTAGTGGGAATTTTGACTCCACAGTTTTTTGTTTTTTTTATTGGAAATGAATGCTCAGCGGATGGTGCAAAGTGAAAATTGCAATTTTCCACTGATATGCCATTTTAGTGCCCAATATGTGGTGCCCACTTTGTGCCAATGCAGACAAATATCTCATAAACTGTTAAGCGGGTTCTCCCGGGTATGGCGATGCCATATCTGTGGACGTAAACTGCTGTTTGGGCACACTGTAGGGTTTAGAAGGGAGGGAGCGCCATATGGCATTTGGAGCGCAGATTTAGCTTGGTAGTTGTTCTGTTTGGGGTTTTGCTGGTATTTCAGTTTATAATGTGGGGGCAAATGTAAGCTGTGTGGGGTACATCAGGGTATAATAAGAGGGTATAATAATGCCATAAATAAATAATAATTCGCAGATGTGTGCCCGGTGTCGCACTCATAAATGGTGCCCAATCTTATCCGCTCTGCACATTTTGCGTCGCCATATTCTGAGAGCCAGAAATTTTTTATTTTTTCTTCACCGGAGCTGTGTGAGGGCTTATTTGTTGTGGGCAATCTGTAGTTTTCATTGGTACCATTTTGGGGTACACGCGATTTTTGAATCACTTTTTATTAAATTTTTTGGCAAGCGAGGTGAGCAAAAACCATCAATTCTGACAATGTTTTTTATTCTTTTTTTTTACGCCATTCACCATGCGCTATAATTGACATAGTCACTTGCGGGTCGATACGATTACAGTGATACCATATGAATACGTTTTTTTATGTTTTGCAGCGTTAGCACAATAAAACCACTTTTTTTTTATTTTATTTTTTTAAATCATTTATTTTTTGTATCACGATATTCTGAGAGCCATACTTTTTTTTTTCAGTCAAAAAAGCTGTGGGAAGGCTTGCTTTTTGCGGGACGGGTTGTAGTTTTTATTGGTACAATTTTGGGGTAGTGACCAAAAAACAGCGATTCTGGAATTGTTTTTTGTTTTCTTTTTTTACAGTATTAACCGTGCGGGGAAATAACAAGATATCACTATAGCGATACCAAATATGTGTAATTTTTTTATTTTTTAATGTTTTTTCCTATAATAAAAGTCTTATTATGGGAAAAAAGACTGTGTTTGCTTTTTTAACTTGAATTTTTTTTATTTTATAACGTTCCTGATTAACTTTCTTTTAACTTTTATTTTTGTCGAACTATGGGACTTGAAGGCATGAAGCCATGTTCGCTATTCTAATACACTGCACTACCTACATAGTGCAGTGTATTAAAGCTGTCAGTTATTCACTAACAGCAAGCCTATTAGACTTCGCTTGTGGGCGGGGCCTAATAGGCTTCCATACTAGGCAGACCAGGAGGCCATTGTTACCATAGCAACCATCGGCAACAATACGGGTGTCGATCGTTGCCATAGCAACCATCGTCTGCGATCTAACCACCTAGATGCAGCGATCCCTTTTGTTCGCTGTATCTAAGGGGTTAATCGGCCGGATCGGAGGCTATCTTCGGTCCTGGCCGTTACATCAGGATGTCAGCTTTAACGAACAGCTTCTTGGCCTGCGCCTGCGCCATCTTCTTGGCCCTGATCGCTGCATCCAAGCTGCAAGATGCAGCGATTGGCCCTGATCGCTGCATCTAAGCTGCAAGATGCAGCGATTGGCCCTGATCGCTGCATCTAAGCGGTTAATCAGCAGGATCGGAGCCTAGCTCTAGTCCTGGCCGTTACAGAGGGATCTCAGCTGTAATATACAGCTGACACTCGCTGGTGATGGCGCGGGCTCAGTCTCTTTGCCTGATGAAGAGATCGGTCCGATCTCGTAACGCGTAGCATTCGTATCCATTAAACATATATCTCATTTAAACTTCTTGCCTTGGATTGAATCCTTCGAATCCTTCAATTCCACAACATTTGGACAGCGCTGGAGAATTTTATCCTCCTTTTTTTCTCCATTTAACTCGATCTACTGAGGGAGCCCTGACAGCCCCTGCACGGATTTACCTGCTGCAGTCCTTTGAGACCATACAGGCACTTCTGGGTGTTGTGCTCCTAGCACAACACCAAAAGGTAAGCACAACCGCTTACCCCCGACCCTTTGTCACTTTAAACAAGAGATGATGCACGATGTGCGCTGGGTGTTTTTTGTTTTTCTCTCCTTGTCTGCACTATCTACATGGGCACTGTGATACTATCTATGTGGGCACTGGGGCACTATCTACAGTGAGCACTATCTCAGTGTGCACTGTGGCAATATCTACAGGGACATTGCAGCACTATCTTTATGGGCACTGTGACGTTTTTTAAGGGGGTTGGAAAACAAAAACCCTGTCAAATGAAAGCCGTCCTTTTTTTAATGGCCATGAAAAACGGATGTCAAACGGCCATTCAGACGAACTTGAAATTGATGAAAATGGATGAAAATTTGGAGACACATTGATGTAAAACGGCCATGAAAAACTGACAGATGATAATTTTTTAATACCCAATTATTTTTTTTCACTGTCATGTCAATGTAGCCTAAGGTGTCTGGTTGTTTTCTGCTTTAGTTCTGATATTCAGAGGACTAGTGCCCCAGACCCTAGTGGCTTCATGTCTCTACCCATGGTGTCTAGGGGTTTTGTGCCCCAGTCCCTGTATAAGCAATCCTCTTGAGCACATTATGTGGCATCCCCTGTCTATTCCATGTTGTAAGTCATTGCATTGTACTCCTCAACTTAATCAGCTTAGCAGGAATATGCATGAGAATTCTGAGTTTGGTTACCCAGAATACTAAACACATAGAAATCGATGCTTAAGAAAAGTATTATAAATGCGCAATAGCAGATTCTGAGAGAATTTAAATAGAACAAGGGTTGTTTTACTGTCTCAAGTAGCTCAGCTACAGTGGATAATAACTTATTAATAAAATAAGAATTTTACAGTACATTGTGTTGAATAAAAACTGAACAAACACAAATACTCTATGTGTCATTCATTACACTGTGAAATAGAGCATAGTGAAATGAAAAACACAGGTTCTTGATGTTTCTACAGTGCCACCTAATGGTTCATTTGTGAACTAATCTCCTAAAGCAGTTTTCTCAATTCAGTTCTCAGAAAACACCAACAAGTAATGTATTGAGGATTGCCTTAATATTGCACAGATGATTTAAGAAGTTTCATTCAATCAATAATTAGAACATGTGTGTTTTTTATGGGTAATCCTTGAAAAATAACCTGTCTTTCAGAACTGAATTGTGAAACACTGTATCCACTGTACCCTGACTATAACCCATTAATATTCAATAGAAATAGGTGGCAACACCTCCTATCCCCTCTCCTCCCCTCTTAATTAACATCTCCTGCATCATCGGCGTCCTTTTCTGGAGACATCATTCGAGCGCAGGGGTGGGGGTTGAACTTCTGCCGTACTCTTTAGGTTTCTTTAGCATACGGTGGGTGTATAAGTAAAACATCATATTCTGAGGTATGCTTACATTATCAGAGCATACATAGGGATGTTTAAACTGCTTTCCCTAATACTTATTTAGCGTTGTTAACACCTTGTGGGGGTCAAATCTGCTGACAGACTCTCTTTATATGATAAAATTATTTCTGTGACCACTAGGTGGACTGAATATTGATTTATTATCAGTTGTACACATCCCTATATGGTGAGCTCCCTCTAGTGTTGGCTGCATGCAAAATGATTTTTTTCATCTAATTCTATGGTTACATGAAGGGAAATAGGGAATTTGAAGCTCTATATAAATAAAATAGAACTCTGACCCAAATAAATAATTTTGGACCTATCTAATAGGTACAATTTTCCGTCTTAAACAATCTCTATTATTTCCTTCACCATCCCATAACACCATAAAAATTAGGTGTTAACCAGGGCTGCCAATCTTTCATAAAATCTGGGACAGCCTGTATAACAAGGAGAGGGGTATTTTGCGGTCTCTACCTTGAGCATCAGCACGCTTAGAAACCTCACTTTAAAATTCCTGCATTTGCCCCGGATATAATACTCCAATAATAATGTCGCCTGACTGTGCTAATGTTGTACATTTACCCTTGCTAAGTTAAGGCTTACACCATGTCACCCTAAGAAAATAAGTAGTTTGCAAAGAGGTATGCAACTATATGGTATACAGATGCACATGTTTGCCATTGAATTTCAGTGTAAAAAATATATAAACAATACCTTTTACATTTTACTACAGTATTTAAATGCACCCTATGCTGATCTATACAGCAAAAAAAGTATCCAGATGTTAATTTGTCAAAGGTATGGCAAAAAAGATTCTAAGAAACCGATCTTTCTGACAGTCAGAAAATGTGGTGTGAAAGAGGCCTTAGCTTCAGTGTTTTTTTTACTGGGGTGTATTGCTTGCTGCATTACCGTATAGTATTATATAATATTTATATAGTACTAAGGTACTCTACATGTCACTCTATATTGTGAATAGACAATTACATCATGCCATTTTGTCTCATCGTGTTTAATCAAGTTGTAGCCTTTCCTGAGGACATTGGAGGACTAGGTGAAGCCATAGCAGCCTTCAAACAGAATGTCTGATATCTCCTTCCAGCATATTGCCCGCATCCTCCTGTGCCTGTAATTGTGTATTCAGTACTACTATGTTGGAAGCTTGTCAAAGCAGAGCCAATTAGCTTAGAATAGCAATGTTCTTGTTTCACATCACTACCTTAAATTGTAATACAGAACGATTACTATCTTACATAGATCCAGATGAATTACAAGTTATATTAATACCTGTAGAAGATAGGGAAATAGAACATGTACCTGTAGCCATACCATTGCTTTTGTAAACAATGCTTCTGTCACTGAATATTTTCTTTGGATATTCATTATTTATATAGAACCAACATATTTACAATCAGGGTTGGCAGTAAGCAAACAAAATGACAAGTAATAAAAACAAATGAAAATCAACAACGAGACATAAGGAGAGATGATTCTGCTGAAAAGAGCTCTGAATCTGCCTCTACCATTGTTGCGGTCTGCCTCTGTTATATGGGGACTGTTATAAGCTGGTTCTGGTATGGGGAAACTGCTTCAGTTGGGTTCTGTTATGCCATCAATGTTGCAAGCTGACTTTGCTATGTAGCAGGCCAGCTCTGTCATAAAACGGGATAGTGATTTGTTCTGATATGGACCATTATGGCTGACTCTTTTATGAGACCACTATGGCTGGCTCTGTTATGGAGGCACTGTGGCATCTGAAAACGTTTTCAAGTCATGCACAGCACACCACATACATAAGTCTCTTTCCCATTTCCCTTAGATGTAGATATACTGTACATTAAAGGGGTAATCTCATCATGGTCATTTATGGCATATCCCATTTATGTTCTCCCTATTAGGACCTGCACTTCAGGAATTTATGGCATATCCTGTAGAATGGTCATAAATGCTTAAAATGGGAATACAACCCTCACGGACCAGACTACACATGCATTAAGCCAATTGCATCAGTTACTAAAAGAAGCACAGTGTATTGTGAGTTGAGTCAGTTGACAAAGGAGTACTTGGCTTAGAGATATTGAGAAAGACCGCTATAGACAGTACTGACACTGATCTTGAGTGTTTAACACTAAAATGCTGAGGAAAAAAAGATACTCACTTCATCCATGTATTAAGAGGTATCCTCTCCTCAGTCTTTTAATTGTTTAAAAGATGCAGTCCCCAAATGTCTGATATCTCTAGGACCACTCGACTCCCGTACAGCCTGGTGAGTCGGCCGTCAGGCAAGTGGGTTCAGGTGTTGCAGTAATTCCCATAGGAAATAATGGAGAGAGCCACACACATGCGAGCCACCTCTCCATTCATTCTTTGCCCGGATGCGACGGTTGGCAGGCCCTTCACTGGGCGTGACAGGGATTGGGTGACCCCTGTTCTGGAGATAGGTGCCGGTCCCATTGCTAGGACCCACATCTATCAGACATTTATGGCATATCCCATGAATATACCATAAATGTCTATGGTGGTAATAACCTTTTTAACCTAATATTAACATCAATATCTACACTCCCTATAGACATTTATGACCGGTCTTTCCATGTGCATTAATTCTACATAGGCTACACAAAAAAATATTACCAGAAAAAAATCAAAACATGAGTTTTGTCTGTTGTAGTGCCACTCCCTCCAGCCCTCACTACCAGCCTCAAAGGATTAATCTTAAGGCATCATGCTCACTTCAGTTTTTTCCTTCAGGGTGCTATCCGTTTTTTTCACGGATAGCACCCTGACCCATTCATTTCAATGGGCCCATGCACGCTTCCGTTATTTTCACGGATCCGTTGTTCCGTTCCGTCAAAAGTAGAGCATGTCCTACTTTTGTCAGTGATTCCATCACCGTGGGGTCCATAGAAGTCAATGGGTCCGTGAAAAAAACAGACGGCACACGGAAGGCTTCAGCAAAATCAGATCAAGTATTCAATTTTATATCCTGCAAAGTTGCGTATTGTCTGGGAAGTTCTTTGAAACACCAGAAGATATTCATAGCTGGATTGATAGTTTAGCTCTTAAATAGAGAAAATTAGAGGTGTTGTAAATGATTTGCCAGACACAGGTTCTGTGTCGACGCCCGTGGGCAATCAGTCTGCACCTGCTCCTATGTCTGTGAGACTGACTTCATCTTCCACCACTCAGGATGGCAGGCTTAGGAGTGGGAGAGCCTATCACAGCCTGGCCAGACGGAGCTAGTTCCCGCCCACTGTCTATTTATACCTGCCTTTCCTGTTCCTCCTTTGCCTGTGATTCTTCTATGCTTGTTTCCTGGCTTGCTGCTGCTGTTTGTACTACTGATCCTCTGCTTGTTATTGACCTTGGCTTTCTGACCACTCTCCTGCTCAGCGTTTTGTACCTCGCTCACTCCTGGTTTGACTCTGCTCGTTCACCACTCTTGTTGCTCACGGTGTCTCCGTGGGCAGCTGCCCTGTTTCCCTAGCTTCTGTGTACCCCTGTCTGTTTGTCTGTCTTGCACTTACAGAGCATAGGGACCGTCGCCCAGTTGTACCCCGTCGCTTAGGACGGGTCGTGCAAGTAGGCAGGGACTGAGTGGCGGGTAGATTAGGGCTCACCTGTCTGTCTCCCTACCCTGTCATTACAGGTGAAATTTGATATTAAGGTTCTTAGAATAAAATGAAGAGGGGGAGGAGGAGGAGTGGGGTGGTGAGGGGATAATGAAAATGGCGAAAAAAGAAGGAAAGAAAGGAAGGAGAAAAGGGGGTATGCTTTCCAGGGTAAAAATGGGGAAGGGGGGTGAAATGGGGAGCATGGTTTGTTTTGTTTTTTTAAATATGACGGTTAAAATTATATTGTGGAATATAAGAGGGATGGAAAATAGGATTAAGAGGATCGCAATCTTTGACCTCTTAAAGGGGCAGAAATCATCTTTGATTTGCCTACAGGGAACTCATATAAAATCAGAATTTCTTGATAGGATGCAGAAAAGCTGGATACAGGCTCAGTTCCATTCAATGTACTCCTCTTTTTCAAGAAGGGTATCAATACTTGTCTGTAAAGGAGTACAATTTGAGTTGATAGTGCAGAAATTGGATAAAAGGGGATGATATATGTTTTTACACTGTATCATTGATGATATTGAATGCGTATTAGCAGCTATATATATTCCACCGCCCTTTGAGTATGAGGTGATCTATAAGTTTCAGGAGTTCCTTGTGGTTAGAGGTAACTATCCTTTCTTTTTGTTGGGAGACTTTAATAATATTATAGATTTGTATAAAGAAAGATTTTATGTAGGCGTGAAAAATAATTCTAAATTGACCATATTTGGAAAGTTTTTGAAATAACTTAAATGGCTTGACTTATGGCGATTTAAAAATCCAAATGGAAAATAATTTACCTGTTTCTCTAAACCCATATATCACTAACTAGGATAGATTTAGTCATAGGCAATCGGGGGGCATATAATTTAATGAAAAACACATTTCATGGATCTAGAGGGGTGTCAGATCACTCTATTATTGGTATAAATATTGTCAAAAAATGGTCTTAGAAGAAGAAATTGGAATTTAAATCCACAATGGGTAAATTATATCAATACTCACGATAAGCTTGAGTAAGAACTTATCTTACGAAGTTAATAAGGGGACGGCATCTCAAAATATTATATGGGATGCTAGTAAAGCATATTTAAGGGGAATTGAATAGGGAAATATGTAGACTTAAAAAACACTTTAATCTAATTGAAAAACAAATGAAGGATAAATTTCAAGAAAATTAAAAGAAATCCTTGGACCATCCAAGTACACAGGGGAAATTTTTTTTTTTTTTTGAATCACAAGAGGAACTGGAAAGGTTTTTATTAGTCAAAGCACAAAAAAATATTTTTTTGAGACACATAACTATTTAGTAGAGGGGGGAAAAAATGGGACGATGGTTAGCAAACAAAGTGGGGACAAAAAGGGATAATAAAAACATTAAATGCATTCATTCAGAAACTGGTAAACTCACAGACCCCCAGGCAATTAGAGATCAATTTTTTCACTATTATGAAAGTATGTACCAATCTCAAACCCCTATATACAAAGGAAAAGTGTAGAAAATATTTGGAGTACTTAAGTATCCCTTTGCTCTCAGGATTTAGTACTGAAATGTTGGAGGCACCAATATTATTGCAGGAATTACAGCAGGTAATAATGGTAGTACCAATTGGGAAGGTATCAGGGATGGATGGGCTTCTTTTTGAGGTGTATAAAAGATATAAGGAAACACTTCTACCCATGTTGTTATTAGCAATTAATAATGCTATTTCATCTGAAGATCTCGCAGATTCTATGTATGAGGCAGCGGTTGTGGTAATCCCAAAACCAGGAAAGGATGTTGAAGAAATTACTTCATATATACCAATTCCTCTGCTCAACGTGGATGTTAAGATATTTGCAAGGGTATTGACTGATATAGTTGCAAAAATTATTGGAGAAGTAGTGAAAAGAGACCAGGCAGGGTTTAAGCCCAATAGATCTACTACAGAAAATATTAGTCGATTATATCTGAATATACAGGGCACTCCACTCAATCCTGCTGATCGCCTGTTGGTTTCATTACATGTTTCAAGGGCCTTTGACACGGTCGAGTGAGGGTTCCTGCAGGAGGTACTTGGGAGCATGGGCTTCGGTCCAGTATTCAGAAAGTGGATAAAAATTATATATCTCAGACCGCGAGCACATGTTTTAATAAATGGGGAAAAAACATCTAATTTCCTGCTTGGTAGAGGCACCCGACAGGGGTGCCCTTTGTCCCCTCTTTTATTTGCGCTTGCAATCAAGTCCCTTGCTGCGGCAATAAGAGGAGATTCGAGTATTCGTGGATTTAGACAGGGTGGGATGGAGGAAAAAATTATTCTATATTTAGATGACGTAATGTTGTTTTTGGAGGATAGGGAAAGATCGCTGTCCCGAGCTATGGAATATATGAATTTTCTGCTTATTCTGGTATACAGATTAATCCTGATAAAAGTCTAATTATGACTCTTGATAACCTACTACCGATTAGTGTTCTCCCTCTACCTGTTTGCAACACTTCATTTAAATATTTGGGGATATAGGTCTCTAAAAATATTGATGATTATGTTGAACTAAATATAAAACCTCTATTAATCAAATTTAGAGAGAAGGTCAAAATCTGGTCAAAATTCACACTTTCTCTACATGGGCGGTCTGCACTGGTTAAATCGGTGCTTTATCCTCAGTTATTATATGTCCTGGTGAACAGCCCAGGTCGCAATGCAAGAATTAGATTGAACACCCTGCAGAGAAATAAAGAGGAGGGGGTTTAGGTATTCCAAACACTCAAATGTACTTCTTGGCAGGTCAAATGTCTCAGTGGAGAGGCTGGGTCTTAAAGAGGCTCTGTCACCAGATTTTGCAACCCCTATCTGCTATTGCAGCAGATAGGCGCTGCAATGTAGATTACAGTAACGTTTTTATTTTTAAAAAAACGAGCATTTTTGGCCAAGTTATGACCATTTTTGTATTTATTCAAATGAGGCTTGCAAAAGTACAACTGGGCGTGTTGAAAAGTAAAAGTCCAACTGGGCGTGTATTATGTGCGTACATCGGGGCGTTTTTACTACTTTTACTAGCTGGGCGTTCTGACGAGAAGTATCATCCACTTCTCTTCAGAACGCCCAGCTTCTGGCAGATCACGCTGTGACGTCACTTCCCCAGGTCCTGCATCGTGTCAGACGAGCGAGGACACATCGGCACCAGAGGCTACAGTTGATTCTGCAGCAGCATCAGCGTTTGCAGGTAAGTAGCTACATCGACTTACCTGCAAACGCTGATGCTGCTGCAGAATCAACTGTAGCCTCTGGTGCCGATGTGTCCTCGCTCGTCCGACACGATGCAGGACCTGTGAGTGACGTCACAGCGTGATCTCTCGAGAACACGCTGTCTGCACTGCCAGAAGCTGGGCGTTCTGAAGAGAAGTGGATGATACTTCTCGTCAGAACGCCCAGCTAGTAAAAGAAGTAAAAACGCCCCGATGTAACGAACACAATACACGTCCAGTTGTACTTTTACTTTTCAACACGCCCAGTTGTACTTTTGCAAGCCTCATTTGCATAAATACAAAAATGGTCATAACTTGGCCAAAAATAAAAACGTTACTGTAATCTACATTGCAGCGCCTATCTGCTGCAATAGCAGATAGGGGTTGCAAAATCTGGTGACAGAGCCTCTTTAAAGAGACTCTGTCACCACATTATAAGTGCCCTATCTCCTACATAATGTGATCGGCGCAATAATGTAGGTGACAGCAGTGTTTTTTATTTAGAAAAACTATCTATTTTTACCACGTTAGGAGCAATTTTAGCTATATGCTAATGAGTTTCTTAATGACCAACTGGGCATGTTTTAACTTTAGACCAAGTGGGCGTTGTGGACCAATCAGCGTCATACACTTCTCCCCATTCATTTCCTCAGCGCATAGTGACACTGCGTTGTTCACTATGTGCTGTCTTATACTGACACATTAACATTACTGAAGTGTTTTCAAACCGGTAAACACAGCATAATAATTAGAGAGCTGTCTTGTTATGGTGGCACAAGCTGGGCACCACATATTGGCATATCTATGGAAAAAATAAAAATTTTACTCTGCAACATCGAGTGCACATTAATTTCTGCAAAACACATGCAGGGTTAACATGCTCACTACACCCCTAGGTGTAGTTTCTAAAATGGGGTCACTTCTGGGGCGGCTTTCCACTGTTTTGGTCCCACAGGGGCTTTGCAAATGCTACATAGCCCCCAAAAACCAATCCAGCAAAATCGACACTCCAAAAGCCAAATGCCACTCCTTCCCTTCTGAGCACTACTGTGTGCCCAAACAGCAGTTTATGAACACATATGGGGTATTGCCGTACTCGGGATAAATTTCTTTACAAATTTTGCGGTTCTTTTTCTCCTTTAGTCCTTGTGGAAATTAGAAAAAGTTAGCTAAACCTACATTTTCTTTGAAAAAAGGTAGATTTTCATTTTCACGGCCTAATTCCAATAATTTCTGCAAAAAACCTGTGCGGTCAAAATGCTCACTATACGTCTAGATAATTTCCTCAATGGGTGTAGTTTCCAAAATGGGGTCACTTGTGGGGGGCTTCCATTGTTTTGTCCCCTCAGGCGCTTTGCAATTGCGACATGGCCTCTTAAACTGTTCCTGCTAAATTTGAGCTCCAAAGCCAAATGGCACTCTTTCCCTTCTAAGCCCTGCCGTGTGTCCAAACAGCCATTTATGACCACATCTGGGGTATTGTTTTACTCAGGAGATATTGCTTTACAAATTTTGTGGGCTTTTTCTTCTTTAGTCCTTGTGGAAATTAGAAAAAATTAGCTAAACCTACATTTTTTTGAAAAAATTTAGATTTTCATTTTCACGGCCTACTTTCAATAATTTCTGCAAAAAAACTGTGGGGTCAAAATGCTCACTATACCGCTAGATAATTTCCTTGAAGGGTGTAGTTTCCCAGATGGGGTCACTTTAGGGGGATTTCCACTGTTTTGGCACAGCAAGAGCCCTTCAAACTTGACATTGTGCCCAAAATATATTCTAATAAAAAGAAGGCCCCAAGGGGCGTGGCTTGGCAGCCGAGAGACATGGCAGCTTGAACCCAGAGCTCCGGCAACATCAAAGCTACTTGTAAAGCTAAGCTCTTCTAAAAAGTGATTTCGGCACCTGAAAAGTAGTTATAACTACTCATGATGACAAGGGGCAAGAGAAGCCTTAAACAACAAGGCAAATTAGACTTCTACTTTGAGAAAGACCGGGAAGGAGAAGACGGGGCTGCTGGCCTCACCTCACATCCCTCTCCTTCAAGCCCGGGAAACCCAGCTTCATCTCACACCGCCAGCTCTTCCCAGGGTATGAGAAGATCCATACTCACCTCGACGGAAACCAGGAGGCAAACGCAGAAGAGGATTCCGGGATCCCGATACAGTCCTTTGGCAGCGGAGTCTCTGGATGAGGTTAGTGATGAGGGCGCCACGAGGTCGACGCCATCTTCCCCTTCACTAAGCCCGGAGAAACAGCGCTTCAAACTACAGGCGCAGTCAGGCCAAGACACTGAGGTAAGGGAGAGAGACTCTCACTCCCAGAGTTCATCGACGGGAATAAAAACATTCAGAGACATCCCCACTAACGATAGTCCAGCATCGGGAACCCTGATAAAGGAGATGCTGACGGTGTTTAGCACCTCTATACATTCAGAATTCACCGCCATACTAGCCCCCATTACTGCTACATTGCAGGGACTGGGACAGCGAACACAACATATGGAGCACAAAATGGGGGAGTTTGCAACGTCCCACAACAACTTAGTGGACTCGCATTCAGACATGGCGGCAGAAATTGAAAGCTTACAAGCTAAAGTAATAGATCTGGAAGACCGTTCTAGACGGAACAATGTGAAGATTAGAGGAGTATCAGAAGACATTCAAAATGCAGATCTCACCAAATATGTACAAGCATTTATGATGGCAATACTACCAACAAGTTCAGCTACTGACATCATAATTGATAGGGCACACAGAGTGCCAAAGCCGAAACACCTACCAGAAACCTTGCCTAGAGATGTCCTCATAAGGATTCACTATTATCACGTCAAAGACGCGTTGATGGCCGCGGTAAGGTCGATGGGAGATATACCAGCACCATATCAGCATATTAAAATATATGCGGATCTATCCTTAGCAACCCTCCGCATGCGTAAAAGCTTGTCACCAATAACAGCAACTTTACGTGATCACAATATCGCTTATAGATGGGGCTTCCCTGTCAAAATTCTGATACGACACAATGGAACATTTCATGCTATTTCGAACCTGGTAGAAGGAAGAAAGTTTTTACAATCCAGGAACCTTCCTTGCCCGGAGATAATGGAGGATCAAGAGCTGCCACATAACCGCATAGGGCAAGACTGGCAGGTGGTGCCACCTCGGAAGAGACTTCCTCGCTAAAGAGTTATGAATACAGCGTGATATAGTTGCCGTTCGGAGTTCTGACATGTCTCTGGGATTTGAGCCCTGAGAAATTGCCCCGATATCCATCAACAGCTTATTCAGCTGTATATGTGTTTAAAATGTGTGTGTGGTTGGTGCGACTCTACTTGGGTCATGAGGCACCTCAATATGTTGGTTTGTTACCTATGTATTTGGAACAGTGAAATGCTAAAAATAGAAGATGTAACATTAGACATATCTATGCATAAACTGAGAAATATAATGTCACCTTTTGCGAATCTGGGAACATATATCGTTCTCCGCCGATTAAATAAACCTATAGGTTCCAAAGGGACACAGGAATATCAAGAGATATCTCAATTCCATACTCTAGTTGCTATACTATTTAGTAATGGTTAAGTTTGTTTCTATAAATGTGAAAGGCTTGAACAGCCCTCACAAAAGAGCGTTTATGTGGAAAGAAGCTCTGACCCTGAAAGGGGATATACTGTGTGCACAAGAGACTCATATAGTAGAACAAGATGCTCATAGAATAAAACACCCCCAATTCCCTAACATCATCCTTTCTCATTATACTAAAAAGCAGAGAGGGGTACTCCTGGCAATACGAAACACAGTTGCTTTTACTCCAATATCGTCCTTTTCGGATCCAGGAGGGAGATATATTATCCAGATAGGAGAAATTAATAATATGTTATATACAATAGTGGTGGCTTACGCCCCAAATACACACCAAATTCGCTTCATTAATAAATTATTTAACAAGATTAACAAGGTTAGACGAGGAGAACTGGTGGTATGTGGGGACTTCAATACCATCCATGATCCCATAATGGACTCCACGAGCGATAATAAAACCCACTACCAATCTTTAGCTCCTGTCTTACTGAGAGAAGACATATATGACATATGGCGTATTCAACACGACATAGAAAGGGATTATTCCTTTTATTCTCTAGCACACAAGTCTTATTCTCGTATAGATTTATTTTTAGTTGGTCGTTCTTTGATACAAAAAGTAGAAAAGTCATCTATTGAACTGATTAAATGGTCAGATCATGCTGCTATAACTATGTGTGTTAAGGATGTTCATAACACAACTTCTAATTTTTTATGGAGAAATAATGCATATTTGATGTCCCATCCTAAGTATAAAGAAGAGTTACGAAAAGGTATAGATGAATATTTTCTGCTGAATGTTAATTCTGTAAATGACCCTTTTGTGTTGTGGAACGCATATAAAGCGTATATAAGAGGTCTTTTTATAAAGTGGGGACATAGAGCAAAGAAGGAAAGGGAGAGTCAATTTGATGAAACAATGGCACAATTGCGTCAAGTAGAAACTCAGAACAAAAAGAATGTATCCCAAGCCAACATTGAGAAGATAAGAAATCTTCGGATTAAATTAAAAGATTGTTTAATGTATAAATATGAAAAAAACCTGCAATCTATTAAGGCACAATACTATTCTCAGGATAATAAAGTTAGTAAGCTTTTGGCACAGAGATTGAAAGCTAGGGCGGTGAAGAGTAAGATACCATTCCTAAAGGAACCCCTAGGCAATACTAAAACATACTCACCTGAAGGTATAGCGCAGAAATTTAAAGAATACTATGAATCCCTATATAATTTAAATTTACATAAGGCTAATTCACAATCAACCCAACAAGTCGTCAAAGATTTCTTGACTGACCTAAAACTGCCACGTTTATCATCACATCAATTAGAGGATCTCAATCTTCCCCTATCCAAAATAGAGGTCTCCAAAATAATCAAGGCTCTCCCGCTTCATAAAGCTCCTGGCCCTGATGGCTTATCTGGAGCATACTATAAAACTTTTGAAGAAACTCTCCTCCCTCACTTGTTTGACGTCTTGAAGCACGCGATGATAAAAGGCTCTTTCCTGAAAGAAATGCTAAGTGCAGTAATTGTGGCACTCCCGAAACCAGGGAAGACACCTGACTCACCGCAAAATTTCAGGCCCATATCCCTCCTTAATTCTGACTTAAAAATTTACGCCAAAGTCTTGGCAAACCGTCTGATAGACGTGATCCCATTTTTGGTCAATAGGGACCAGGTGGGCTTTGTTAAAGGGAGACAAGCAACGGAAAATACCAGGAGGGTTCTTAATATTTTAGATTATGTAAATAGGAAAGGGACTAAAGCAGTTATGGTGACTCTAGACGCAGAAAAAGCCTTCGATAGGGTTAATTGGTCATTTGTCTTTACTGTCCTAGAGGAAATGGGATTTGAAGGATCTATTACAAATGCAATCAAGGCTTTGTATACTGTTCCGTCGGCAAGAGTTTTTGTCAATGGGGCTATATCTAAAGACTTTGAGATAACAAACGGGACGAGGCAAGGATGTCCATTGTCACCTCTGATTTTTGTTCTATCACTAGAACCATTAGCTCAAGCTATTAGACTTCATCAAGAGATTCAAGGGATAAAAATAGGAGGCCGTGAGCATTGCATATCCTTATATGCAGATGACATAATATTAACTTTAGAAAAACCAGAAACATCATTAGCAGCTGCATTTCAGATCATACAGAAATTTGGACAAATGGCGTTTTACAAAGTTAATATGGGAAAATCCCAAGCAATAGCTTTGAATTGCTCATCGTTGGACATCGGATCTATGAGGGGGAAATTCCAGTTACATTGGCAACAATCACACATAAAATACCTGGGGATTAATATCACTTCTAAGGTGTCACAGTTATATCAGGTCAATTACTATGCTATGTTATCTCAAATAGAACTAGAATTGAAACAATTAGCAGCACATGAAGTCTCGTGGATAGGCCGCATAGCCGCTTTTAAAATGTTAGTACTTCCGAAATTATTATACTTGTTCCGAACATTGCCGATAAAAATGCCCCTTTCCTTTTTCAATAAGGCAAATAAATTGGTAAACACATATATCTGGCAGGAGAAAAGACCGCGAATAGCAGCTAGAATACTGAATAAAGGGAAAAAACACGGGGGCTTGAGTTCACCGAATATTCAACACTATTACCTAGCTACCCAGGTATCTCAATTGAAAGATTGGTGGGAGGGAGACATCTCCAAAAATTGGGTTCACATTGAAACATCAGTATCCCCTATTCATAATCTAAAAGCTCTCCTGATAGGAAAATTACACTCCAAAACCCATGACTCTCACCTGCCATATTTACTAGATACTTCCTTACAGAATTGGGCAAAATTCCATACGTTAAGTGGTACATCTACATTCTCTATACTCCCAATATCACCAGTAGACGCTTTAGAGTTCCTTATACCTGACCTGGACCTAGGGCCTTGGAAGAAAAAGGGTCTGACACAGATGGCATCCTTGATGGAGCACAGTTATTTGGTACAATTTAATTCCTTACATACCAAATATGGGATCCCGAAACACTGAATTCTACAAATTTCTAAGAATCAGACATTTTTTGCAAGCGGAGGGTCAGTTTGAGGTTACAGCTAATGCGGACATATTCCGATTGTGGTCCCAAACTGGGTTACACTCTAGAGGATTACGGCCCTTATATGATCTCTTGGGATCGAAAAACACATTTGTTAAATCTTCATCTTTCCTGGCATGGGAGAAGGAACTCACGAGAGAATATACTGAGCAAGATTGGATAAATGCACTCACTTTCATAGCAAAAAATTTGAAATGTACCCTGCATTATGAATCAGTGATGAAAACGATGCTTCGTTGGTATTATACGCCGGATAAACTTCAACGCATATACCCAAATGCCTCTCACTATTGCTGGAGGAACTGCGGAGGTAGAGGAACCTTGTTTCATATTTTATGGAAGTGTCCACTACTAAAAAATGTGTGGAAAGCCACATTCCTTCTACTGTCAGACACCATAGGGATTACAATAGTTCCCTCCCCTTCACTAGCTTTACTTTTTCTAAACATTAAAGAGATTCCGAGGGAATTTAGAATAATAGCGGCACATATATTTCTGGCGACCAAAATAGCCATAACTAGGTACTGGAAAAGTCCAACAATTCCCTCACTAACGGAAATTATTGCACATGTCAATAGCACATGCTCGCATGAAAAAATGATGGCACATAAGAACCATTCAATACCTAAATATGAGACAGAATGGGATACATGGTTGAGTAGCGCTCATAACCTTAATTTTTAAGGGGAAACAAAAAGGAGAGGAGGGTATAGTAAGAAGGAGACGAAGGACTCATAATCCAGGAGGATAGGCAAGATAGTAATCCATAAGTAAGTGAACATAACATATGTATGGGGTTATTGCAACTGAAGGTTCTATTTCATAGGTACTGTTTTATTTTTGTTTATTATTTGGATCTTTCTTTGTACTACATGTTTGTATTTGGTTTATCTGATAATGCAAGTATTACTTATCCTTTGCAACCGAAAGCAAATGTATGTTAATTCTGTGTTGAAAATACCAATAAAAACTTATTGAGTTAAAAAAGAAGGCCCCAAAATCCACTAGGTGCTCCTTTGCTTCTGAGGCCGGTGCTTCAGTCCATTAGCACACTAGAACCACATGTGGGATATTTCCTAAATCTGCAGAACCTGGGAAATAAATATTGAGTTGAATTTCTCTGGTAAAACGTTCTGTGTTACAAAAAAATTTATTAAAAATCAATTTCTACAACAACAAAAAAAAAAAATTTGGAAATTTCACCTCTACTTTGCTTTAATTCCTGTGAAACATCCAAAGGGTTAAGAAACTTTCTAAATGCTGTTTTGAATACTTTGAGGGGGTGAAGGTTTTAAAATGGGGTGACTTATTGGGGGTTTCTGATATATGGCCCTCAACCTGATTGGTTAACCTCAAGCCTACACCCATTTTGAATGATATTATTGTAATTGAGTTTGGCAATAAACCCCCAGAAGTGTATTTTGAGCATACCAGCAGCATCTGTGTGTTATTTCTCCTCTCTCGATATACATCAGTATGAAATCTCCTGATTCGGATGCTGGATAAAATTCCTAGCGTGAGCGTCTGTTGGAACACTCGTGTAAATTTCAGTCTAATGTATTTTGAGCCATTGACTTCCACAACAGTAATGGTGCCGAAACAACCCGGGAGATTGCTTGTCTGATAGCTGTCGCTGGAGAGGTCTGGCTTTACATCTGTGAATTACAAATTACTTCTGGACGGGGCACTTTATCCAGTAATGGTATGAAGAGATGGATCCAAAAAGGTATTTTGAAACTTTTTGTGTGATGAAAGATTGCAGGTGCGTACGTAATCGTGAACAGTTGATATGAAAGACATGAGAGAATTTTTTCCGCCAATTACATTGTTAACCAGAAAATGTTGTGAGAAGTGATGACCTCCCCCTTTGGAATGCGGTGACATAGTGCATGGTTGAGAGAAGTTGTAACTCACGTGAAGTTTTTTTAAATGAAAGGATTGTAGCTTGGAAAGTAAGAAAATACTAATGCTGCTCTGTTGTAGTGTGTCATTTGTTATTTAGTTGTTGTGTAAAATCGTTAAGGAACCAAAAGCTGTACCCCGGCAGTGAGGGGTTTGTAGATGTTTGAAATGAATGTGATCAACTCCTGCTTGATTCAATGGAGGTTTACGAATGTCGATTGTGTTGAAGAATTCGCTCTTGCAATTGTTGATTGGCAGCATTTTGTCTGTTCTTGATGTTCAAAACAGTGAGGGATCAGAGAAAAGGATACCCTACTGCTAGAATGTCTGGAGGAACAACTTTTGATATCGTATTGGTAAGACAGTCTAGGAGATAGACTGGTCTGAGATATCTGTCGGCAGACGTGGCCAGTTTTCCTGGAGGTGGGGGATTTACTGCAGATTACCCTACTGCTCTCCGAACATGGGTTCAGGAAAAAGTGAGACAAAAATGTGGGACAGACTTGGGGCATGGGTCCCGGCCATCATTATAGTAGAATGAGCAAAAGGAGCTGAGGCTGTAATTGTAAAGAATGTTAAAGAGTGATGGGATTTGGATCTTGTGACGTTGGAAGAATGTGAAGGCAAAATAAAACACTGTAAAAAAATTGTTGAAAAGGCTGGCATCCGTAAGATGGTAGGTTGCATGTGATAAATAGAATGGTTTGTGGAAAGTTGAATAAGGGATGATGGATGGCCAGGATTTAAACTCTGTTAACTAGGCATAAGTTAAAATGACAAAGTATGTGATTACAGGTGGTTACAAGTAAGTTGATGTGAGAAAGAACAATTTGAATACAGGTGTAAATTTTGATAGGAAGAGTGAAGAAAAGGGAGCAGCCAGGTAAATTGCAGTGACTAATGTGGGTCAGAACGGAGGGGGGGGGGTGTAATGTGGACGGGTGTGTAATGTGGACGGGTGTGATGTGACATCTGTGTGATGTGTGAGGCGTGTGTAATGTAACATGTGCGAACTTTGAAACTAGTGGCCACAATAAAGCAGATCTTTATTGTATGCTCTTATTTTTAACAGCAGTAATGTCTAAAATTTTTAGTGTCTAGTGTATGGAGTTAAAATCAGTTCCTCTCCTCTGTGCAAAGGAATGTTTCTTATCTCTGCGCATGGGCTGTTGTCCGTAAGTACACCGAGTGAGAAAATTTTAATATTACAGCCGGCTGAATTTGTCTGCAAAAATATAAAATTTACGTTCCATATTCATGTGTTATGTTATGATAAGATTTAATGTTGAAATGTTTTGAAGTTAATTCAAATGAATTAAAATACAGATATTGTGAGATACGGGGTCTTGAAAATGTATGTACCCCCACTGTTCCCTATTCTTACAGATAGTTTATTGGTTTGCAGTAATTAATATTAGCAGATATATTATTTTCTGTTTTATTGGATAAATAATTACAATTGTTCTTTTTGTTTTCACACATGCAGGCAAGTTCTATAGTACTGCCTAAATGTTATTTTTGAAAATGTATGATGTTTTAAAAGTAAATGGTTGTAAGTTATTTAAAAGATAAAATGCTGTTTGTTCAGGAAAAAGTCATTTTTGTTCCAGGCTATTGCGTATTACAGGGGGCCGAACTAGTGCCCCCCAGATAGAGTGTCCAACCTTATTATGTTGAGATATGTAGTTTTGAACCCTGCTATATTACTTTCCAAAAGTCCCAAAAGGAGGGAGTAGTGATGAGACTGATCAGTTACAATTTTGTTTTGTTTTGTATTTTGTTTTGAATTAATGAATTTGGTTCTAGGAGGACCACAAAATGTGTATGAGACCCCAATGAGTAATCTAGATTAAATGTGTAAGAGAGTAACCCAGATTTTGAGTTTTTTCTGTGTAGATGGTTCCAGATCCTTCTAGAATGGTAAATATGGCACTGGGTATGCTGTGCTGTAGTCTAGACCCAATATGAGGTTTTGTGTAAGAGACCATCCCCCTCCAGCAAATCTTCACAGGCAGCCGAGGTGACGTCACTCACAGATGAGTCTTTACAGATTTAGAGGAGAAGGAGGTGAAAATTGTCTGAACATTGTTCATTTTATGCCAGATTTCAGTATATAATTTGTTTGTTTTTGTATTAATCAGGTATTTAGAGGACCTGGTGGGTGGGATTTACAAGTGTTCTGGATTATCAGATGCATGTGGAAAAATAAAACTCCACCCTTTTGAAATAGTGTATCTATATGCAACATGGGTTTCCAATTTAAATCTGTGATATAGAGATACTTTATCATATACAGTATTTACAAGACAGGATACGAGGCACAAGGTAAATCATCCAGAAACCACTCTCACCTTCTTGTTCATCTCAAGAAGCGGAGCTGGAGGTGCTCGCTGAGGCTTGTAACCTGGCAAAAGGTAAAACGGCCAACATTTACACTGACTCTAGGTACGCATTTGGCATCGCCCACAATTATGGGCCCATTGGTAGTAGGACCTTTGTTGGATCATCGGGTAAGCCAATTGAGAGAGCAAGAGATGACAGACATGACAACAAGAGTATGTGCAGCCAGGTGTCAGTAAATTGGCTTGTCCCTGGATTCAATAATGCCACCACTAGGTCTGTAGCAGTCTGCATGATGTGCGCACGGCATGACATGGGTAAAACAGCAAAGGTACCTATGAAAAGTGCACCCTGACCAGATTACCCATCCCAGCGACTGCAGAACATACAACTACCCGAGGTAGGTATGTATGAAAATGTGCTCGTATGTGTAGACCTTTTCTCAGGGTGGCCTGAAGCCTGGCCGGTATCTTCCCCACTGCAGAAGCTGTGTAGTGACAGGAATAGTTTTTATCCCAAGTATTGAACTGGTGTTTGTACAATGATAAGATAATAGCAGTTCTCCAGATGTTATTACAAAGTTAGTTAGTTTAAAGAGGCTCTGTCACCAGATTTTGCAACCCCTATCTGCTATTGCAGCAGATAGGCGCTGCAATGTAGATTACAGTAACGTTTTTATTTTAAAAAAACGAGCATTTTTGGCCAAGTTATGACCATTTTTGTAGTTATGCAAATGAGGCTTGCAAAAGTCCAAGTGGGTGTGTTTAAAAGTAAAAGTCCAAGTGGGCGTGTATTATGTGCGTACATCGGGGCGTTTTTAATACTTTCACTAGCTGGGCGCTCTGATGAGAAGTAACATCCTCTTCTCTTCAGAACGCCCAGCTTGTGACAGTGCAGATCTGTGACGTCACTCACAGGTCCTGCATCGTGACGGCCACATCGGCACCAGAGGCTACAGTTGATTCTGCAGCAGCATCAGCGTTTGCAGGTAAGATCGACTGCGTTTAATGTAAAGATGTTATTTGTTAATGTTTTTCTTCAACTGAATTATCTGATTAAGATCAATTAATCACTATGCGATGAAAAAGATGAAAAAGATTGTCCTCCACAGGAAGTGTCCAACTGGGAGCGGAAGGCGTGAAAGCCAGATTCTAACAGAATGTGGACGGATAAAGGAAGGTAAACCGGTATCACCCAAGACACTCTTGATGGCACTTGCATTGATGGTATGTGACCTCACATATGCCCCCAAGACTGCAAGGATCAATTTGGTAAGATCTAATTGGTATGTCGCAGGTTTTTACAGCTGTTGTTGCTAAATTCTGTTAGAGCTGTTTGATTTGCCTACAGAACAGTCTTGGCAGACCGGTGCCAACTTTATCATACCTGCCTCCCACGAAGACAAGGGATCTTGAGAGGCCTTTCCAGGCAATACAAATCAGAGTTTGAAAAAAATTGGCTTGAGACACTTGTCACATAAACATATGATATCTGTGTATATTTCTGTGGGTAGGAGCTGTTATAGGTAATCAGCTCAGAACAAGGTACAAATTTTGCTGAAAAGTGTAAAAACAAGTGCAAATAAAATGTACCCAATAACTACACATTTTATAGGTGCCCAGTCCATTGGGACAGAGAAGTTTTTCTTATATAAAGGTGTTTGTTTGATTTAGTTTAAGGGACTGACATTATTGTATGTACTTAGAACAACTTCATCAATTTAGAATCAGGGTCATACACTTCTCATTGTTCCAGCCCAGCTTCTTTCACTGCACAATCACGCTGAGCTGGAACAATGAGAAGTGTATGACGCTGATTGGTGAGCGTCATACACTCCTCTTTACAACGCCCAGTTGGTAAAAAGTAAAAACACGCCCAGTTGTCTATTAAGAAACAAATTAGCATAAATCTAAAATTGTTTATAACTTGGTCAAAAATTATCGTTTTTTAAAATAAAAACCACTGGTGTTATCTACATTACAGCGCCGATCAGATTATGTAGGACATATAATCTGGTGACAGAGCCTGTTTAAGTAAAAGTTATCACCAGATTAGCATTTATTTTAATAATTGATAAAGGTTGGGTCCCCAGCAAGTGCCAGTAAACATGAACTTAAAGACTTTTAACATGATTAACTCCATCACTGACATACGGTAGGCGCAGCCTGAGCCAATACAATGCGTTTGTCATGAACTGACGACAGTGTCACAATTCTAAGCAGCCGTGCAGACAAGCAACTTGCCGGAGTAAGAGTACAGATGTGGAGGGTTTGTGGTGGTCACAATAAAACTTCACTACTCCGTCTACGTGAGATCTCACCCCAGCCTCACAGCATGAGGTGCTATGTACAGCCAGGTGACGTATACTAAAAGAGACGGTGTCTGACAGATGAGAAGAGCCAAACCAAGTCCTGATGGCATCAGCAAAGGTCAAAGTAAAGAAAAGGTAAAAGTAAAGCAAAGACCAAAAAACCTGAGTGAACCCATCAGCAGCATCCAAGTGTTTTAATAAGTAAGTGACCAGGAGGAGGGTAATAATAAATCCCCCACTGGACACTACCGTACAGTCTGACTCCACAATTGTGTGGGTTACCCTAAGGGCGACAGTCAGTGAAGAAGAGAAGACAGAAGACGATGAAAATGTACAGGAATTGTCAATGCACTGGTGGGACCCTATACCCAAACCTGACATTGGTGATGGCATTATATTATTAGTTGTTGCCCTATTGATATATTGTTTGAGATTCATAATCATAATATATAATTTCTGTAATTTAATATGAGAAAAAGGGGGGTTTGTGAAGGATGGTCTATTTTCTTATATTCTCTGTATTAAATTGCATTATGAATTATCAAGCAGGATGCCGAATTACAAAGATATTTATTCTCCATTATTTTAATGACCTTTCCTCTACATAGTTCTGCTTGAGTCTCAAAGAAATGTGTTATCTCTATGTGTTCATCGTGTGGTCTTCATGCATCCATGGCTAGCGGGTTGGCTGAACGCCCAGACATAAAGTGCAAATATTTGTCGTTATTGCAACAAACTCCTTCATGGGAAAGAACATTTAACACCACTATTGTATGCTTGTTTCCTGGTATTGCCTGATGTCAGCATTTTAATGAAGAATTATAATAATGCATTTGAAATATTCTCATGTATGCTATTGGCTGAGCAGAATTATTGTCACATTGCCTCTGATTGGTTAACCTCAAGCCTACACCCCATTTGAATGAAATTATTGTAATTGAGTTTGGCAATAAACCCCCAGAGGAGTATTTTGAGCATACCAGCAGCGTCTGTGTGTTATTTCTCCTCTCTCTATATATATCGGTATAAAATCTCCTGATTAGGATGCTGGATAAAGTTCCTAGCGTGAGTGTCTGTTGGAACACTCGTGTAAATTTCAGTCTAAGGGTATGTTCACACGCACTGTTTTCAGACGTAATTCAGGCGTTTTACGCCTCAAATTACGTCTGAAAAAAATGGCTCCATTACGCCTACAAACATCTGCCCATTGCTTTCAATGGGTTTTACGATGTTCTGTTCCCACGAGGTGTAATTTTACGCGTCGCTGTCAAAAGATGGGGCGTAAAAAGTCGCCGTGTCAAACAAGTTCATGTCACTTCTTGGGACATTTTTGGAGCCAGTTTTCCTTGACTCCATTGAAAAACAGCTCCAATAATGTCCATAAAATACAGTGAAGGAAATAAGTATTTGATCCCTTGCTGATTTTGTAAGTTTGCCCACTGTCAAAGACATGAACAGACTAGCTTAATTTTACCAGTGAGAGATAGATTATATAAAAAAAAAACAAAAAAAACAGAAAATCACATAGTCAAAATTATATATATTTATTTGCATTGTGCACAGAGAAATAAGTATTTGATCCCCTACCAACCATTAAGAGTTCAGCCTCCTCCAGACCAGTTACACGCTCCAAATCAACTTGGTGCCTGCATTAAAGACAGCTGTCTTAAATGGTCACCTGTATAAAAGACTCCTGGCCACAGACTCAATTAATCAGTCTGACTCTAACTTCTACAACATGGGCAAGACCAAAGAGCTTTCTAAGGATGTCAGGGACAAGATCATAGACCTACACAAGGCTGGAATGGGCTACAAAACCATAAGTAAGACGCTGGGTGAGAAGGAGACAACTGTTGGTGCAATAGTAAGAAAATGGAAGACATACAAAATGACTGTCAAACTACATCGATCTGGGGCTCCATGCAAAATCTCACCCCGTGGGGTATCCTTGATCCTGAGGAAGGTGAGATCTCAGCCGAAAACTACACGGGGGGAACTTGTTAATGATCTCAAGGCAGCTGGGACCACAGTCACCAAGAAAACCATTGGTAACACATTACGCCGTAATGGATTAAAATCCTGAAGTGCCCGCAAGGTCCCCCTGCTCAAGAAGGCACATGTACAGGCCCGTCTGAAGTTTGCAAATGAACATCTGGATGATTCTGAGAGTGATTGGGAGAAGGTGCTGTGGTCAGATGAGACTAAAATTTAGCTCTTTGGCAGTAACTCAACTCGCCGTGTCTGGAGGAAGAGAAATGCTGCCTATGACCGAAAGAACACCGTCCCCACTGTCAAGCATGGAGGTGGAAACATTATGTTTTGGGGGTGTTTCTCTGCTAAGGGCACAGGACTACTTCACCGCATCAATGGGAGAATGGATGGAGCCATGTACCGTCAAATCCTAAGTGACAACCTCCTTCCCCCCACCAGGACATTAAAAATGGCTTGTGCCTGGGTCTTCCAGCACGACAATGACCCGAAACATACAGCCAAGGCAACAAAGGAGTGACTCAAAAAGAAGCACATTAAGGTCATGGAGTGACCTAGCCAGTCTCCAGACCTTAATCCCATCGAAAAATTATGGAGGGAGCTGAAGATCCGAGTTGCCAAGCGACAGCCTTGAAATCTTAATGATTTACAGATGATCTGCAAAGAGGAGTGGGCCAAAATTCCATCTAACATGTGTGCAAACCTCATCATCAACTACAAAAAAACGTCTGACCGCTGTGCTTGCCAACAAGGGTTTTGCCACCAAGTATTAAATCTTGTTTGCCAAAGGGATCAAATACTTATTTCTCTGTGCACAATGCAAATAAATATATATAATTTTGACTATGTGATTTTCTGTTTTTTTTTAAATATAATCTATCTCTCACTGGTAAAATTAACCTAGCCTAAAAATTCTAGACTGTTCATGTCTTTGACAGTGGGCAAACTTACAAAATCAGCAAGGGATCAAATACTTATTTCCTTCAGTGTATGCCACGAAAAACGAGAGTTGTTAAAAAACACCTGAAAATCAGAAGCTGTTTTCAGGCGAAAATAGCTCCGTAATTTCAGACGTATTTTGCTACTGCGTGTGAACATACCCTTATATATTTTGAACCATTGACTTCCACAACATCTTGTAGTGTAGATTTAGTTTACCTTGACAATGGTAGACTTAAAACATGACAACCAGTTTTCTGATAATCTGATTTTTGATATACAGTTGATAAGTGCTTGAGTAAAATTGCTGATCTTATTATTTGTTTTGATATTACTGTCAATAATTGTATGATTATGGTTTAAATAAAGAAATATTTACACACACACACACACACACACACACACACACACACACACACACACATATATATATATATGTATATATATATATATATATATATATATATATAAATAGTATTATGATCCCATGCGTGTAATGCATTCACCATGGTTTCTAGATGTGCTAGTGATGTAAATTTCTGCTTCACAACTACCACTATGTGTGAACCCACCTGAAAAAGTTATGGCTAAATTAAAAAGGGGAATTTAAAAAAAAAATTGTTTTCTAAGTAGCCCTAAAGGTCTACCGATGGCTCTGACATCGCCCAGCACCTATGAATGGAAAACATCTTTTGTTTCCCATGTAAAGAAACAGATGTTCTATGCAACAGGTTTAGAAAATAAAAAAAAGTTATAAATGCTCATTAGTATTCAGCATAAAGATGCAATTTATAGATTCTGAACTGCACACATAACATTTGCATGCTCCCATATGAATATGAATTTTCTTTATTGTTTGTATTTTCTGTGCTCTTTGTTATTTGCTTTTTATATGTACGGTCCTGGCCAAAAGTTGAGACTGACACAAATTTAGATTTTCACAAAGTTTGCTGCTTCAGTATTTTTATAGTGGCAATTTGCATTAACTCTAAAAGTGTTAATGAAGACAAGGCAGCTGATATCCCTCTATCATGCCGATTGAAGTATAAGAGCAGACTGGCTGCTTTAAAAGGGGGATGGTGCTTGAAATCCTTGTCTTCTTCTGTTAACCATGGTTACCTCCATGGAAACACATGCAGTCATCATTGCTTTGCATCAAAAGGTCTTTACAGGCAAGGACATTGCTGCTTGTAAGACTGCCCCTAAATCAACCGTTTATCGGATCATCAAGAACTTCAAGGAGAGAGGTTCAATTGCTGTGAAGAAGGCTTCAGGGTCCCCAAGAAAATCCAGCAAGTGCCAGGATCATCTCATAAAGAGGATTTAGCAACGGAATCGGTTTAACACCAGTACAGAGCTTGCTCAGGAATGGCAGTAGGCATCTGCACACACAGTGAGGTGAAGGCTGTTAGAGGCTGGCCTGGTGTCAAGAAGGGCAGCAAAGAAACCACATCTCTCCAAGAGAAACATCAAGAACAGACTAATATTCTGCAGAAAGTACAGGGATTTGACTGCAGAGGACTGGGGTAAAGTTATTTTCTTGATGAAGAATGATTGTCCGCTACCATGAGTCCTGTGTCATGTCAATAGTGAAGCATCCTGAATCCATTCATGTGTGGTTGCTTTTCATCCAAGGGAGTGGGCTTTCTCACAATTTTGCACTTCAATGAATAAAGAATGGTATATAAACATCATCCAAGAGCAACTTCTCCTAACGATCCAGGAGCAATGTGGTGATGAACAATATTTTTTCCAGCATGATGGAGGAACATGTAGGCAAAAGTGATAACTAAGTGGCTCGGTGAACAAAACATTGAAATTTTGCGTCCATGGCCAGGAAACTCTCCAGATCTCAATCCCATTGAGAACCTGTGGTCAATCTCAAAAATCGGTTGGACAAAAAAGAACACAGAAACTCCAAGCACTGATTAGGCAAGAATGTGTTGCTATTCAGGATTTGTCAGAGAAGCTGATATCCAGCATGTCAGGGCGAATTGCATAAGTTTTGAAAAAGAAGGGTCAATACTGTCAATATTTAGTCTTTGCATAAATTTAATATATACAGTATTTGTCAATAAAAGTTTAAAACCATATGAACTGCTTAGAATTGTACTTTAGTATACTAGGTTTGTCACAATACCAGAATTTGTACTTCGATACCGATACTTCGTGTTGTATTGCGATACTCGATACCAAAACAAAACTTTGCCAACAATAATAATAATAATAAAAAGTTCTTCCATTTTCTGATGTGAGGCACGTGGTGTGATGAATTTTGAACCTCCATGTGCCTCACATTAATAGTAATTAACCCCATCATGTTCCTCAGTTATAATGGGCAACAGTGGGTTTATGTGTGAGGTACATGATGGGGTTAATTAGTATTAATGTGAGGCACATGGAGGTTCAAAATTCATAATACCATGTGCCTCACATTAATAAGTGAAAGAAAGACGTTTTTATTTTTTTAACAGCGTAAATATCATAAATTACGATATAAATTTGTTATTACGGTTGTGACGATACCGAATATGTGTATATTTTATGTATTGACACTTTTATTTTAAAGTTTATTATAAAAAATGTGCGTTTTATTTTTTAACTTTTATGTACTGGCATATATCTATATGCCAGTACTTTAGCCTGTGTACTGATAGTACACAGGCAGTTGTTAGGACATACCTCAGTATGCCCTAACAACAGGAAATATGGTCAGACAGCCCTGGGGTCCTTCAATAGACCATGGGCTGTCTGCCCATATATGGTATGTCCCGCGATCGCATCATAGGGATTCCCTGTGACGCAATCCAAAGAGCATCCCCCTTCTAGCGGCAGAGAACAGAGGTTTCTCTGATCTCCGCCACTAGAGCGGGGCTGCGGCTTTGTAATACAGCCATTGCTCCGCTCCAGACACAAGTGTGTGCACGCGCGGTCAGCATGAGGTGATGCGGCCGGCGCTGCACTAATGAGTGGCGGCGCATGCACTGAAGACAGAGAACATGGGGGTGTTTTGGAGTGTGCCCGCCATGTTCTGTCTTCAGTGCCGGCGCTCATTAGTGCAGCGCCAGTCGCATCACCTCATGCTGAATATAGGCGCACATTTGCCAGGAGCGGGGCAATGGCTGTAATACACAGCCGCAGCCCCGCTCTGCAAAGCTCGACCCGTGATTTATGGCTCGGAAGGCCACGGAGTGTGATCGGCGGGCCGCCCAAAATCATGGGCCGTGCACATGGCCGTGTACATATTTTCAATGGGCCCAGACCGCAAAATGCGTCCCATAGATATATGTCCCAATAGGACATGCCGCAAAAACACGTTCGTGTACATGAGGCCTAAGCTGTGCGGCCGCACAGCTTAGTATTGAAATACATGAATTAACGGTATCGAACGGTTTGAGGTTGCACGGCATCTAAATAGTATTGATATTTCAATGCATCGTGCAACCCTATACACCGTGTTCCAAATTATTATGCACATTGGATTTAAGTGTCATAAACATTTAATTATTAGTTTTTCAATTAAACTCATGGATGGTATTGTATCTTAGGGCTCTTTGGATCATTGTAATCAATCTCAGACACCTGTGATAATTTGCCAGGTGTGCCCAATCAAAGCAAAACTACTTAAGAAGGACGTTCCACATTATTAAGCAGGCCACAGGTTTCAAGCAATATGGGAAAGAAAAAGGACCTCTCTGCTGCCGAAAAGCGTGAAATAGTGCAATACCTTGGACAAGGTATGAAAACATTGGATATTTCAAGAAAGCGTAGGCGTGATCATCGTACTGTGAAAAGATTTGTGGCTGATTCAGAGCACAGACGGGTTCGTTCAGATAAAGGCAGGTCACAGACGCCTCGTATATTACGAGGAGGAGCATATACGGCTGAAACGACGCAGCTGTTTTCTTCTGAAAACAGGCTGTCATTTCAGCCGTAAATTACAGCTAGCGTGTGAACATACCCTCAGATAGAAACAGTGACTAAACAAAATGTGGCACGTAGTAGGCATGCCAGACACTTCTTTCTTATGCCTTCACATGGCTGGTTTATATCTACACCAATATTTTGCTTCTAAACAATGCACGCGTCTTTAAATAAATTTGGCACATTTTATGGCTGTTAGCTATGCTCCTTTTTCAAAACACTTTTAAAAACGGATGAAATAGGTGAAAACACAATAGATTTGGCACATCATGTACCCCACTTTTTTTTTTTTATGAAATTTGTAACAGAATTATGGTGCATTTTGCTTATTAAATTTCCAATGCCTGTGGTTGTAAACGTCTACTGGATGCAGTATATAGGCGGAGGGTTGTTAGACTGGCACAGAAAAACAGTTGAGCAGCAGTCTCATAACAGATAATCTGAACCAGGGACCAGGTCACAATGTCAGCCTCTCAATGTATAATATAATGTAGGAGTATGGGCAAAGATTACATAATAAGATGAGGCTTAGGCCATGTTCACATTATCAGCGTTGCATGCAGATTTGTACATGGATTAGCTTCTTTGTTCAACGGAGCTGATCCTTGACTTTTCAGTACGGAGTCCGAGAATAATGAACATGCTTCAGATTAAAAAAAATCCAAAAATCCCTGCCATTATTCCGTGCAGATTTTTCCTGAGCTTGTGAATGGGACATAAATAATTGCACATAAATCTGGACAGAATCCATCACATGTGAACATACCCTTTTAATCTCCAGGGTGTTGTTAGGGCATGGATACCATCTGTACACTTTCAAGGATATTGACCATCATGTACAATTAATATTTATATGGGTTCACTACTTATATATGAAATATTTTGCATATTTTAATTGTTTTATTTGACGGAAGTAAGCATTATAGTTGCACAGAGTATTGCACTATATATCAGTAAGATATGTCAAAGCAGTGATCACCACTTGTGATCATATTCAATTACCTTTGCCCCAAGTAAGTTACATCCATTCTACATGCAGATTAGTGACTCAGGAGATCTGTTAACCAGAGTAAATGGGAACAGAATATATTTAACATTTTTTAATACAGAATGCTTATGCTTCTGGGTGTCTGCTTTAGATACACAATCTGTTCAGAAACAAACAAGAAAGTTATAGTATTTTCAATTTGCACCCTTATCCTGTTACTTGTAGAACTTATTTTTCTATGTTTCCCAACTGAATACTGTATGTGAACATCTGACCATCACACTTATATGATCATGTTGGACATCACCTTCCAAAACCATGGGTGTTAATATGGAGCTGGGTCCTCTCTATAACAGCCTCCACTCTTCTGGGAGGGCTTTCCACAACATTCTGGAGTGTCTGTGTGAATTTGTGTCCATTCAGCCAAAAGAGCATTTGTGAGGTCAGACACTGATTTTGGAAAAGAAGGTCTGGCTCGCAATCCACGTTCCAAGTCATCCCAAAAGTGTTCTATGGGGTTGAGGTCAGGGCTCTGTCCAGGCCACTCGAGTTTCTCCACACCAAACTCGTAAAACCATGTCCTTATGGACCTCGCTTTGTGCACAGCAGCACAGTCATCGTGAAACAGGAATGGTCTTCCCCACAAAGTTGCAAGCATACAATTTTTTAAAATTTATTTTTATGCCGTAGGATGAACATTACCTTTTACTGTAAATAAGGGGCCTAACCCAAACCCTGAAAAACAGCCCTAGATTCCTCCTCCACCAAATTTTTCAGTGAGCACTATGCATTTCGGCAGGTAGCATTCTTTTGGCATCTGCCGAACCTAGACTCATCCATCAGATTGCCATATTATCACTCCAGAACATGTTTCCACCACTCCAGAGTCCAGTGGTGAGGTGCTTTACACACTCCAGCCGATGCTTGGCATTGTGCATGGTGATCTTCGGCTTGTGTGCATCTGCTTGACCATGAAAACCCATTTCATGGAAACCTCCTGACGCACAGTTTTTGTGCTTATGCCACGGATAAAACTGAGGCTAGGCAATTTGTATGCGCCACGTGCTTCTGTACTGGGTAGCCCTGCTCCGTGGTTTTGCGTGGTCTGTTTTTCAAGGCATCAAGGCCCTTCCTTAACCTGTTCAATGAATCAACCATCACAACATCCTGTGCCAGAGAATTCCATAGTCTCACTGATCTCACAAGTAAAGAATCCCCGTCTGTGATGATGGTGAAACTTTCTTTCCTCTAGACATAGAGGTTACAGGCCTAGGTGTAAAAAGAGCATTCAAAGATTTCTGTAGTATCCATTCATATATTTGTACTTTGTAATTAGATCGCTCCAAAGTCGTCTTTTTTCTGCACTGAATAACCCCAGGTTTGATAACCTTTTGTGGAATTGCAATCGACCAATTCCCTTAAAAACCTTGGTTGCCATCTTTTGCACCCGTTCTAGCTTAGCTAAGTCCTTTATATACACAATTGTCTAAAATGGTACACAATATTCCATGTGTGGTCTGACTAGTGATTTGTATAGAGGCAAAACTATGTTCTTGTAATGAACATCTATGCCTCCCGTGATTTTATTTGCCTTGGCAGAAGCTGCCTGGCACTGGTTGCTAAAGTTAAGTGTCCTGTCCATCAATATCCCCAAGTCTTTATCAGTTGCAGTTTTAACCAGTTTTTTTTACTATTTAATACATAAATTAGTTTCCTCGTCCCAAGCACATAACCTTACATTTATCCACATTAAACTTAATGTGCCATTTCTCTGCCCAAGCCTCCAGTCTCCCCAAATCCCACTGTAGTATTACATTAACCTCCTATGTGTTGATTACTTTACATAGCTTAATATCATCTGCAAATACTGAAATTATACTTTGTAAACACTCTACAAGGTCATTAATAAACATATTAAAAAGAAAAGGGCCCAATACTGACCCCCGTGGAACCCCACTGGTAACTCTGACCCCTTCTGAGGATGTACCATTAATAACCCCTCTGCTTTCTATCACTGAGACAGTTGTCATCCCAATTACACATATTTTCCCCCAGTCCCAGCATTCTCATTTTATATATCAACCTTTTATGCAGCACCGTATCAAAGATCTAGATAGACTACAAAGTCTAGATACACCACATCCACAGCCTTACCAAGCTCCAGTCTAGAACTTACCTCCTCATAGAAGCTTATCATATTAGTTTGACAGGACTGTTCCTTCAAGAATGTGGCAGTGACGCCCATTCTTAAAGGGTCACTAAATATATTTATTTTGCATTTGTACATATGGAAGTCCTACGTATATACATATTGCTGTGCCTTTAAATGGGTATTCCCACAATAAAGGTCATGTCTTAATATCTGGAAATAAGACTATATGTAACTTACATCTTTTATTAAAATTGCATTGTTCAAAAGATATATTTCCCCCAAGTACCCCAAATCCTACCATAGTTTGGGGATAGTTGTCAATGTTTACGTCCTGCTGTAGTTCTGATTCTTACAGGACGAGCATGAGCAGATTCCTTGCAGGCATCACTGTGTATGTGAAGAAGCTTATCTGCGCTTCCGGTGGGCAGACTCTTCCCTCCACAGCCTCCTCCCCTCCATGCAGCAACACAGAGTCTGAGAATTGCTTTGCCAACTGTGCATGTTAGGAGTGGATCTGTGCAACTGAACCCTACTGTCCACGCTCCATGTCAGAGCTGGAGATTATTTGAGTTCGACGTTGCACTGCCCGGATCCTCCGCAGCATTGCTTTACATAGGACTGTGCATGAATCCTGCTTGTAGCTAGGTTAACACCTCTTGCACACGACTGAGATCGGGCCGCGAAAAAGGTCCTAGTGTCGGTTGGATTTCCCGGCCCGACCACGGTACAGGTGAACGGTACTACTGGCATCATAGACATTTTATTATGCTAGGAGTTCCTGCTTCCCCACAAAACTGCGTTCCATACTGAACAAAATGATACAGTACAGAAAGGTAGCTCCGCGGGAAGGCAGGGACTCCTAGCATAATAAAATGTCTATGATGCTGGAGTCCCGCTCACCTTTAGGGCTTATTCAGACGAACGTAAAATTTTCACGTGCGTTGCCCGTAGCTATATTAGACAATGGGGCCGTGCAGACATGGCAGCGTTTTTTGCGCAGCGTTGCTCCGTTGCAAAAAACTCACGACATGTCCGTTGATTCAGCGTTTTCAACGCATCACGCACCCATTGAAGTCAATGGGTGCGTGAAAACCATGCATGTCGCACGGAAGCACTTCCGTGCGAACTGCGTGTTTGCGCAACAGCTGTCAAAAGGATGAATGTAAACAGAAAAGCACCACGTGCTTTTCTGTTTCCGAACATCCAAACGGAGTGTCTTTGCGATTAGCGAACCCCGACAACCGAAGCCAACTTCACCGGGTTCGGCCAAACTCGTTTTGGCCGAACCCGGCAAAAAAATTTCCGATCCGCGACGTCGGGAGACATTCACTGTGCATGGTGCAGAAAGTGTTAAACTGTTTCAGCACCATGGACAGTGACTTGCGATCCCAAAATACATGAACCTGTAAAAAAAAAACGAAGTTCTAACTTACCGATTACTCCTGTCTCCTTCCTGCAGTCCGACCTCCCGGGATGACACTTCAGTTCAAGTGACAGCTCCAGCCAATCACAGGCTGCAGCGGTCACTTGGACTGCCGCGTCATCCAGGGAGGTGGGGCCCGATGTCAAGAGAGGCGCGTCACCAAGGACGCGTCACCAAGGACGCGTCACCAAGGCAACGGCCGGGAAGTTCTCGGTAAGTAGGAACTTTATCTTTTTTTTAACAGGTTTTTCGCTGTTGTGTTCGGCATTCACTGTCGAGGGTGCTGAAAGATTTAGCTCTTTCAGCACCTTGGACAGTGACGGGCGTCGACAAGCCTCATCTCTATGATGCCGGCTGCGCGAAAATCACGCAGCCGCGCATCAGACACGGATGACACACGCAGCTGTCAAATGGTGTTTGCGCGCGCAAAACGCTGCGTTGTTTGCGCGCGCAAAAACGCAACGCTCGTGTGAATCCGGCCTTACCGTGGTCGGGCCGGGAAATCCAGCCGACACTCAGACCGATTTTCAACGACCTCGGTCATTTGCAAGAGTACTAAGATATGATCAGAGGTAGCGGTCATATTGCCTTTAATTTTAAATCACGTCAAAAGTTACTGTACAATTATGGCCTGACCGCTACCTCTGTATACTGTATCCTTATTAGTTTAGTTGTGTAATCTCAAAACATGGCATCATATGCAGGAGTGTAAAGTCAGGCTTCCTGTGGGCATGTTCACCTTTCCCCCCTTTTTGTCCTTACAGCCAGGAATTGTTTTTATGCATTTACACCTCGTATGAACTACACAGTATTTTACCTTTTGCAATCAATAGCAGCTGTAGGCCTTTTTGAGGTTTATTTCGGAGCGTAATGCGACCGTTATGCTTCGAAATACGCTGGAAAATAAGCCATATGGACAAGGCCGCAAGGTTCGAGTGTGGTGGGTTGCAAGAAAGGAATAACCTCCACATTAATATTTCAAAACCATCTTAGCATTGCTATTTGTTAAATCACTCAAATTGTAAAAAGTACATATTCATTTATTCATTATTACTGTTATTGTAATTAGCATATGACAAATATGCTGGTTTAAAGCAGATCTGGCACCTCAATAAGCTGCTCTAACTAAAGGCAGCATATTACAGGAACAGGTACGTCCTCCTATTAGCCAATCTGGCACAAAATGTATTGTGCCAATTGGCTAATAGTATCAATGAAAGAATACAGCGGACTCATAGTTAGGAATCTGATGTATTCATGAGGAGAGTGCTTCTCTCGCCCTCTTAACCCATTAGTGACCACCAATACGCCTTTTCACGGCGGTCAGTAACGGGACTTAGGTTAGGCCGTCGCCTTTTCAGAGCGGCCTAGTCTAAGTCCTGCACGGGTGTCCCGTACAGGCTGGAGCAGGTGCTCGGCTATCTGATGACTGCCGGGCTCCTGCTCTAACGGTAGAGTTCGACGTTTCCTTCGTTCGCGACCATTGAATTCCTTAGATGCAGCAGTCAATTGCGATCGAGGCATCTAAGTGGTTTACAGAGTGAGGGGGCTCCCTCTATCACCCATCGGTGGCCCGCAAATGCGATTGCAGGCCATCTGGTCTGCCCTGCCTTTATGTCTATTAGGCCGTGCCAGAGGCATGGCCTAATAGATTGTCTGTCAGTTTTAGGGCGGATTTACACGAACGTGTAATACGTTCGTGCAACGCGCGTGTTTTTCACGCGCGTCGCACGTACCTATGCTAGTCTATGGGGCAGTGCAGTCCGCTGCGTAAAACTCACGACAGGTCCTATATTTCTGCGTTTTTTGCGCATCACGCACCCATTCAAGTCAATGGGTGCGTGAAAATCACGCGCACCACACGGAAGCACTTCCGTGGGACGCGCGTGATTCGCGCAACAGCAGACAAAAGTATGTTTGCAAACAGAAAAGCACCACGTGCTTTTCTGTTTACAAACATCCAAACAGAGTGTCATAATGATGGCGGCTGTGCTAAAGTCACGCAGCCGCACATCCTATGTGATTACACACGCACACGCTCATGTAAATTCACCCTTACACTTACTAAGTATACCATAGCATTATATAAATGATCAAAAGATCGCATAGTGAAGTCCCCTAGTGGGACTAAAAAAATAATGAATTCGGGGGCATGGCCAGCTATGGGAGAGTGAAGACGTGCTCTCTCCAGCTCCTCTAACAGCGTGTCCAAAATCGGCTGACATCCACTCCCAGATATGGGGAAGAACTCAAAAAAAACAAAGGCAGCAGCCCCTTCATGCCCCTCATCGCCCCAGCGCGATATCGGGGATTATTTTGGGCGACAGCCACAGATGCAGCTGCGAGCTGCGACGCGGGCCGAGGCCGGTGGTCAAGATGGCCGCCCGACCTCCTCAGCTTCAACGGCCCAGTGCTCAGGGGCGCCGGAGACGACAGCAGAACAAGTCCACTTACCTTCTGAGATGCAGCCCTTGAAGGTCCCCGGTCCTCTGTCTCCTTCCCGGGCGGTGATAGTTCCTGCGGCACGGTCGACAACGCCTGCCGATTTCCAAGATGGCCGCCGGGACCATGAGGCGGGCGGGTGCGGGCCTGCTCTGGAGAGCACGGCCCTTCTTTCAGCTGATCCGGAACAGAGAGGACCAGCACAGAAGGTACCGGACCCTGAGGCACCAGATCCACGGTCTAGCTGGGAGGCATTGGGGGCCCCTGCAGCGGCGGATGTCGTTCCACTGTCGCAAGACCATGAGGCCTCTCAAGATGGCTCTCTGGAGGGCCTGCGCATCCCGGGAGGCCACCCTCCCCCGTCACTGCTCTCATGGCCTGCGGGCCCTCTCCTGCCGAGACCCGACAGCGGCCTACTTCCATCCCCGGGAATGAGGGACACCACACCTGCCCAGCCTGCAGTTCTGCACTTGGAGGAGCTAGCTAGGAGGCACAGTGAGTACCTAGGCCTTGAGCCTCCCATCACCCAGCTCACCTCACACCCTATGGGACTGACAGCTCCAGTGCTTCCCCTCCCGCCCAGCTCTCCGCCCTGTAAGTGTTGACGATCCTCGGCCGAGGGATATCATCTGCCGAATCCATTTCTACGCAATCAAGGACTCTATCCTCCAAAAAATCCGACGGCAGCCCATCATTCTCCACCAAGGCACGCAGTTACGTATTTTGCCGGATTTGTCTCGACATACGCTGGCGCAAAGAGCTGCTCTCAAACCCCTGCTGGAGGTGCTTCGGAATCGGGACATCATCTACAGGTGGGGCTTCCCGTTTGCCCTGATGGTCCGACAGGAGGGCCGTACCTACACTGTGCGATCCCCGGCTGACCTGCCTGGTTTTTTGCGGGACTTGAACCTTCCTCATGTTGCGCTACCGGAGTGGCCCTCGTTGTTATCCTCTGCTGGCGGGGGATCGCGGGGGAGACGCCCGTTCTCTGGGCCCCTGGCTGTGGTGGAGGGTCGCCCTCCGCGTGGACCTCGCAGACGATCTAGGCGCCGACAAGAACGGGACCCTACTCCACCCATGGAATCCGCCCGTTCGGCGTGATGACCCGGACTGCCGCTCCTGGAATTCCTCCTGTTACTTACTGGCGGTCTGATTTCAAGATTACTTGTTGCTCTTGTATTTCCTTCAGATGCCTTCCAATGTCTTCCTCTCTCGTTATTTAAAATGTGTAAATGATGTTAAGCTGTTAATACTTATATTATTGTACGCTAAGGAGTGCGGATAACTCTTATGCGTAGTTGCCACCTTCCCCCTGTAGGTTTTGGACCGAATTTTTGGTCCTCCGTAATTGTGCGCGTAGCTTGTGCGGCAGTGGTTTTTGTACTGCCTTTTTGGTTTGATTTTATGTCTGTGTTTTTTTCTAATGCTCTGTTCTTTACTCCTAGCTTGTTTCCCTCCTCTGCTTCCCTCCTGGCGATCCTGGACTCCGAGCCTTTGTGCGCTATCCGGCATACCTCAGCGAGCCGTTTAGTCTGCATCCATGGCTGACCTTACTATTGCCTCCTTCAACGTGAAGGGGCTGAATGTTCCTGAAAAGCGGGCGCAAATCTTACACCATCTACACAAGCGTAAGGTACACATCGCATGCTTCCAGGAAACACATTTTAAAGAGGGACATACCCCTACTATCAAGCACAAACATTACACTACGTGGCATTTCAGTAATAATCCCCTTTCCAGATCGTGTGGAGTTGCCATAGCCCTTCACAAGTCTCTCCCCCATCAGGTTGTCAATCTTGTTGCGGATCCCGATGCGAGATACCTCATCTTAGTGCTTAATATTGGTGGGAGGGAATTCACGGTGATTAACGCTTATGTTCCTAACCAGGGTCAGGTGCCCTTCATTCTTCATCTTATAGAAACCGCCCTTCCGGTGGTCCGGGGGACTGTGGTGCTGTGTGGAGACTTTAACCTTACTCTGGATCCGACTGTGGATAATTCTACTGGTCGCTCTAGTGTTGCATATGGTGCTATTAGGCGGGCGAAGCGAGCTCTCCTACAACTGCAACTGTGTGATGCATGGCGTATTCAACATCCCACGGATAAGGATTATAGTTTTTACTCCCATCCGCATGGCACCTACAGTCGCTTGGATTACATTTTCCTTCAGCAACATGCCCTCCCCTGGGTAGCCTCTACGTCCATTGGCAGTATCCTGTGGTCTGACCATGCCCCGGTATATTGCACCTTACATCTCCCCTTCATTACTAAAGGCCCCTGGACTTGGAGACTGAATGAGTCCCTGCTCCTGGATGGGGTGTGCCAGGCTGATTTGCTTCAAACGGTGGAACATTTCACACTTGATCATGCCCAGGATGACACGTCCCCATTGGTTCGGTGGGAAGCCCTTAAATGCGTTCTCAGGGGAGTCCTCATAAAACACGGGGCGCGGCTTAAAAGAGAAAGGGCCCACTCCCTTAAAGTTGCTCTCCAAAAAATTAGCGCTCTTGAACTGGCTCACAAACGTGCGCTGTCTCTTCCGATTTTAAGGGAGTTACAGGTTGCCCGACAGGACGCTAGACGGCTGTTGGACTCTGCCCAGCAGCGCGCTCTCCAAGTCTGTCGCAGTAAATTCTACGAGTTTGGCAATAAGAGCGGACGTATGTTGGCCAGAGCTTTAAAAAATAGAATCGCCCAGTCACACATCCCAAAGGCTCCTTCTGGCCAAGTTGTTCACACGACCCCAGAGATAGCGGAGTGCTTCCATAGTTTTTTCTCGGATCTTTACAACCTTGACCCTCCCACCTCCGCCCCCTCCCATCAGCCGGACCGGGACTCTTTCCCATCTCCCTTCACACAGTTGTCGGGGGAGATAGCTGAGGAACTTGATATGGATTTCACTTCCTCGGAGCTCCTCATGGTTATAACCGAGCTTCCTGGGGGAAAGAGTCCTGGCCCGGATGGCTACACTGCCAAGTTTTACAAGGTGTTGGCGGACCGGTTGCTACCGCTGTTGTTGTTAGCTTTTAACTCTATTTCCCCGGAGGTCCTGTTTCCTTCTAGCTCCACCTTGGCTCATGTCGTGGTTATCCCTAAGCCGGGTAAGGACCCTCAACTATGCTCCAGTTATCGTCCCATCTCCTTGCTCAATGTAGACCTAAAAATTTACGCTAAATTGCTCGCCAATAGATTGAATAAATACCTGCCTGACCTAATCCACCCGGACCAGGTGGGGTTTGTGCCTGGTCGGGAGGCCCGTGACAACACCCTTAAAACTTTCGATATCATTCACCACGCCCAGACTAACCGAATTCCGCTCATGATCCTGTCCCTAGATGCTGAAAAGGCGTTTGACAGAATATCGTGGCCTGCCCTTTACCAAACCCTTCGGCATGTGGGAATAGGACCCTCTCTTTTGGGAAAAATTATGGCATTGTATCGCACGCCTTCGGCCCAAATTAAGATAAATGGCTCCCTCTCGGCACCTTTCCCTATTTATAATGGCACACGACAGGGCTGTCCCCTATCCCCCCTGTTGTATGTCCTGGTTATGGAACACCTCATGGCCTCCATTCGGAGCAACACGGATATTAAGGGTATTAATATTGGAGGGAAGGAATACAAGTGCTCAGCATTTGCTGATGACCTATTGGTCTATCTAACAGACCCTCATGTCTCTCTTCCTTCACTGATGTCCGAGTTGTCTCGTTTTGGAACATGGTCTAATTTCAAAATTAATTTCTCCAAGTCTGAGGCGTTAAATGTTTCTCTCCCAGGCCCGTTAGTATCGCTTCTCCAAAGTAATTTCCCCTTTTCATGGCCCTCCAGAGGTATTACATATTTGGGTGCCCGTATAAGTGGGGATCTTACACAATTGTTTACAAATAATTTTATCCCCCTACTGGCCAAGTTTCGAACTGATCTTAATTCCTGGCATAAGACTGAGTTTTCCTGCTTTGGTCGTATCAATATTATTAAGATGTCTCTCCTCCCCCGCTTACTTTATCTCCTGCAGACGATCCCCATCTCTATCCCACCCTCCTATTGGTTGCGGCTTCAGCGATGCTTCGGCTCCTTCATTTGGCCAACTGGTCGTCCACGTTTGAGCCGGGCTCTGCTGACTCGTTCCAGGGGTACGGGTGGGGTTGGTCTGCCGGATTGTCGGCTCTACTATCTGGCGGCAACTCACGCACGGGTTTTAGATTTTTTTCATAACCGTGAATCAAAATTGTGGGTCCGTTTGGCTCAACAACTATGTCCCAGTACCCTATCATCCCTGCCGTGGATCCTGCCCGGGAATAGACCGACTCAAGCCTCCTTTGTTGTGTACCATACCCTCATGGCGTTGAGGTCCTTAGGGCCTGGAAGTACGCTTATAGACCCTCTGGGTCCTTTAACTCCTATCACAGATAATCCAGACTTTCCTGCTGGTAAAGCTGGTCGCTCCTTCCTAGGCAGGTCGTCCACCGACCCCATGTATTTTGCTCAGGTCCTCTCCGCTTCCTCTCTTCTCCCCCTAACCTCCATCTATCCCGATGCCGTGCCCCTCACTCGCCATATTTATGAATATGCCCAGTTAAAATATTTTTATGGAACAGTTAACCGACGCGCACATCTTCATAGGGTGTTGACGGACTTTGAGCGCCTATGTGTCTCCTCCCAGCCCCCTACCCATACCATATCCACAATATATAAATTACTCCTTTCACAGCGTTCCCAACTACTCCCCTCCTTCTGTGGGGCCTGGGAGAGAGAACTACATACTACATTTACTGACGCACAATGGAAGAGGTGTTTCTCCCTCTCACAAAAAGCCTCTATAGCCATTAGGGCCCAGGAAACTAGCTACAAAATTGTCTCTAGATGGTATAGGGTCCCGGCTGCGCTTCATAAATGGTATCCGTCTGTGCCTGACAAATGCTGGCGCTGTGGTGCGGCGGGAGGCTCCATGTCACATGTCTGGTGGAGTTGTCCCTTGTTGAGGAGTTTTTGGGATGCGGTACTTAAATTAATAGTGGAGGTTACTGGAGTATGTGTCCCCAACTCTCCGGAAGCAGCTCTTTTATTCATGTTCCCGATGCCAATACACGTTTATAAAAGCTCCCTAACTAGACATCTTCTTCAGGCGGCAAAATCAGTGATCCCGCGCAGGTGGAAAACGGCCATACCCCCAACATTAGATGAGTGGTTTCGGGAAGTTGCCTTGATACAGCGAATGGAACACTTGGTGGCTCACTCCCCGGCAGCTGTGGTAAAATACACGTCTACATGGTCTCCCTGGATAGTGTTTCTTTCTTCTCCTTCCTATCTCACGGCTGTCACCTGAGTCGGCTTATGCCCCTGTGAAATGTATTATGGCTTTTGCTCGCTGCTGATTTTCATTCATAATACGCCGGAACTGGAGTCCAGGATCCCCTTGTCCTCTCCCCTCCCTCCCTCCTATCCCTCCCTCTCTTGGGGCCTTTCTCTATACTTTCTCTTCCCCTGTCTAGGGTAATGTGCCTCTTCTTCTCTGTTTGAATTAAGTGGTCTAGTTGTACCTCCTGTTATGCCTCTAGGATTACTCATGCTATTGTTGTACACCGACCATTCTTTTGCATGTTGAGATGTGATGCACATTATTGATTTTCCCTTTGGTGTTTTGTTTGTTTTTGCTTTGGTCCACTGACCTTGTTTGTTTTTTATTTAAGGTGTGGAGGTCTCCCCTCCACTATGTTTTGTAACTTTTGTGTTCTGAAACTCAATAAAAATTTTGAATAAGAAAAAAAAAAAAAATAATGAATTCATGTGAAATAAAAATTATTGATAGGTGAACAGTAAAAAAAAAATAAAAACATTTTTTTCCATAAAAAGTTGTTTTATGTCGTAAAAGTATAAAAAAAGAAATAAAAATACACATATATAGAATCGCTGTGATCGTAAAGACCCGAAAAATATAGTCAACACAAAAAACAACGGTGTAATTTCTATTTTTTCCATTGCCCCCCTAAAAAAGTAACAAGAAAAGTTAATCTATATGTCCCATGTACCCTAAAAAAGTACCAATGAAAATGACGTCTCGTCCCGAAAAAAACAACCCCACATATGGCTACAGCAGAGTGATGATGCAAAAACAAATAATTTAATTTGCAAAAAATAAGCCCTCATACCACTTAATCGACGGAAAAATAAAAAAGTTATGGCTCTCAGAATTTGGCGATACAAAATAAATTTTCTTTTGGGTTTTTACTTGTAAAAGTAGTAAAATATAGAAAAAAGTATATACAGGGTGGGCCATTTATATGGATACACCTAAATAAAATGGGAATGGTTGGTGATATTAACTTCCTGTTTGTGGCACATTAGTATATGGGAGGGGGGAAACTTTTCAAGCTGGGTGTTGACCATGGCGGCCATTTTGAAGTCGGCCATTTTGTATCCAACTTTAGTTTTTTCAATGGGAAGAGGGTCATGTGACACATCAAACTTATTGAGAATTTCACAAGAAAAACAATGGTGTGCTTGGTTTTAATGTTACTTTATTCTTTCATGAGTTATTTACAAGCTTCTCTTTGTTTACAGCCATTGACATGTCGCAGAGGTTAACACATGAGGAGCGGATAGAAATTGTGTTGATGTCTGGTGAACGCAGTACCCGGGTCATTGCAGCAGATTTCAATGCAAGACACCCTACGAGACCACCCATCTCCCATGCTACAGTTTGCAAACTGCTTGCCAAGTTTCGTGAAACTGGTTCAGTGTAGGATTTGCCCAAATGTGGACGCATGAAAACTGTCACTAATGAAGAAACATCAGTGGCTGTCCTAGCTTCATTCAGCAAGAGCCCACAGCGTAGCACTCGCCGCATGTCACTGGAGAGTGGCATCAGTCGGACATCCCTTCGGCGGATATTAGCTACTCACAAATGGCACCCTTACAAATTCCAGCTGCTGCAGCATCTCAACGAGGATGACCCAGATCGGCGCACTGAATTTGCAGAATGGGCAAAACAAAAATTGGAACAGGACCCTCAGTTTACACAGAAGATTTTGTTCAGTGATGAGGCATACTTTTATGTGAATGGTGAAGTTAACAAACAAAACCACCGCTATTGGTCTGACACTAACACACATTGGATAGATCCCTCCAAGACTGTTGGAACACAAAAATTGATGGTATGGTGTGGTATATGGGGTACAAAGATAGTGGGGCCATTCTTCATCAATGGAAACCTCAAGGCCACGGGATATCTGAAATTGCTACATGATGATGTGTTTCCCTCTTTATGCACTGAAGCTGGCACGTTCCCTGAGTTTTTCCAGCAAGATGGTGCACCACCACATTATGGGTGTCAGGTCCGAGCATTTCTAGATGAATAGTTTCCTGGAAAGTGGATTGGTCGTCGTGGGCCAGTTGAATGGCCCCCTAGGTCTCCCGATCTGACCCCCTTAGACTTTTATCTTTGGAGTCATCTGAAGGCAATTGTCTATGCTGTGAAGATACGAGATGTGCAGCAACTGAAACTACGGATACTGGAAGCCTGTGCTAGCATTTCTTCTGCGGTGTTGCTATCAGTGTGTGAAGAGTAGGAGAAGAGGGTTGCATTGACAATCCAACACAATGGGCAGCACTTTGAACACATTTTATAAGTGGTCAGAAACTTGTAAATAACTCATGAAAGAATAAAGTAACGTTAAAACCAAGCACACCATTGTTTTTCTTGTGAAATTCTCGATAAGTTTGATGTGTCACATGACCCTCTTCCCATTGAAAAAACTAAAGTTGGATACAAAATGGCCGACTTCAAAATGGCCGCCATGGTCAACACTCCGCTTGAAAAGTTTCCCCCCTCCAATATACTAATGTGCCACAAACAGGAAGTTAATATCACCAACCATTCCCATTTTATTTAGGTGTATCCATATAAATGGCCCACCCTGTATATTTGGTATCACCGTAATCGTATTGACCCACAGAATAAAGTTAACATGTTGTTTTAATTGCACAGGGAATTCCGTAAAAACGGTGCACAAAAAACCATGGAGGAATCGCTGTTTTTTAAATTCTCTACCCGACAAATAATTTTTTTCCCGTTTCCTAGTACATTATATGGCAAAATAAATGGTGCTGTGAAAAACTACAACGCGTCCCGAAATATAAGGCACTCATAGGACTATATCGACAGAAAAATAAAGAAGTTATGGCTTTTTGAAGATGGGGAGGAAAAAAAAATGAAAATCGGAAAAATGGCTGCGGCGGGAAGGGGCTAGAGGTAACATGTTATTTACACGCACAGTGAACGGCGTAAACGGCGTAGTGGTGGAATTGCGGTTTGATTTTTTTATATTCCCCCCTCAATATGTACCCCAAAATGGTGTCATTGAAAAGTACAACTAATCCTTCAAAAAACAAGTCATCATACAGCTATGTCGACGGAAAAATAAAAAAGTTATAGCTCTTTGAATTGATGGTAAAACGAAAAAAATCTTGCTTGGTTATTAAGGCCTAAAATAGGCTGGTCACTAAGGGGTTAACAGTGATTGATGGCTGGCTTCTGTGTTTCTTTATACACAGCAGCCATCATCACTGTGAGGAGGGCGAGAGGAGCACTCCCCTCATGAATGCACCAGACTCATATCTATTAGGGTATGTCCACACGGCTTGTTTTCAGCCATTTTTCGGATCGTAAACGCCCCAAAAAACGGCTAAACAAACGGAAGCTGAACGAATCCAAACATATGTCCATTGATTTCAATGGGAAAAAAAGCGCTTTGTTCTGACGAGGTGGTTTTTTTACGCGGCCGTTTGTAAAAACGGCATGTAAAGAAACGCTCTATAAAAAAAGAGCATGTCACTTCTTGAGCTGTTTTTGGAGCTGTTTTTTTATTGTCTCAATAGAAAAACACACAATGCTAAATGATGGCATCTCACTAGCATACTACTTATCGGTGGGCCCCTCCACCCACCCCCCCATGAAGAAGCAGCAGCACTGGTTGAGTTTTTCCCTGCAAATCGACTCTCCCAGCCACCCACTGTTCAGGGAACTACAACACAGCCCTATTCTTTTGAATGGAGCTGTGTTGCAGTCCCCTGTACAGCGGATGGCTGGAAGTGTTGTAGTGCAGACTAAATGCTAGAGAGAACCTAGTCCCTCCATTTTAGTGATTGGCGGGGGTCACAGAGGTTGGACCCCCACGGATTCTAATATTATGGCATAACATTATTATATGGGAGTACGCATTTATGTTGCAACATGGTTAAAAGGCTATGTACACCTTTGCAACCACTTTTATTGCTCCAATCCATCTAAGGGTATGTTCACACGGCGGGGGTCCGTAACGGCTGAAATTACAGGGATGTTTCAGCCTGAAAACATCCCCGTAATTTCAGCCGTACCGGCATGTGCAGGCGCTTGAACGGCGCGTCAATTACGGCCGTAATTAGCGCTGCTATTCATTGGAGTCAATGAATAGCGGCTCCAATTACAGCCAAAGAAGTGACAGGTCACTTCTTCTACGCGGGCGTCTATTTACGCGCCGTCATTTGACAGCGGCGCGTAAATATACGCCTCGTGTGAACAGACAATCGTCTGCCCATTGCTTTCAATGGGCAGATGTTTGTCAGCGCTATTGAGGCGCTATTTTCAGACGTAATTCGGGGCAAAAACGCCCGAATTACGTCCGTAAATAGGCCGTGTGAACATACCCTAAATGTGTTACTCCAATCCTGTGAATCCTTTTCTTGCTAGTAGGCTGGGACAGATATGTATCTGTGTACTCTTAACGACTACATAGGAGCTGTATAGAAAAAATGGTAAGATATTTTACATTTTATTTATTTTGCAATGTTACTGCATTTTTATTTTAGATACATTGCAACAATAAATAATAAAAAAAGAAACAAAATACTTTTTGGCTCCTAAAAGCCCAACTTACCCTAATCTTAAAGTGTACCTAACATTTCATCTGACTTTGCAGAATAAGCTGTTATATGTGTGTACATGTGGAATAACATGATTTCTGACCAGTATTTGACTTGTATTTTGCAAATTTTAGCAGATTTCCCCTCTGCCACTGCAGGCTCTCTGTAATTTTTTGTTTTCTCTGAACTAGTGGATGGAGCCAAACGGATATAATGTCTTCTATACACTGCACAGATAGAAAAGGAGATTATACAGCAGTAATGAGCAGTGTAGCTGAGAATCCAGCACTGAGGTGACATATAACACTTTGACCTAATGCTCACAGCCGTGGTGATTTTGCAAAACCACAGATCCATTGTCTGTATTTGCGGTCCATTTGTCCGCAAAAAAACCTTCTGTAGTGCATCCATGCGCCATCAATATTCACAAACTGCAAAAAAGGGTAGAAAGAGGCATTTTTCTCTAAAGATACAATTCAAAATTTCTTATCCTTTCTTGTACTTAATTTGTGCAAAGTTTATTGAAACGACAATGACAATTTAAAGACTAAGCTGTGATGGCGCTACCTAAGTCCTACACAATAGAAGCCAGTGGGGCTCATTTATAAAAAATGGATCCTGGTATGATACTTTTTTGTCTTTGAAAATGTTGCACATATTTAAAATCATGGTAAAGAATTTTCATAGATCCAGCCACTAAGTGTGACTTTTTTCTGCACCTGCATGCATCCTAAAATTGACTAAAACTGTTTATACATGTGGCAAAGCGATAGACCTCTAAAAGCCACACGTCCCAACCTCAATGTGACGAGGGAAAAAAACACGTCTGCACACATTTTATCAATATAGTGCAAGCGTAATTTTATACCCCAGACATATGACAAACAAAGCTGTATATTTGCTATTCACTGTCGGCTTTGCATGCATAGATGTGTATGTGGCTGCCCATTATCCTTATATGACGATTAACTCTCATCTTATTGGATATATGATGGAAGTGATCTGACTATTCCCATATTCCTATATCCACAGGATATGCCAAAAATGCCTGGTAGGTGGGAACAGTACATTGTCCCCCTGAACCCTGTTTGCCGATGCAAAGCTGCCTCAAGTGGCCACCAGTCTATGGGAGTTATGAAAAGAGATTAGCAAACAGTGTGGACACCTCTCCATTTAGGGTTATGCAGCTAGTGACTGTTTCGCAACAGGCAATGGGTCAAGGGACCCATTTTCCCAATACATAGGTGTGGGTCCCAGAGGTGGGACTCACACCTTTCAGGCATTAATATATGCTGCAGATATATGATAAATGCTTAAAATAGGAAAATCCTTTTAAATATCATAGGTTTTAGGAATACCTCACTGTTTCATATAAATAGTTTCTATAACCCCTACCCGGCATCCACCGTATTTATATGGAGGAAGTCAGGAGGGAAAGTATGAAGCAGGCTCACGGGCTAACACTGCTCAATTGACGGAAAAATAAAAAGGTTATGGCTCTCAGAATATGGCGAATATTTTTAACAATTCGTCTTTTCCTTGTAAAAGTAGTAAAACGTAAAAAACTATATAAATTTGGTATCGCCGTAATCGTATTGACCAAAATAAAGTTAACATGTAGTTTTTACTGGACAGTGAACCCTGTAAAAACTAAACCCAAAAAACTATGGCGGAATTACAGTTTTTTTCCCAACATTTTTTCCAGTTTCCCAGTACATTATATGGTACATCAAATGGTGCCGTGAAAAATTACAACTCGCCTCGCAAAAACAAGCCCTCATATGGCTATATCGACAAAAAAATGAAAAAGTTATGGCTTTTGGAAACTGGGGAGGAAAAAACAAAAATAATAAAATGAAAAATGGCTGCGGCAAACTGTCTGCAGTTTACAGTAAAATGTTAATACTATGGAGAATTCTTTAAAGTACTGTTATATGATGAAATTTCATGTTGTAAATTCACTACTGTAGAGGTTTAAGTATGTAATTTGAATTTGGTCCTACTTATGAAGACACCAGAGAGGCATGTAAATGTTATTTCACAATAATATAAGCTACTGGAAAATACTCCCAATATCCCTGTAAAAACATTTCAGCAGTCTAAAGAATTCAATAAAATGAACATATGGTACTGAACAGGGGTGTAATAAATAACCAAGGGGTCCTATAGAAAAACTTGGTATGAGACCCCATCCACAAGGACCAGATCAACGTTAAAGCAATCCTCCAATATTAGCTAAAAATTTAACGTTTGCTGATGAACGCAGATTAACTTACCTGGTGCCCTCCGTTGTTTCAGTAGTCTGAGTCACTCTCCCCTGCGGTCCGATTGGCAACCGTTGCTCACGCGAGCAGCGTTAGGTATCATAGCTGGCGTAGATTTGCTTTAGAATTTATGCCAATTTAGGGCATAAATGATAGTAAATTTTTTAGGCCACAGAAAGCTACTCCTTTCAGTAAGCTTTGCCCACTTTATGGCAAAGTGCCGTGAGCAGTGCAAATGCCGTAAAAGCCAAACTTTGTGGCGCAAATTGCTATTTTTCAATCTGGCATAGAGTGATTAATAAATTTCCCCCAGAGTTAAATGATAAAATTGTGTCTACCTGGATCCACCACTAGAGGGAGCTTTCAAACTTGCTGCATACTATTTATACATTATACTCAATAATAAAAGAGTATACAGTTTTATCGTTTAACTCTGTCTGTACAGGGGATTTGGAGCTCTATGTAAAACATTGTAGCTCTGACTGCTATAAAGGTATAGTATGAAATGAATCAGCACAGAATGCTTGACCCAAAAATGACAAGGTGCGCATTGAGTTTAAGTGTTTAACCTCTGTCCTTGACTTAACCTTATGTGATGACTTTCTGCTGTATATAATATGAAAATCAGTGAAACTATTATCAACTCCCCATGCAGTTAGCATCATAAGTCATTCTGCCTTGCTATACATTTCTACTGTGGTCTTATAGAGAATCAGGGAACTATGGGCTCCCGAGAAGTAGGGGCAGGGCTGCAATTGGTGACCTTACATTGCGCATATGAATCCTTAATGATTGACCATATACATGTATGGCCATTGAAAGTTATTTATAATTTATAAATAAATAATATTCAACTATAATCTGCGGTATAATCTACGGCTATCTGTAAACAGGGAGACGCGCTGCCGACAGGAAAATAACGTATGGGGACGAGCAATCATAGTAACGACCACTTGTTACCTTACATAGCTCCTTGTGACAGGAGCAAACGAGCGCTGATCAACGAGTTGTTTTGTTGATTGCCACTTGTTGCACCAGCCGAAATTGGCCGGTGTAATATGATCTTTAGTCTCTGAACATACAATCCAGCTAAGCTTCAGTCATTGATCATAGCTCTGCTCTAATCTAGCAGCATTTCAAAGCATCAAATACTTAAGAAAATAAATACTAAACAAAGGTATCGCGATACATATACGTTCAAGGTGTTGTCTGGAAATGCACCTCATCTTAAATCTGAATAGTTCTAAATTGGAACATAGTAGGAGTTGATACAATTGTAAGGTTTCTACTTTTAGAATTTGTGATCAAAATAATTGAGTTGGGAATTCAGTCTATCACTGTGTCCAGAGGGAATGCTTAAAAACTATTGCCCACTGGATATGAACTAACACTTATTTGCAACTGTTTTTGAATATTGCAATAATTTATAGGAGCACATGTATTGCATGTTTTGTTTTTTTCTAAAAAATCTAGAAGAGACATATGGTACACCATTTTATAATCTCAAATAATGAGTCCCAGTTACTATTATAAAGGATGTGCCCTCAGGCATAAGAAAAAGTCATTATTCCAAAGTCACATTGTGGTTTGGTTACCCTTGGTCATAAACAATGACATTGCTATGAAGGTATTGTGACACTTTGCCTGAGACCTTATGTTATGTTGACCTTTGTGCCGCAAATCTCAGAGGACACAATAGTCAACTGATGTGACTACAATTAGTCTGCAAGATATCAATACAAATTAAAATGCTATTTTGAAGCTAAAAAAGGTGTTGTCAGCTCCAATTTGACTATGTATGCATATGTATTTTATTTGATTTTGTATTCTGATTGAATATATTTCTCTCATTGTGGAAAGTGAGTTTTAGTTTATAGAACAATAAGGTGACCTCAAAGAATGAGAATGTAAGCAGAGATACATTGCATAAAAATCAGGTATAAATGTCATGTTATTGTAAATTAATGAATCTACGATTCGATTTTCTTGCTAAAATTCCATGCGGTTTAAGAGGTTACTTACTATAACATAAATAATATATAGTTGATGTTTTATGAATGGATTTGTGCTTATTAATACAGATGATATGACTGAGAGCATTGCAGTTTGCTAACCTTAATGCCCGGGCCTGAAAAGACCTTAATGAGCAGCAACATTTTTCTGTTTTTGCCTTTCTGCCTTTCAGCAGCCATAACTTTTATATTTTTTTATGGACGTGGCTGTATGAGGCCTTGTTTTATGTGAGAGAAATAGTATTTTTCCGCCCGCAGTTTGGGGGTAAAAAAAATAATTTTTATGCCGTGAATATAGGAAAAAGCGATTCTCGGCATTGTTTTTCTTGTTTCTTTTTTATCCCGTTCACATTTCACGCTAAAAATAACCAGTTAAATTAATTCGTCAGGTTATTACGGTCGTGTAGATTTTTTGTTTTTATGTCATGTGGGGGCAATAAAATATATTTTATGCAAAATAATTACTTTTATTTGGGACTTTTTTATTTATTTACTTTTTTGTTACTTTTTTTTAAATCCCATTAAGGGATAACTTTATTTATAACTGTATTTTTTACTTATAATGTATTAGCATACTCCTGTATGCTAATACATTACACTGTGTCACTATGACACAGGCTGCTGTTAGGGCAGCACATAATATGCCCAAACAGCAGGCAAATGGAACAAACAGCCGTGACGTCCTTTGTAGGTCCCCAGGGCTGACTGCAGAGGGATTCTGCGGCAATCAAAGGGTTAAACTGCTGGGGTTGCAATGTTTTCCGACCCCAGCTGTATTTAGCAGGGTGCTCTGAGATTAGGAGCTATTAGTTACATCTCCTGCTTAGAGGATGAGTGCTCACACGAGCGCTCATCAGCCTCATCTACAGCGACGCCAAAAGACGTAGTTGTAGACTGGGGACTTGCACCGCCTGATGTCAAAAGACGTTGGGCGGTCGAGAAGGAGTTAAATACAATTAGGAGGTAACAGACACTCATAATAGTAATGTCATCCATATTTATAGGAGTGTCCCTGAGAAAACCGTCAGGAAGAGAGACTCAGAAAACACTACAGAAATTTAGATGCTGCTATGGTTGTTCTCAACATTTATTTTTAACAAACAAAGCAAAAAACGCTCCACCAACTATTGGAGTCCATTGTTAGTAAACTTTGAACCACCACTTTCATACTCATTCCAACCAGCTTAAAAACAACACTCATCTAAGAGTTATTAAAGAGTTATTAAGGAGAATCGTTGGCGTTTACACCCTCTTGACTAGTAGGCGATTCATTACCTTATTTGGTACCAAAAAAATGGGGACATATCTCCGGAACGGGGGCCATAAAAATAAAATGAAAGCACTACTGGATTCCTGGAGACAGCAATAATAAGGTAAGACTGCTGTTTCACTTTCTATGACCTAGTGACAGTGCCTGACAACCGTCCAGAGTCAGCTGAACAATACAGCTGATTCTGGGCGTTGTCCCGCTGTCCCAGATGGCCTGCGGTATGTCACGGTTACAAATGTATGTGCATCCTTAGGACACAGATACAGTTGAATTCAATGGTGGAGCAGGGAGCCGTCAGCTCTCTGCTCCACCAGTTACTATGTGACGTCTGAAATGAGCGGCTTGGTGCAAACAGGCACGATGCAGTGATGTCATCATGCCTGCCTGTGCTGTGCCACACACAGCACAGACCAGGGGAGACCTGCAGAATGATCAGCTCCATTTGCCATGGGAAAGGGCCTAGGTGAGTATTTATTTTATTATTTATAGGAGGCACAATTAAGCCATTATACTGTGTGTGTGTGGGGGCACTATGGCGGAATTATTCTGTGTGTATGGGGGGGCACTAAGGTGGCATTATCCTGTGTGTGGGATGCACTATGGGGGCACTTCGGGGAACTATACTGTGTGGGCGGCACAATGGGGCAATATACTGTGTGGGGGCACTATGGGGATATTATACTGTGTGGGGAGGAACTAAGGAGGCATAATACTGTGTTGGGGCACTATGGAAGCATTATACTGTATGGGGAGGCACTACGGGGGCATTATAATATGTGGCGCGGCACAATGTGGGCATTCTACTGTGTGGGGAGATGTACTCCAGGTGAAGATGCTCTTTAACAGTAAACTACATACGCCACACAAAACACATCTGTGTGTATTCATACAATATTGTGTTAATAACATCATTCCTTTTATCTGTCACTTAAAGCGGTTATCTCATATGGCATATGGTCGTCATAAAGGGGAGTCTCCCACTCTGGGATGCCCTCTATTGGCCAGAGCAGGGAGCCAATTTCCCGAGGCGTAACATGAATCTCCTATGCCACAAAGCAAAATTTGTATTAGGTACCAAATACCATATGCCATTTATAGTACTGGTGTCTACTTATGTGGCAGAGGGGCCTTATGGGTCTTTCGGGAAACAAGGCCCTATAGCTACACCCCTGCAATTTGTAACAGTGGTTCTCACTTTGGCGTATCTTCTGCGTCCATGTATTACTTACCCGGCAATTAATTTGGCTTATTTCAGTTTCCCCTGGCAAAATCAGCTGACTGCCAGGGGTTTCTTAATCCAGCCAGTATTTCAATTGTTAGAGCAACACTTTGTGTTCCAGATCTGATCTTCCTACTGTAATTGGAGATAGGGAGCTGTTTTGAGTCACCTGCTCACCCAAACTCTAAATATCAGAACCTCTCATAATTTTTCCATTGGGGCCTCACCAAATAAAACATGGTGATAACTATTTGTCAGAGTCCATGCCAAAATTAAAAACAAAAAAACATTTCACGTTATCTTTTACTTCTCTCCTGAACTCAGTATAACATTAAAATAAGTGAGTAAATAAATAAGGTAGTAAATTATGTTTCAGTCGGAGATAAGATCTGTGTCAAAACTTCCTCCTCAGTTGCACCTCACCAAAAATAGGGGTATTCGTACTATATTCTTCCTCTCTTCTCCCCGTCTTTTGGTGTTCTCTAAAGAAGCCCTCCCGATCTGCGTCACTATTCCTATAGACACTTCCAGGGTATGGAAAGGAGGACCTCCTTTCTAGGATTTAGATACTTTTTTCACTGGTGTACACCACCAATTATGATACGTATGTTATATTAGGAAAGGGAAAAGGGGAAAGTGAGCGCAAATTAATTTTGTATTTTAATACTTTTAACATTTTTAAAAATTGAAATACCGGTAAGAGCAGGCATATATTGCCTAATGGGAAATAGACTTATTGGTGAGTTGTCCCTGTTTTTATTCACCCTTATATAGACTGTTTATCTTCATATTTCTTTATTTATTTGTTTTTTTAAATTATTTATTTACTTTCAGATCCCGTTATTTCTGACTTTATTTTGCTGCCTCGTTTTATCATCAAAAGCGGTCAATATTAATAAATGGGAATAGGAGGGAGAGTAAATTATAATCCGAACTCCTGTATATGTGCTTCCTACTACACACACTGCAAAAGCTTATTATAGCTTTTCAATATCCAGTGCAGCTGTGAGATGCCAACAGCATGAAATTTGGCATTGTGGCAAACAGACAGCAACCCTGGATGCAAAAGGGTACATGTTATGTTACTCTATAAATTGCAGTGAGCAGCGGCTGGTTTTCAGTCTGACCATCAACATCAGGCTGAGATCATACTACAGCACACTGTGTTTGGTGATCTGTGACAGCTCACTAGTAACTATAGACCTATGAGATCTCTGCCAGCCGACACCGCAGTGTTTGGGTGTACGACCACAGGTATACTGGCTGAGAGAGAGAGATAGTCTCCCCCATGGAGGAAACCGTGATCAGCTGGCCGGATTGTAATCCAGGCTCACCACACAAGCTTTCTGACGGCTGCACCGCAATATTTTGGTGTTCAACCACGAGCACTCGTAGTTGGACAAACAATATCTCCTAGCTCCACAACTGTCTCCGCATGGTAGTAATGCCGATCCAACTGGCTGGGGCAAAATGGATAATCAAATTGTAATCACTCCCTCAATTTTACTTTCCCTGCTCTATTGCTGGATTCGTCCCTACACTTCCAGGGTTCAATGATGTTCGTGTATCCTAGCACCTGCCACAATTCCACCTGTTTGAAGTCGGTCTCAGCAAGAGTAGTTCTATACAGAGAATATCAAGAGAAGATAATGGAATATTTATTGGAACCAGTGGTAAAGACGTTTCCCTTTTCTTTATCTTTAATAATGCACTTTCAGAATTAAAACCTGGATAAAAGCATATTTCATAGTAAAAGTCGTCATCTGGGATCTGGATATACCCAACTGGTTTTGCATGCCAGCTTCTTCAAGGCCCACCATTCTAGATTCCATTCCATCTTTTTAAAACATTCTACCATAGTGTTTACAAGTCACATTTATATGCCGTAACAAAACATCATTTGCCAATAAAACAGTTGACAATCTAATATATTTAGCCCATTTGGGGACACTGGATTTAAAATAGAAATATATTTCATTTCTATCTTTTGAAAAAGTTCTTTCTTATTTCACCTCCCCTCCAGATTTGTTTCAAATGGCATCTGTCTGATGCCTTTAGACCTGCAGGGGCTTTGTTGTGCTTTTCTACAAAGTATCGGACATTAACCCATACTAATATTATTTAAATACTCATTTAGCCTTGTTTTTAATTTCCTGCCTGTTCGTCCACTGTATTGATACCCACAGCTGCACTCCAATATGTATACAACATTTCTTAATTTTAATTCTTTCTAATTTATTTCACTCCCTGATTTTTTGGTAGAATGAAAGAGTTCGCCTTTTTTTTGTTTTTAATGTTCTGCATACTTTGCAACATTTGCAAAAAAAAATACCTTTTTAGTGAATCTCCTTTTTTCTCATCCCCTAGATGACTACGCATTAAATAGTTCCTTTATTGTGCAGGCATGTTTATAAACCAATTTTGGTTTATCAGTTAACAGTAAGCCTAAAATTTTATCACATTTTAAAATGTGCCAATTTTGATGTAATATTTTTCTTATTTATCCCACTGTCTCTAGAGAAAATTGTAACAAATAATTGCATAATTTCTTCACTCTGAAAAATGTTCTTATCTCCCGTTTTTTTTGTTATCAATGTTTCCCTATTTATTGCTCCAAAGTTCTCTAATGGTTCATTGATTGTCCTATTGGGGTAATTATTTTCTTTACATCTTTTTATTAAGCTAGCACTCTGCTCTTCAAAGTCATTTCTATTGGTGCAGTTGATTTTTTTATACATATTAAATCTTTTGCTATATTACTAATCGAAGGTTCAAAATGAAGTTTTTCTGAAGCTGTGGGAGCTGTGACAAGGCAGTCAGGAAAGGTGCCAAATTTATCACAGTGGCGCACGGAGCATGATAAATTTGGAGCATCTAGCTAGACATGTTAGACACTTTTCTCTTCCTTATACCACCTATTGGTTGGCTTAGTTTATGCCAATTTTTAGCAACAAAATTTTGGTGCATGTGCCACATTTTAAGCCACATCCCTTTTTCACAAAACCACACCCCCTTGTCGATCATGACACAAGAAGTGTCTAAAACAGTTAATAAATGTGGCACACAAGGTGTACGCTAGAATTATGGCTCAATTTAAGACAGAATTCTGGTGCAATTTGAATAGTAATTCGGCCCCAAATGGGTTTAACATAGAATTAGACATCTACTGTTTTATTGGAAAACTATGTTTAATTATGGTGTATTATGTATCATCCCCGTTTGAAACTGTTTGGTACAGTCCATAAATCAGGAAGTGAGGAGGCTGACTCTCAATTATATTAACTGCTGTAGATCTTATCAGGCCAGAGTGAGGTCACATGACCCAACTAAAGAGAAGAATTCAAATAGAAAGGAATAACTATATAAGGTAATATTCTCTGAGTATATATATTAGGGGATAGGTATCTAATGATACAAAGAATAAAAACCTGTCTTTAATGTGAGCATCAAACTCTACGGTAGAATGGTTTCAAATAATGGAATAGAATCTGGATTGGTGACCAGTGAGAAAGTTGGCAGGCGAAACCAGTCACGTACCCTCCAGATCCCAGATGTCCACTTTTATCATGTGATATGCTTTAAACCAAGTTTTAATTTTGTAAGTGCAATATTAAAGTTAGGGAAATATCTTTACCACTGGTTCCACAAAGTATTCCATTGTCTTCCCCCTGATATGCTCTGTATAGAACTGCTCTTGCTAAGGCCGACTTTGGACAGGTGGAGTGTGTGCAGGTGCAAGGAAACACATCGCTCTGCAATGAACAACTGGAGGTTCACTAAGTCCGTTGAGCATACCTATTGCGATAGCCAAATGGAAGATCATCGAACCCTGGTAGTGGCGAAGGTCAGGAGCGATTCTTTCGGGAATGCCAAAAGACGGGGAGAAGAATGTAAGACCATAGACTTTTCAACCCACGGTTAGTGGTGAGAGGTTTACAGTAACAACTTTTCATACTGTGAATACCTGAAATTGAATTAAAGACTTTTCTATAGCTCCGAGTCCACCCATATATAAAAAATACATTGGCATCTTCAGAAGTGAGACAAAGGTCTCGGACTCTGTTATTTATTTTTATTAACAACTGGGGGAAGCCTCACCAACGAGGCCCGCCTCACTGTTTATGGAACACTGGTATACATTATAGACATATACTTCTTTGCTTTCTCCTTTCTTTCTCTTCACCCTCTCCTCTTTTTGTGTCTGTACCTTTAGGCCCCATGCACACGAACGTAAAAATGCCCGTAATTACGGGTCCATAGACTTCTATTGGCCACGGGTACCTCCCCGTATGCTTACGGGAAGGTGCCCGGGTCGTTGAAAAATATAGAACATGTCCTATTTTAGGCCGTAATTACGGCAGGGGCAGCCCATAGAAGTCTATGGGGCTCCCGTAATTACGGGTGACTACGTGTGTGCACCCGTAATTACGGGATCGTTGCTAGGCGACGTCAGGAGATAGTCACTGTCCAGGGTGCTGAAAGACTTAACTGATCGGCAGTAACTCTTTCAGCACCAGGGACAGTGACTACCGATCACAATATAAATTAACGTGTAAAAAAAAATAGAAGTTCATACTTACCCAGAACTCCCTGATTCTTCCTCCAGTCTGGCCTCCCAGGATGACGTTTCAGCCCATGTGACCGCTGCAGCCAATCACAGGCCAATCACAGGCTGCAGCGGTCACAAGGACTGCTGCATCATCCAGGGAGGTCGGGCTGGATGTCGAAAGAGGGACGCGTCACCAAGACAACGGTCGGGTAAGTATGAATTTCTTTTACCTCGGAAAGGGCTGCCCTTCTCTCTATCCTGCACTCATAGAGAGAAGGGGCTGCCGATTAGTGCAGTGCAATTTTGCAGCGAAAACGTGCCCGTAAATACTGGTGCAATATGGGTCGAATACGTGTGACCAAGGACCCATATTTACGGCAGTATTTACGGGAGGGAAAAAATGCGTTCGTGTGCATGAGGCCTTAGTGTCTACTTCCATCAGTAGACAAGGTGGTAGGAATTCCCTAATACATGACACATCATATGAACACTAGGAGCTTGCAATGTAATCTCCTCCTTTTATGGTTTACATTAGTTTAAGCAGATGACAAATAGTCATTCCTTTCAGTTGAGGACATGGTTTACATACAAACTATATTGTTTTAATAGTGCACCATGAGACAAATCTCTGCAAGAACTGAACTGGAAATAAGCTTCAAACTGCTCCTTCTTTTTGCATCAAGCATTAACTGGCTATAATATATATATACAATTTATAATGATTTCTTATGTTATGATATTATTATCATAACATAGTTTTGATATTATAATTTTGTTATTAAATGGTTGTTTCCATCTTATAAAGTGATGTAATCTCTTAGAGGTCGGACCCCCACTGATCCTGAGAATGAAGGGTCCGCAGCACTGCACCCCATTAAAGTTTTCACTGCACAGTGGCGGTACCAAATAATGGCTGTGTAGGGAACTGCAGCACGACCTGATTTACATTAATGTGAAAAACAGTGATGGGGCACTGCAGCTCCTTCATTCTCAGGATCGGTGGAGGTTTCAGAGGTCAGACCCCCACCTGATCAGAAAGTAGTGTTATATCCCACTTTGAGATCGGAATAACCTTTTAACCTTGAAAAAAGTTGGCAAGTGTCCATCCCCAGGTTATATAATTCTTACAGGTGTCCCATTAGAAAAAAAGAAAAAAAAAAAACAAATAAATGTTTTAGAATTTGAAATGCACCATATGTGTTACTTCTACCATGAGACCTTGAATCTTTCAGTGGCAGACTATATCGTTCTAAACTATATTTCCTGCAGCCATAGCTCCAAATGAAAACAAAATTGACACTAATATTTGAATAGATAAATTTTATCCTGATTTCTGCCCTGTAGTTATGCATCTTAATAACTCTGCTTCCTTCATTTGTTTTATCTTAAAATATTAACGTTTTTGTCTATCTGTATTCTACTCATCAGGTTTTAGAGGGCACAGAACTATAAAACAAATTTTCAAAACCTTGTACCTGTAAGGTGAATGAGAACTACTGTCAGCTGCAGTAAAATTCTCATGTTTTATTTTTTATTTACCAGTATTGCAACAGTCACTTGAAAAGCTCAGAGTCCAGACTATAAACAACACAGATCTCTCTTCCTCTCTCCAAGCAGGAAGTCATAGCAATAAGGACTAGGTTTGTGTTCAAGCTCATGTTTTCATCTGGTGGACTACTGAGAGTCCACTATATTCTAACATTGCATTTCAGCATTTTGCTGTGTACAACCCTAGTGGCTCGCTGGTTGACCTGTACTGTTGGTAGTGCACATTCCTGAAAATATTATTATTCCTGACAAAGCAACGGAAAATGGCATTTTTAAACTTTCATTTATGTCGGTTGAGGTATAAATGAAAAAAATAATAATATTGGGTCATTATTTTAATGAATACGTTCAACCTTCCATATATTCATTTAACAATTTATATCACTATACACTGATCCGCCATAACATTAAAACCACCTACTTAAAGGCTATATGCAGGGCATTTTTTTTTTTATAAATAGATTAGTCAGTGTGATTAATGCAACGTTGTAAATAGTTTTTATTGAAAATTCGTTTTACTTTTGTAACGTTTACTGTTCTGTTTTCTCTATACAGAACAGCTGTATCGTTCTCTTTACACTGAATCCGTCAGTCCAGCGGACGTGACGTGTTTAGTGTCGGTGGGTCCTGCGTTTCTCTGACATGCAGGGTCCACCTGTAATCTATCACATCTAAGTTATGAACTTAAATGTGATCGTTTACAGATGTGACCTCTTTTTGGTAGGTACTAACCAGTACATATAGGGAACACCCCCAAAAGACCTGCCATTTTGGAGATTCTCTGACCTAGTCGTCTATCCATTACAATTTAACCCATGTCAAATTGTCTCAGACCCTTAGGCCATGTTCAGACATGGCAGAATTTTTCCGATGCAATTGTTGGTGCAGATTTGAGGCAATTACGCAACTAATCTGCAGCAACATTTGCATATTTGACAGGTCATTCAGACATTGCAAATATCACAGCGGACTTGCCACAGATTTCAGTTTTTGCAGTGAAATTCCGTTTCTTCTCCGCAATGGAATGAGCATGCTGCGGAGGGAAAATTCTGCACCGCAGCCTAATTTCCGCACAGTTATTTTCTGCAATGTCTGAACTAACTTTCCTAAAAATGTATAGAAAGAAATGAAAAAAAACGGCGGCTGCAGAATTCCACTGCGGACTGTCCGCAGCGGAATTCAACAGCAATTCCGCCACGTCTGAATACACTTGCCCAATTTTCCTGCTTCCAACACATCAAATTCAAGAACTGAGTTCACTCTGTGCCTAATATATCCCACCCCTTGACAGGAGCCATTATTTAGATAATTAATGTTATTCACTTTACCTAACAGTGGTTTTAATGTTATGGCTGATCGATGTATATGACAAGTATGTTTATTATATTGTGAATTTTATCAGTAGAGTTTTCTCATTTTGTAAATATGTGTTGCACATTATGTTGCTTGAACTGCCTACTGCTCTTTACCGTCATTTGAGCAGGAGTCTTAAGGGAACAGTTTTATTTATTCTTCAGGCATACATACGGTATGTTAATGTGCTATTCCCAGTGTTTGCAGATATCAGAATGCAGAATGAAGTTATGAGGGATATTTTTGTGTATAAATATGGAATGTTTAACAGTCCTTTTAGCTAAAGAAAACAAATTCAGAATCTTCTGTTTTAGTACAATATCTTACTTACAAATTACAGTACACCCTTAATGAATGTGTATTCCTTATAAATACTAAAACCATAGTTCTAATAAATATCAAGCATGGGGTTTTAGGGTGTATTGTGCAATTTTTGCAGCAACTTTCTCAAAATCTCAAAACTTTATACCCAGTGGCTGCTCTTCTTAACAGTCAACAGAATACAGATGCCTTTTATGGGGCCTTTATTCTATCAATGAGAGAGTTAAAGGGCCGTTGTGATCAGGGGCGGACTGAGGGGGGACATGACGTAAGTCGCCCACATCCTTAACGACTGGTCTAACTTTTATCAATTGGCCGTTATCGAAATGATTTTTCTAATAGATAACGCTAGATAATACATACCCTTCTTGCTTACGGACTCCTCCTCAGCTTTGGAAGCTGACGGCATCTAGAGTCAGGACGTTGGGTGCAGCAGTTAATAAAACATCTTGACATTGCCAGGGTTAGGACTATGTATGCAGCGCCACCTGAAGATGAAGGGGAGCCCGGTAGCAAATAGTGGAAAGTATGTGGAGCAATCTGGTCTAGGGTATGATTAATTTAGGTGTCTGGTCTAGAGGGGCTTCATTGATTTAGTGGTTTGGTCTGGGATCTGCAATAATTAAGCGTTTTTTTGTATAGAAATAAGGTCTGGTTTAAATGGAGACTTTATGTAATGCAACCAATGGTTTTTAAGTATAGAGCTACAGCTGCAGTACAAAGCAGTACATTGAGTTGCATGCAATCTTGCGGACTGCAGCTGTCACTTGATAATTAAAATCAATCAGTAGCACTACACAAATTCTCTGTATAGCCCATATTTATTTGACAACTGAGTGTTACCATTCCCATTGTTAATAGGATCTGTCCTTACAAAGTTTTAGGCCCCATGCACACGACCGTACATTTAGTCCGTAATTACGGTCCCATTAATTTCTATGGCCCGTATATTTTCGGGAAGGTGTCCATGCTGTAGAAAGGCTCCGCAAAAGATAGGACATGTCCTATTTTTTGCTATTTACGGACCGTGCTCCCATACTTTATATGGGAGCACAGTCCACAAATGCAGGTGGCTGTCCGCAGCTACCAGTGGCCGGCCGTGCCCGTAATCATGGACCGTGATTACAGGCACGGTCGTGTGCATGGGCCTTATACACGCAGTGATGATTGGACACTGTCAGAGTGTGTAGGGACATAGTTCTTTTTACAAGAGGAATGGTAACACCCAGTTGTTAATTTATTCATACTTTCCCAGGAGGAATAACAGGGGAATAGCACAATACAGGGTTTTAAGAAAAAGTGCTCCAGAATTGTTATTTCATGAGTAATACAAATATTTAACAGACATGTCAGAAGAGCTGATAGGTCCTCTTTAATTGTTATGTATTCTGCCTGTGACTGCGTCTGGTCAGTACTGTATTATTTTGTATAGTCTGCATGACAATACACTGCAGAATGCCAGTGTAGTTGTATCTGACCACTATATGGCTTAATATTGGTAATATTGGTGCTTGTATAGCAGTAGTGTACAATTGTTCATACTTGAAAGAGTGACCCTGTACCTTAACATGTGATCAGGTGTTTCTGTGTTCTACTTTTATTTTGCTCCTTGGGTTAATGGTGGGGTTTACATATTCAAGGAAATAATATTCAAAGAATAGACGGGAAAAAGGCTGGCACTGTTAAAATTCAGACACTGCAATACACCAGCACGGAGTTTCCTTTTTCTTTCGGCAATATATTAACATATGGACTCGGTTGATACAGTTGCCCATGGGGTGCTCATCCACTAGAACAGAACAAATTCTTAATTCCAGCCAGGAGGCGATGTCTTTTCATTCTCCGGACACTCCGGTAATGTTAAGTAAGTGACAGCACAGCGTGATCTCGCGAGATCAAGCTGTGAGGTGAGTACAGCTGTACATGAATGTAGAGAAGTGTATGACGCTGATTGGTCAGCGTCATACACTTCTCTTTACAACGCCCACTTGCTCAAAAGTAAAAAAAACACCCAGTTGGGCATTTGGAACAAAATAGCATAAAACGAAAAATCATCATAACTCGGTCAGAAATAAACGTTATAAAAAAACAAACCTGTTGTTATCTACATTACAATGCCTTTCAGATTAGGTAGGAGATAGTGAACTTATACTCTTGTGACAGAGTATCTTTAAAGTGAAACTCCAGTCAAAAAGTAAAAAATTCAGCTTTTGTTTAGTCAAATGCAGCACTATATCATTCAAAAAGTGTTATGAATGTCACGATTGTAGAGGTTGTCTTTTTACTAGGCTGACCATGATTAGGCCTTTGCTGACCATGATAACTTGACTATTGAACAGCACTGGTATGAGCCACCTGGCATATTGCATGAAAAATAGTACAACTGCTAACCACTACAATCGACAGTTAAAGTATTTCCTTTTCTGTGTGCAAAGTAGCCCATGCCAGTACTGAAGTGGTCAAGCGGTCATGGACAGCACAGACATCAGCTGTGGCCCAGTAGAAGACAGTCGGGATCTCTGCAATAGTGGCATACAGGTAAAAATAATTTTGGAGAAATGTAGAACTCCATGTGATTTGCCAAAATCTGAATTTTCACTCTGTCTGGTTCCACAGAAGTACCATTTCTTTACTACTTGAAGGACATTATTTTTTTTTAGCTTCCTCTTGAGTATCATCCTGGTTATACACACCAATCAAATCTAAAAAATAAAGGCTAACATTTCATTCAAACATTTTATAACTCTCTCTTGAGTATTATTCTAGTTGCTCAGCCTAATCTGTGCTTAAAATAAAATTTAGATTTGATCAAAGATTTAATGAGACGGAATTAATCTAAATTCATTAACTTTTAAACAGCTTTTGGGGATCCCAGTCCATCTGTTAAAGTACCAAACGGGGGACTGCAATTTATTTGGCATTAAGAATGTAATCAGCATTTACAGGAGCCACACTCAGTACAGCATTATTTGCCAAGAGTACCAATTAAGCCAATGTGAAGATGCCAATCATTTGGAAATCAATTTGGAAATCATTTGGCCTATAGCCTGTCTAAACTGTGCAGTTGAATTTTAAACCCCATAGAGCAGGAATTATTATTTAAGGTTTTTATACTGCATGAATATTCCACTGAATAAAATATTTAGAATGAGCAGCCAACCTCAAATATGACAGAAATATGACATTCCATTTATACCAGGTAAATATATTCCATGTGATATGGTTAGGGTATGTTCACACGGCCTATTTACGGACGTAATTCGGGCGTTTTTGCCCCGAATTACGCCCGAAAATAGCGCCTCAATAGCGCTGACAAACATCTGCCCATTGAAAGCAATGGGCAGACGTTTGTCTGTTCATACGAGGCGTATATTTACGCGCCGCTGTCAAATGACGGCGCGTAAATAGACGCCCGCGTAGAAGAAGTGACCTGTCACTTCTTTGGCCGTAATTGGAGCCGCTATTCATTGACTCCAATGAATAGCAGCGCTAATTACGGCCGTAATTGACGCGGCGTTCAAGCGCCTGCACATGCCGGTACGGCTGAAATTACGGGGATGTTTTCAGGCTGAAACATCCCCGTAATTTCAGCCGTAACGGACGCCCTCGTGTGAACATACCCTTACAATTGTCCAGTGGAAGTTTTTCTTTGAGTTCAATGATAGAAGTTGCCACCTAGATCCCTATAGTACATTCTCCTTAGAAATAGATTGTGGAACTTGTGAAGTTAAAATGATAGTTTAATTGTAGTTTCAACAGAAAATTTATATAACAGACAGAAACTAGATAGATGAAAAATCACTGAACTAGAAAAACTTTTATCAGTCAATTAGATAATGACCATCATTGAGTGGATTGCTAATGTTGACCATAATAAATAATACTAACGTCAAATGACAATTTGTACAAAAAAATATAAACAACTCAAGAAGTACAGAGAAATCTGTAGTTCGCACCTTATATCTGTATATTTTAGTTAACTAAATCATACAATTATTAGTTATACCAGCAAGCAATACAATGATCAAGAAAAAATGAATAAACATTTGGTAAAGCTGAGTAGTTCCCCACATCACTATGATTTAGGTAATTTTCCATAGAGGACTATCTTTGCACAGTAGATTCAACAATAGTACAGAAGGCATTACAGCTACAGAATGATGATCGAGAAGGACCTACCAACTTTGGCTCGCATAATGACTTCTCATTGGACAGTGTGCTGAATATGGCTGTCTGAAAGAAACAAAGCATAAATATATATTTATAAGCCAAAGCCATATTTTCACAGAAGCTTTTACTTGCCTTTCAGGAATCATCAGATATTGCTATAAATGTTTAGGTTCAAATTCAATGACATTTTGTTGTATTTTTTTGTTAATGAGTTGCATGAAAAATACCACACATAATATTAACTAATTTATTAAAGTGTCATTTACTTTTATACCTTCAATTCAAAGTATTGTCCCCTTTGAAAAACCTCTTCCAATATATCCTGGAGGTAATATAGGGGTCGGTGGGTTCTTAAGATCAAGACAGACCATTATTAACCATATCTCGTTTTTGAGGACCAATAGTATCACGTTTAGTGGGCGTGCCGTATAATCCTTTACTGTCCCTGCTTCATCACAAAAGTTAACAGCTAGTTAATGGGGAGGCCTGCTTCACAAAAAAAAAGGTTGTCTAAAGAGGAAAAGCCCTTTAATTCTGGATGGATTCAAGATGTTAGTGTTTTATAAAAAATGTAATTAATAAAATATTTTGACAAAGGCTTCAAAAAAGAAAATGTTAACTACATAAAGCAAACCCCCAAAAATTACTCTCAATGCCCTGTAAAACGCGGTCCAATAATCGTGTCTACCATGGACAACTGTACAAAAGTAGATACTTTTCTGAGAGGCAGTTGTTTGTGAAGGATATGTGGAGACCGGTTGTTTTAATTCTATGGGTGAAATACTATTATGACGGAAAATAACATCAATGGATTCTTTAACATGTGCTGTGAATTATCTTTTTGTTGGCTGCTGTTATCAATATCCTATTCAGATTTGCTATACTTACTTTACTTTATTTGTCATTAATTTTACTACAACTCCCGCCTAGGGATGTGGCCGCCGCATCCATGTGGTAAATGAACGGTGTCTGCTTGCTCGGTTGTATCTGTAACACCTATAGAAGTAAATGAAGAAAGCTGTTCACATGCGCGGCCAACTCGCCATTTGTTTTCCGCCAGGATGCGGCATCCGGCACCCTAGACCTGCACCTATCAGACATTTATGGAATATCCTGTGAATATGCCATACATTTCTAAGATGGGAATACCCCTCTTTAGAGGAAAGTGCTTCCTAACACTGATGAAAATTATAGGAAATATAAAATGTGATGTCACTACATGCTAGCTTATCTCTAATAAGTGGCGTACTCATCATGGAGACAGACCGCGCCGCTATGGGCCCAGTGGTGAGAAGGGGGCCTGGATCTGAACTTCTCATGCTTCCTGACATATAGTAACAGCATTTTCCTGCAGCCGCAACTAGGCGAAGCTCATTGCAAAGAGATTTTTACAGCTTCCGTTGAGTACAATGGTTACTGTATGAATTCATATACATTGAGCTCCACCTAGTGGTGGCTGCAGATTTGGGGATAAGATTCACAGCAGACCAAAGAGATAAAATATACACATTAACCCATAAAACAAGTATATGTAGTAAAATACAAGAAACAGGGTATAAAATAATGGTCCCGTTGAAAATTCATAAAATCTGTAAGTCGTATCCTCCAAACTGTTGGAGATGTGGTGTAGAAAATGGGTCATTATTTCATATATTTTGGGATTGTGAAAAGCTTAAAGGGAACCTGTCACCAGCATTTCACCTATTGAACTTTACTTATCCCTCACTGGCCGCTGCTATCAAAAGTTCATTGCCGTTATCCCCGCTCCTAAACTCCTCCTCTGACTGTAAATAACGGTCTGCAAACATTTTGCGCCTTTTATCGTAATAATCCGGTGTCCCTTTGTGCGCACACACCAGAAGAGGACATCAATGCACAAGCACAGGATTTTGTATGCTGGGGGAAGGCGAGGAGCTGCCAATCAAAAGTAAGGAGGCGGGGTAAACTCGGAAAGACTTGAGGAATGAAGATTTTACTCTTTTCAAACGAAGATTTAACTCTTTTCAAACAAAGATATGACTCTTTTCTGCTCATTTGCATACAATGTGGGAACACTAAAAATCTGAATAGTAAAGCTTCAGAGCCGACTAAGAAGACAATTATAGGTTATATAGAAATTATTTTTCACCCACTACCACCTGGTATTGCTGGTTTAATAGGTGAAATGCTGGTGACAGGTTCCCTTTAAAGTCTATTGGAGAGAGATCAGTAGAGCAATAAGACTGGTAATAAAGGATGTGGGACCTGAGCTCTTCCTTCTGCATCACAGTGATATCCCATACAAACAGTATAAAGATTTGCTTCTTAAAAATTTGATAAATGCTGCAAGAGCAGGTATTTCTATGAAGTGGAGAGATCGGAATCCACAATCAGTGGATGCCTGGCTCTTAAAAGTAAAGGATATTATGAGAATGGAAGATCTGGTAATATATGGTAAAGAAAAGAGACGGAGATTTCAAAAAACATGGGTAGAGTGGATTCGTTTTTTATCTCTTCTGAATACCAAGTAGAACTTTCAAAAGATCATGAAAGAAGAGACTGACCAGATGATCCCTGTGGGGTGATTGAAGAAGTTTATATTTCATAAGTATTTCCCCTCTCTTTTTCTTTTGAAAGACAGGATGATAAATAATACATACTGTATAAATTCATATGCATTGAGCTCCCCCTAGTGGTGACTGCAGGCAGACAGTTTTATCATGTACTGTGTAGGGAAGCAGCGGATTTAGAGCTGAATTGGGGAGATTTATCATTGCATTTATGTCAGTTATCCGGTGTAAATACATTGGAAAATATGGTGTACAGACTGAGCAGAGAAGATTAACTTGGCCACTTTTTAGAAAAAAAACGTCGGAATAGGCAATAAACTGTTAAAATTGTGAATTTTAGTGTAATTATCTTGAGATCATACCCTGGCTGTGCAAATAAAGCCCCCTGCTGCCTTTACCTGTGTTGTGCAAACAATTGACGAGGGTGGTCTCCACGAGAATACGATGTAAGATATCAAGATAATTATACTTATAAGAGCACATTTTTTTCTAATTTAAAGAGTATCTGCACTTTTAAAAAACTTTTCATGTCATAGAGACATATCAGAAGTTTTTATCGGTGGAGGCCAGGTGCTGAGACCCCCCACTGTGACTGAAACAAAGCTGCTGAAGCGCTCAGCTGACCACTCTGCGCCTTCTGCTGTGATCGTTAGGCTGAAGATGGGCTCATAGATGATCTTTTCTTTGCCTGTTTTCAGCCTGACAAAGGTGCATGCCCTAAGCTAAGAGCTTCTGCACCTTCGTTTCAGCGACGGTGGGGGTCTCAACACCCAGCCACTCACCAATAAAAACTTATGATATGTGTGAAGGATTTGCCTGACACAGCTTCTGTGTCGACGCCCGTGGTTAATCAGCCTGCATCTGTTCCTAGGTCTGCTAGAGTGACCCGATCTGCTACCACTCAGGCTGGTAGGCTGAGGAGTGGGAGAGCCTATCGCAGCCTGGCCAGACTGTTCTAGCTCCCGCCCTTGGTCCACTTATACCTTCATTTGCTGCTTGTCTTTTGCCTGTGACTCTCCTGTTTCCTGGCTCTGCTGTTCCTGCTGTTACTATTGACCTCTGCTTCATATTGACCCTGGCTTGACTGACTATTCTCCTGCTCTGCATTTGTTACCACGTACACTCCTGGTTTGACTCGGCTCGTCCACTACTCTGTTGCTCACGGTGTTGCCGTGGGCAACTGCCCCACATTCCTTTGCTTTTGTGTTCCCTTGTCTTGTTTGTCTGTCGTGCACATATTGAGCGTAGGGACCGTCGCCCAGTTGTAGCCGTCGCCTAGGACGGGCTGTGCAAGTAGGCAGGGACTGAGTGGCGGGTAGATTAGGGCTCACCTGTCTTTCTCCCTATCCTGACATTACAATATGCCTCTATTACATATTTAAACGTTTTCTGAAAGAGCAGTTACTCTTTAATTTATGTGTTTAGTGATTTAAAAAAAATTGTAATGTAAATGTATTAAAAAATTTATTTTGTTTTAGCCCTGCAGCTGCTATGTAATCACTATACATAGAAGCTACATAATGCCACTGTAAATGAATCCGTCAGTCAGCTGGACTGACGGATTAAGCTTAAAGCTGCATTAATAAACATTATCCATTTTAGAATAAGGTTGTTACACTTAGAGTAAGGTTGTCACATAATTAGAAAAGTGATGGGGTCTGAATACCTTCTAAATGTACTGTAGGATGTGTTGTTACAGTTAAGTCCAGAATTATTTGGACAGTGACACAAGTTTTGGCATTTTAGCTGTTTACCAAAACATATTGAATATACAGTTATATAATCAATATTGGCTTAAAGTGCAGACTCCCCGCTTTAATTTCAGTTTATTACCATTCTAATTTGAGAAAGGTTTTAGGAATTACAGCTCTTTAATATGTAAGCTGCGTCTTTTTCAAGGGACCAAAGGTAATTGGACAATTATCTCAAAAGCTATTTAATGGGCTGCATGGGCTATTCCCTCATTAATCAATCATCATATAAGCAGGTAAAAGGTCTGGAGTTGATTCCAGGTGTGGCATTTGCATTTGGAAGCTGTTGCTGTGAACACACAACATGAGGTCAAAGGAGCTTTCAATGCAAGTGAAACAGACCATCGTTAGGCTGGAAAATATGAAGAAATCCATCAGAGAGATAGCACAAATGTTAGGAGCGGCCAAATCAACAGTTTGGTACATTTTTGAAAAAAAAGAAAGCACTGGTGATCTCGTGAACTCCAAAAGGCCTGGACGTCCATGGAAAGCAACAGAGGTGGATGATCGCAGAATCCTTTCCATGGTAAAGAAAAACACCTTCACAACATCTACCCAAGTAAAGAACACTCCTGGAAGTAGGTGTATCAGTATCTAAGTCTACCATAAAGAGAAGACAAATGCAGCAAGGTTGATTGTGAAAGTTTCACAGGATATTTTTGTTCAACCCCTTGAATTAAACCTGAAAGTTTTAACTTCAATTGCATCTCAGTTGTTTCATTTCAAATCCAATGTGCTGGCATGTAGAGCCCAAATCATGAAGATTGTGTCACTACCCAAATAATTCTCGACCTAACTGTATATGTAACATAAAAGACCTTCAGTTATCCAAGTGATCATCACAAAAGACTAAATGTAACACCGGAATCCCAAACACAGTTAACAAGTTTCATTAAAATATGACAGCAGGGTTTTGTACTGCAGTCTAATCTTCATCATCCACATCTCGATTAAGTTAATTGCTGTTCGCAGTAATAATAGCTAATTAAAGGTCTAGCTACACAGAATAGCTTGGAAAAACCATGTTGACTGCCGCTGCCTTTCTAAACACTTAATAACATACCTAATTTCAAATCCCAATAAAAACATCATAAAAATTAATGGGTTTGAACAACATTTCACCCTCAAGGTCATACAGCGGGGAATGGATGATAGTGAGATATGAATAATTTAATTCCACCAATTTTAAACAGTCACAGAGTTTACTGAGTAGAAGAAAAACATCATAAATTTGTATCACGGTACAAGCCATTTAATCTATGTCTCCATGACATAATTAATGAACTAGTAGTGTGCAACAATGCATTTAGCATAAAGATCGTTGTCACATTTTATCTCAGCATATAGTTTGTACAAACAAGCAAGAAATAATTCTTATCATAGAATATATAAAGTAGTAATTTGGGGAGGATTCACATGAGCAGGGTTTGTGTTGTTTTTTGCGACATGATTATTGCAAACTTTTTCCGACACCGCAAATTTTTTTACTGTGATTTTGCGCAACCGCAGTATTTTTTGCTGCGATCATGTTAATACACGTTAAAAGGGGTTTTGTCAGAGATTTTTAAATCTGTAATTATGGGCTCAAAATTGAAGATTAATGAACTATGCAATTACCAATTTTGCTCTGGTACCGTACCACCTGTCTGGTAGGTCCTCTGTTGCTCCAACATGCGGATGTGATGTGACCTCCATCGTGACAACACATCAGAGGATCGGCATGGCCAATTTCTGGCTGCAGCGGTGATTATCCGTCCATAATGACATGCACATATATTTACATCCCGGAAAAACCTTTATGATGTAAAGAATATATTTGGAAAGTTGTGAAAACATTTAATATATTACAACTTCCTGTTGTACAACTATGAAGAAATCTATTATAAAAAAGAACTCCCAAGAGATTTGAGTACTTAGTACTCAATGATGGCTATTTTCATCAAAGTAATTATGGAGGCACAGAACCCAAGGCTAATGTGCTCAGGAAAGGACAGAGTTATAAAAAAACAACACATTTTATTAAGGTTAGCAAGCCCAATAGCAAATCTGTCATCTCCAAAGTACACAGCTTAGGCTTCGTGCACATCTGCGTCGGGAGTCCGTTCAAGGGTTCCGTCTGAGCTTTCCGTCAGGGGAACACATGAACAGAGTCCTAACTGAAACAAACGGAACTCATAGGTTTCCGTTTGCATCACCATTGATTTCAATGGTGACGGATCCGGTGAAAATGGTTTCCGTTTGTCACCATTGTTGAAGGGTTCTGTTGTTTTGACGGAATCAATACCATAGTCAACTGCGCTATTTATTCCGTCAAAACGACGGAACCCTTACACAGCGGTGACAAACGGAAACCATTAGCACCAGATCCATCACAATTGAAATCAATGGTGATGTAAATGGAAACCTATGGTTTCCGTTTCTTTCAGCTTGGATTCCGTTGATGGGTTCCCGTGACCGAAAGCTCTAACGGAACCCATGAATGGAGTCCCAACGCAGATGTGAACGAAGCCTTAGAGGGAACAGAGCTACCCAGGGCCTAACGAAGGCTCCCCAAACAGATGGCAATGCATTATTTATGTAAGGCAATAATGTATTGGAATGCATACGTTAGTGGAAAAAAAAAACGACAAAAAACTTTTTTAAATAAATGTAAAAAAACATAAAAAAGTCCAAACAATATTCTACACTGCGGAAATACAAAGCAAATACACGCATATGTGTAGGGTTATGTCCCTACAGACCGGGAAAAGATATCAATTTGTTTATACATTTTCAGTAGGAATAACAGAGGAACAGTACAGAGTTCTAAAAAGAGGTGGTCTAGTATTGTTATGGGGAAAACAAGAATTTAATAAAACCTTCATTCAAAACAGCCAGCGGTGGCTTAAAGAGGCTCTGTCACCAGATTTTGCAACCCCTATCTGCTATTGCAGCAGATAGGCGCTGCAATGTAGATTACAGTAACGTTTTTATTTTTAAAAAACGAGCATTTTTGGCCAAGTTATGACCATTTTTGTAGTTATGCAAATGAGGCTTGCAAAAGTACAAGTAGGTGTGTTTAAAAGTAAAAGTCCAAGTGGGCGTGTATTATGTGCGTACATCGGGGCGTTTTTAATACTTTTACTAGCTGGGCGTTCTGATGAGAAGTATCACCCACTTCTCTTCAGAACGCCCAGCTTCTGCCAGATCACGCTGTGACGTCACTCACAGGTCCTGCATCGTGTCGGACGAGCGAGGACACATCGGCACCAGAGGCTACATTTGATTCTGCAGCAGCATCGGCGTTAGCAGGTAAGTCGATGTAGCTACTTACCTGCAAACGCTGATGCTGCTGCAGAATCAACTGTAGCCTCTGGTGCCGATGTGTCCTCGCTCGTCTGACACGATGCAGGACCTGTGAGTGACGTTACAGCGTGATCTGGCAGAAGCTGGGCGTTCTGAAGAGAAGTGGATGATACTTCTCATCAGAACGCCCAGCTAGTAAAAGTATTAAAAACGCCCGATGTACGCACATAATACACGCCCACTTGGACTTTTACTTTTAAACACACCCACTTGGACTTTTGCAAGCCTCATTTGCATAACTACAAAAATGGTCATAACTTGGCCAAAAATGCTCGTTTTTTAAAAATAAAAATGTTACTCTTATCTACATTGCAGCGCCTATCTGCTGCAATAGCAGATAGGGGTTGCAAAATCTGGTGACAGAGCCTCTTTAAGTGGTCACATGTGTCGACATGACATTATCGCTGCAACTATGTAAACAAAGTACAGCAGGAAACACCAGGGCGGCAGTTCCCTACATTACCAGGGAATCCCTCTGTGAAAGTGATTAAAATGTTTAAATTATTAAATCTTGAATAGACTCCATCTTGTATGGTGGCAACCATTTTGGATAGTTGGAATCCATCTTGTGGCCTGAGAAAGCCATTTTGAGATTAATAGGTTATGATTGCTTTAAAAAGCTGAAATATGTATGTCAGCAGTTGTCTGAAACAATTCTATGTTATGTGTTCTCGAATTGAATTATTTTTGTGTAATAAGGAGCCAATCATCCTTGAGAGTCTTGAAGAATTACATTGTTTACCATAAGGGAGGGGTCAGCCTGACTCTTAGCCTTGGAGAAGAGGTTTGTTTAATATAAGGGAGGGGGTAGTCTGACTTCTAGCTTCTATGACACGCTATATTTTTGGAACTCATAGGTTTACATTTAAGACTTCTTCTAAGCCTATGATTGGTTCAGGACAAAACATATTGTCATTATATGCTATTGGCTAAATGAAATCCAAATTAACGTCATATTGTAAACATTGTGAATGATTGGCTGGAATCAAGCTGCTCCTACTTCGAAAGATATTATTGTGATGGTTTGATGAATAAACGGCAGAGAAGGATTTTGAGTATACAAAGCATGGTCTCTTGTGTCATCTTTTCTCTCATATATATATATATATATATATATATATATATACACTACCGTTCAAAAGTTTAGGGTCACTTAGAAATTTCCTTATTTTTGCAAGAAAAACACAGTTTTTTTCAATGAAGATAACAGAAATACACTCTATACATTGTTAATGTGCTAAATGACTATTCTAGCTGCAAACGTCTGGATTTGAATGCAATATCTACATAGGTGTATAGAGGCCCATTTCCAGCAACCATCACTCCAGTGTTCTAATGGTACATTGTGTTTGCTAACTGTGTTAGAAGGCTAATGGATGATTAGAAAACACTTGAAAACCCTTGTGCAATTATGTTAGCACCACTGTAAACAGTTTTGCTGTTTAGAGGAGCTATAAAACTAACCTTCCTTTGAGCTAGTTGAGAATCTGGAGCATTACATTTGGGGGTTCGATTAAACTCTCAAAATGGCTAGAAAAATAGAGCTTTCATGTGAAACTCGACAGTCTATTCTTGTTCTTAGAAATGAAGGCTATTCCATGCGAGAAATTGCCAAGAAACTGAAGATTTCCTACAACGGTGTGTACTACTCCCTTCAGAGGACAGCACAAACAGGCTCTAACCAGAGTAGAAAGAGAAGTGGGAGGCCCGCTGCACAACTGAGCAACAAGACAAGTACATTAGAGTCTCTAGTTTGAGAAATAGACGCCCTCACAGGTCCTCAACTGGCAGCTTCATTAAATAGTACCCGCAAAACACCAGTGTCAACGTCTACAGTGAAGATGCAACTCCGGGATGCTGGCCTTCAGGGCAGAGTGGCAAAGCAAAAGCCATATCTGAGACTGGCTAATAAAAGGAAAAGATTAATATGGGCAAAAGCATACAGACATTGGACAGAGGAAGATTGGAAAAAAGTGTTATGGACAGACAAATCGAAGTTTGAAGTGTTTGGATCACACAGAAGAACATTTGTGAGACGCAGAACAACTGAAAAGATGCTGGAAGAGTGCCTGACGCCATCTGTCAAGCATGGTGGAGGTAATGTGATGGTCTGGGGTTGCTTTGGTGCTGGTAAAGTGGGAGATTTGTACAAGGTAAAAGGGATTTTGAATAACGAAGGCTATCACTCCATTTTGCAACGCCATGCCATACCCTGTGGACAGCGCTTGATTGGAGCCAATTTCATCCTACAACAGGACAATGACCCAAAGCACACCTCCAAATTATGCAAGAACTATTTAGGGAAGAAGCAGGCTACTGGTATTCTATCTCTAATGGAGTGGCCAGCGCAGTCACCAGATCTCAACCCCATAGAGCTGTTGTGGGAGCAGCTTGACCGTATGGTACGCAAGAAGTGCCCATCAAGCCAATCCAACTTGTGGGAGGGGCGTCTGGAAGCATGGGGTGAAATTTCTCCCGATTACCTCAGCAAATTAACAGCTAGAATGCCTAAGGTCTGCAATGCTGTAGTTGCTGCAAATAGAGCATTCTTTGACGAAAGCAAAGTTTGAAGGGGAAAATTATTATTTGAAATAAAAATCATTATTTCTAACCTTGCCAATGTCTTGACTATATTTTCTAGTCATTTTGCAACTCATTTGATAAATATAAGTGTGAGTTTTCATGGAAAACACAAAATTGTCTGGGTGACCCCAAACTTTTGAACGGTAGTGTATATATATATATATATATATATATCTCGATTACCTATGATTTGGAACTGGATAAATCACTGGAGGGTGGGTATCGGGTGACATACCCAATACAAATTTCAGTCTAATATATTTTGGCCCATGATTGCGTTAACAGTTTTTGGTGCCGAAACCCGGGAGATTGCTCGTCTAGTAAGTTGTCGCTGGAGGCCTGGCGGTATTGCATCAGGGAATATCAAAAACCGTCCGGTACGTAAGAAGCTTATTCTTACAAACATTGTTCACTCATTCATTGCCGAGGCCGGAATTAGCTGTCATGACGTCACATCTCATGAACGCAGTATTTATCCAGGTATGTTGAAAGCTTTTAGTGTGATGAATGAATGCAGATACGTACGTTATCTTGAGTTGTTGTACAGATGTGTGAATCTTGCGGTTCATGGTATGAGAGCATTTTTGCCGGCATTAAGAACAGAGGCTTTGAGGAGTGAATGCGTGACCCCCTCCTGTGGAATGTGATGACGTAGTTAGTGAGGAAAAAAAAAGAGAAACTTGTGTAGAAGTAGTGTGAATCCATTGCGTCCAGCTGTCTGTGTGTAAGATTAGAAAGCTGAATGCTGTGTAGTGAACCTGCAATGAACTGTGCTGTTTGTATTTGTGTATTGATATACGTCTTTTGGAAATGTCATTTATTATACGGCTGTTGTGTAGAAACTGATAAGAATCAAAGGGGAATGTTGCCCGTTGGTTCTGAAAGAGATGAGAGTCGGGGACTCCTGGCTTGGCGTGGTACTATGTGTCCGTAGGTAACACAATCTGTCCGAAGGTGACAGTCTGTCCGAAGGTGACAGAAAGGTACTACAAACTGCCCGTAGGTGGCAGAATCTGTCCGTAGGTGACAGAAAGGTTGGTTGGATATTTGTAGGTAATATCCTGTAATACATTTAGTACCACAAGGACTTCTGCGGAGGGCAGAGCAACAGGGGAAGCCCCGTAGTGTGATATACAGCTAAAGATTATTGTGACAAACGGGAAGAAAGACGCTATAACAACTAAAAAGCGATCCTGTAATAATCAGTTTATTTGTCAGGATTGTAGTAGTCAAATGAATATTTATGAAAGTGCATGTGAGAAGTGTAATAAATGTGTATGTACCATTACACAGTGCAATAGGGAAAACTTTGAATGTTGTATGGAATAACCATTGATATGCTTCTGGCACACTGCCAGCTGGTAATATTATGTGTAAGGGTCCTTTAAAACCATCAGTTGAATGCATTGTCAGACTGGCATAAGGGAGGAATCAGTACAGAATGATTTCTAACACACATTTGATAATCCGTCTTATTGACTTTGAGTCTGTAGTAGTATAACATCAGACTGCTGGAAGTGAATACCGTTGTAACATAACAATCTGTGTTCAAAGCAAAGAATGACGGGGGGGCGTGGCCAGGCACTGATGTGAGCGGTCGCACGGAACTTCGGCTCTGACCAGAGACCCCTATTATTTATCCTGCGGAGGAATTACTGTTGCCACCATTTCTTATAACTTGCGGAGAAAGGGTAAGAGACCCCTGAGGAGCAAAATGGGTCCGTCAAAAGCGGCAGGAGCTGCGGAGAAGTTGAAAGAGTTTGCCCGAGGTGCGGTCCAAGATGGCGCCCGCGGCGAGGCCTCACAGCATGGAGCAGAGGGGCCGGCAAAAGTTCCTGGAGGGCAGTCGGAGTTACGCCCTGCGGCTGAGGTAACAGCACAGCCTGGCCTGACATTGCAGCAAGTATCGGAGACGCTGCTGGCGGCGATATTAGAGACCAAGACCTCGGTCACAACAAAAATAGAGGAGGTTAAGGTGGATGTGGGTCTCCTGAGGCAGGATTTGCACAACTTGAGGGACCGAGTCGAGCATGCTGAAACCAGGTTGTCTGACCTGGAGGACCGTACAGCTAATATACCCCGCACTCTGCGAGACCTCTCTGGAAAGGTGGATTTATGGCGCCAAAAAGCGGATGATTTGGAGAACAGGCTGAGGAGGAATAACCTTCGCATTATAGGCCTACCAGAACGAGCAGAAGGATCCCGTCCGGACGAGTTTACAGAGAAATGGCTGAAAGATATGTTTCCAGATACCGTGTTTTCGCAGGCTTTTGCAGTGGAAAGAGCGCACAGGGTTCCGGCGAGGCCGCCACCCCCTGGAGCGAACCCTCGACCATTCCTGGCGAGATTGTTAAATTGTAAGGACCGGGATCTGGTCCTGCAGGCAGCCAGACGCAAGGGGGCCATTAAAGTGGACAACGTCACGGTGTCGATTTTCCCCGATTTCTCTCCGGAATTACAACGTCAACGTGCATCGTTTGTGATGATTAAACGAAAGCTGCGAGACCGACAAATTCCGTATTCTATGGCTTATCCGGCCCGCTTGAGAGTCGTCGATGGAGATCGAGCAGTATTTTTTGCCAACCCGGAGGAGGCGGATGAATGGTTGCTGAGGAATATGAGGTCGCCTAGAAGATGAAGGAGTTCTTGGGGACTTAAGCGCTGGCATGGTGAATATGTATCCTGAACGGACTTTTGCTGTCCTGCATGTGGGGAGAGGCTATACTTGGGGGAGACATTGTTTAAAGTTTCCTATCATAATGCTTTATCTTCCTGTATTATGCCTATAAGGGGGTTCGGAGTTCAGGATGGTTCCAGATCATATATTATTTCTGTTACGATACGTGATTGTAGTAGGTTACCGAAGTGTTAATAGGGGATTCTGACCAACGGGTGGTTGTTCCTCTTATTCTGTGGCACAGTAAAGCACATTACAGGGGGGAACTTGTTGGAGTACGCAGCCTGATTTGTGATTCCACTGTGCATATTCCTTATCGGTGGAAGCTACCCCCTGCATATATAGTATATAGCTATTGAGCTCCTGTTGAGCTTCTGATGGCTAACTGGGTTTTTATGTGGTTCATGTTTTTGATCTCTGTTTTACACTATGTCAGAAAACGAGTATCTTACATTTTGAGAGCATATCAGGGACTGGCACTACCTAGGGGGAGGGGGAGGGGGGACAGGGAAGGGCTGTTATCAATACATAGAGAGTTTTCTAAGTATGGCGTCACTTAAGTTCTTGTCCTGGAATGTGAGGGGCATGGGGACTCCAAGGAAACGGAATATGATTTTTTCTGTGCTTAAGAATGTGAACCCACATATAATCTGTCTTCAGGAGACGCATCTGACAGCAGACACAGTACAGCTTTTATGTAAGCCCTGGATTCAGTGGAGTAGACACTCTGTTAGAACTTCTGCCTCTAGAGGGGTATCTCTATTAATACATAGAACTCTTAGGTGGGAAGTGATGCATACCAGAATTGATCCTGAGGGGAGATACGTATTTGTGCATGCCAACATTAACTCCACACCTTATGTCGTAATGGGGATATATAACCCACCGCCAGGGTCTCTGGCACTGCTGAGGGAGGCGGTTTCCTTTGCTTCCGCATATCAAGAAGCCAGAGTGATCCTCCTAGGAGACCTGAACCTTATAATGGATCAGTCTATTGATCGGTTCCTGTTGAGGGGAGAAGGGGACGTAAGACAAGGGTCTCCCCATTAGCCTCATTAATGGAGGAGATAGGCTGGGTAGATCTGTGGAGAGTTAGCCATATGGGACTTCGTGAATTCACATGTCACACACCACAATTTGATGCATTGTCTCGTATAGATTATATTTTTGGCACGCCCTCTGTATATAACTCTATGGAAAGCATTGAACATCTTCCCAGAGCAATTTCTGATCACAGTCCGATTCTTCTGCAAATGTCATTACCGGAGGTGGGTAGGAGGGGGGCCCTTAAAATTCATCAGTTTTGGCTCCAATTAATCAAACCGAACGATAGAATCCCAGATCAGCTAGAAGTCTTTCTCGAAGCACATAGGCAGGAGCAGAATGGGTTACTACGATGGGATACGCTGAAAGCGTATTTGAGAGGCTGCCTGAAATCATCAATATCATTTGTTAAGCGCTCCTCGGCCCAAAGGGAAAGGGATTTGGCGGGAAAATGTGGAGAATTGGAGGCCGCGTTTGTGGGTGATCCCTCCCCACAAAACAGGGAAGCTTGGCTCTCGGTGGGGAGGGATTATCTTCTAGTTCTACAGGAGAAGGCGGAACGTAGAATCTTCTTCACTGGCCAATCCTTTTTTGAATTGGGTAACCAATCCGGCAAACTCTTGGCTCATGTGGTGAGACAGAATACCTTGTCTCCTCCGGTGTTGAACATTCGGAACGCTCAGAATGTTTTGGTCCATACCTCCCAGGAGATAGTGGCTCAATTTGCAGACTTCTATAGGGACTTATATACGTCTAGGGCTGGGCACTCAATGGAAGAATTGGAGAAATATTTGGATGACATGCAGTTTCCACGGTTGACGGAGGAGGGTTGTGAGTTACTAGAGTCCCCCTTCACAGTAGAGGAGATTTCTGAGTGTATATTGGATATGACTAAAGGTAAGGCCTCGGGCCCGGATGGGATTCCTCTGGAAGTATATGTTCAATATATTCAGGTTATGTCAGCCCAACTTTATTCTCTATTTGAGGCGTGCTTATCGGCGGGGGACCTGGCGGATTCTATGAAAGAAGCTACCATAGTAGTTATTCTGAAACCAGGCAAGAACCCAGAGGATTGTGGTTCTTACCGTCCCATATCACTGCTTAACATAGACTATAAGATACTGACTAAATTATTGGCCAATAGACTAGCGCGGGTCATCAATGATGTCATACACTCTGATCAGACTGGTTTTATACCAGGGAAATCCACTTCGGATAGTATTCGCAGAGCTCAGGTGGTTACTCAGATGGGGTGGTGGGAGCAGCAGGATTGGGCGCTGGCATCCTTGGATGCTGCCAAGGCATTTGACTCTGTAGAGTGGACATACTTAGGTGAGGTCCTCAGGAAATTTGGGTTTGGAACTAACTTTATCAAATGGATTACGATCATATATAAAGAGCCTCGAGCCTCGGTAGTGGTTAATGGGATTTTGTCCCCCTCCTTCTTGCTTCATAGGGGTACGAGACAGGGGTGCCCATTGTCCCCATTATTGTTCGCACTTGCCATAGAGCCCCTGGCTATAGGGATTCCAAAAGATAGGGCCCTTCAGGGAATTCGTATCGGACCACGGGAAGACCGCATAGGATTGTATGCTGACGATATGCTGCTGTTCCTGGCCAACCCGAATGCCTCACTACCCAGGGCTATGAGATTGATGGAGGAGTTTAGCAGTTTTTCGGGCCTGCATGTTAACTGGAGCAAGTCTTATCTCATGCCTCTCCATTCCAACAATTGTTGGTGGGGTTCAGATTTTCAGGGTCTACAAGTGGTGCATAGTTTTAAGTATCTGGGAGTTTGGATATCTAGGGATAGTTCACACTCATACGATATTAATGTGTACCCTCTACTTTCTTATTTGAAAGATAAGTTTGCAATCTGGAAGTCACTCCCCTTATCAGTGGCAGGTAGAATTAACCTTATTAAAATGGTAGTGCTACCTAAATTGCTATATGTCTTGGAGCACGCAGACACAATGGTTCCTAGAAAGTTCTTTAATTTGGTCAACTCTTTATTTACGCCATTTATCTGGGGAAAGAATAGACACAAGCTCAGAATAGACACTCTGCAGAGGCCCAAACAGAGGGGGGGAGCGGCCCTACCGGATGTGTTTTTATACTACTTGGCAGGTCAACTTAGATATATTAGGCTGTGGATGTTGGATGATCCATTGCCCAATGCCGAACATCATTTAGCACATTTTCTCAGAATATCTAACTTATGGCCCGTTCTAGAACCACATGATTTTAGTCCTAAGCATACGTTACCGTTGATTAAACTGGCGAAGCAGGTGTGGGCTCATGCAAAATCACTGCTGAAATTTAAAGATACGGTAGCGGAGTTGCCGTTGTGGTCCAACCATGGATTACCTCACTTTTTGGGATTTCAGGATCATGCATTCTGGGAGGGTTTAGAGGTGACACAAATGAAGCATTTGAGTACTGGAGATGGACACGCGTTATCAGCAAGGGAGATACAAGATACATTCCAGGTGCCAGAGAGGGATACATTTAGATGTGTACAGCTGCATCACGCTCTCAGGGCCCAATTCAGACACGCTCAGACTTTGATTTCTTCCCTACCCCTTATAGGGGGGCTTCGAACACAAGGCCCGCGGGGCCTGATATCAGTAGTTTACACGTTCCTGCTGTCTCAGAGGTTAGCACGTGCGGGATGTGCGGTGGAACTCAGATGGAAGGGGCTGATTCCGAACCTGACTGAGGGGGATTGGCTTGATGCAATGTCTTCACACCTTGCGTTTTCACCAGCGGCTAATAATAAAATGACGCAGCTTTATATCATCCATAGATGTTATATAACTCCTACCAGGCTATTGCGTATGGGCAGATCTTCCTCGGCTAGTTGTAAAAGATGCCAGCACGATCGGGCAGACTTTGACCATATGGTGTGGCACTGCCCGGTAATATCTAATTTCTGGAGAGAGGTCACAGACTTTCTCTCATCAGTAACAGGTAAACGAGTCCCCTGTGAGCCTGGGCTATGTTTGTTGGGTCTGATCCCACCAAATTCCTGGTCACACTATGAAGGTATATTTTTATGGGAGACCCTGTTCATGGCCAGGAAGGCTATTGCACTTCGTTGGATGGGAGATCTTCACCCAACGGTGCCACAATGGAAATCACTGCTCAACTCAGTAATACCTTACGCTAATCTAGTATACAAACATAGGGGATGTCCGTATAAATTTCTGCAAGTGTGGGGTAGTTGGTGCTCATCGCCTCTTGCATCATTTAATGTAGGTGACCTCAGGTCATCCCTAAACGGTCTTGGGGTTTAATTGAGTAAGCAGGGACGGGGTAGCGGGCCCCAACTGGGGGGGGGAGGTTCGATAGGGGGTGGGATGAGATCAGTCCTGGATTGTACAAGTATTTATAACAGGGTTGTATATATTTGCATTGCTTTTGTTCCTATAAATGTATTGGTTATTCTCAATAACATACCAGAAAAGGATGTACCACTTCTTATTCTCATTGTGTAACGGAGATCGATGTTGTTGTTTGTATGGTTATGTTACATTGGAATAATGGGTTTCTTGCATGTCACCCAAAATGTTATGTTTATCATACCTTGTGCACTGTGTATTTTCAATAAAATGAGTTTAAAAAAAAAAAGCAAAGAATGACCCACGTGTGTCGTAGTAGTATAACTACCTACACAAATTACAGTGAAGGACATTGGTGTTGGCGCACACTCAAGGCCCCTAAAAGAAATCATCACTAAAACTCCTAGACACAGATGTGAATAGCACACTGTCAAACTGTGGAAGAAATAGTTGAAAAGGCTGGCAGTGGTTAGATGGTTGTTTGCATGTGATAAATAGAATGGTTTGTGGAAAGTTGAGTAAGGGATGATGGATGGCCTGGGCATAATTTAAAATTACAAAGTCAGTGATTACAGGTGGTTACAAGTAAGTTGGTGTGAGGGAGATGTGAGACAGGTGTAAAGTTTGGCAGGAAGAGTGAAGAACACGGAGCAGTCAGGTACATTGCAGTGAGTAATGTTGATCAGAACAGGGGGAGTGTAATGTGAACGGGGGGGGGGGGGATATAACATGTGTGCAGTGTGAAGTCTAAAAACAGACTGATACCAGATTATGCATTGAACAGGTATTGCATGGATTGTACTGATGAGACAAGTGACCACAATATTGCACTGATTTTAGATCTATATTGTATGCTCTAATTTTTAATAACAGTACTGTGTGAAATTTTTAGTGTCTTGTGTACAGGGTTAAATTGGAGTCATTCCAGGAAAGCATTAGTCATAAGAAAAGGGGGGTTATGTGTGTGAGACAGGAGGAGGCTGATGGCTGGTTACAGTGTGAAGGAGTGTGTCTTATCTCTACACATGCTGTTGTGTACTTAGTACGTAGACAGAGTAAAATTACAAAATATTGACTGCTGGAATGTGTGGCGATACGCTGCATATTCATGTGTTATGATTTGATTCAATTTATTGTTGAAATGTTTTGAACTTAATTTAAATGAATTAAAATACAGATATTGTGAGACTACTTGTGTTCCCTAGTCCAACATATGGTATGTTGGGTTGTGGTGGTTGTTATTGGCAGATGTGTTGTTTTGTATTTTATTGGATAAAGAATTATAATAGTTTTTTTTGTTTTCACACATGCAGACAAGTGCTATAGTACTGCCTAAATGTTATTTTTGAAAATGTGAGCTGTTTTAAAAGTAAATGGTTGCACAGTATCTAAAAGATAAAATGTATTTTTGTCAGGAGTCATTTTTGTTCCAGGCTATTTTGTATTACAGGGGGCCAAACTAGTGCCCCCACAGTGCCCAACCTTATTATGTTGAGATATGTCGTTTTGAACCCTGCTACATTACTTTCGCAGAGTCCAAATAGGAGGGAGTTGTGAGGGGACTGGTCAGGTACAATTTTGTTTTGTATTTTGTTTTGTTTTGAATTAATGAATTTGGTTCTAGGAGGTCTTCAAAATGTGTATGAGACCCCAATGAGTAATTCAGATTAAATGCCCCAATGAGTAATTCAGATTAAATGTGTATGACAGTAACCTAAATTTTGAGGTTTTTCTGTATAGATGGTTCCAGATCCTTCCAGAATAGTAAATATGGCACTGGGTATGCTGTGCTGTAGTCTCCACCCAATATGAGGTATTGTGTAAGAGACCATGAGTCTTTACAGATTTAGTTGGGAAGGAGGTGAAAATTATCTGAACATTGTTAATTTTATGCCAGATTTTTAGTAAAAATATTTTTTTTATTGTGGTATTAATTTGTGGTATTAATCAGGTATCTATAGGACCTCACGGGGGTGGGATTCTCAAGTGTTATAGGTTAACAGATGAGTGTGGAGAAGTGTATAACATTTGTTTTTATTTTTGAGAATAAAACTACCCTTTTGAAATAGTCCATCTATATGGAACTTGTGTTTCCAATTTGTAATGTAGAAATACTTTATCATATACAATATGTACAAGACAGGATACGCTGCACCAGGTAAATTATCCAAAAAGCACTCTCGCCTTCTTGTTCATCTCAAGGAGCTGGAGGTGCTTGCTAAGGCTTGTAACCTGGCAAAAGGTAAGACGGCCGAAATTTACACTGGCTCTAGGTACGCTTTTGGCATCGCCCACAATTATGGGCCCATTGGTAGTAGGACCTTTGTTGGATCATCGGGTGAGCCAATTGAGAGAGCAAGAGATGACGGACCTGACAACAAGAGTATGTGCAGCCAGATATCAGTAAATTGGTTTGTCCCTGGATTCAATAATGCCACCACTAGGTTTGTAGCAGCCTGCATGATGTGCACACGGCATGACATGGGTAAAACAGCAAAAGTACCTATGAGAAGTGCACCCCGGCCAGATTACCCATCCCAGCGACTGCAGAACATAGAACTACCCGAGGTAGGTGTGTATGAAAATGCGCTCGTATGTGTAGACCTGTTCTCAGGGTGGCCTGAAGCCTGACCAGTATCTTACCCACTGCAGAAGTTGTGTAGTGACAGGGGAATAGTTTGTACCCCAAGTATTGAACTGGTCAGGGGCGTAACTAGGAAAGACTGGGCCCAATAGCAAACTTTTGACTGGGGCCCCCCCTCCGCTGGGTATCACACAACACACCCCCTTGTAGATAGTACTCCCTATAGATTTCACCACACAGCGCCCCCCTATAGATAGCACCATACACAGCCCCCTGTAGATAGCGCCATACACAGCCCCTGTAGATAACGCCTTACAGCCACAAATCCCCCTGCAGATAACGCCATACAGCCCCCTGTAGATAACGCCATACAGCCCCCTCCGGTAGATAACGCCATACAGCCCCCCCTGTATATAACGCCATACAGCCCCCGCTGTAGATAACGCCATACAGCCCCAAATCCCCTCTGATGATAACGCCATACCCCCCCTTAAAAAAAAACGGCCTATAGTTTGTCCTACAAAAGACATGCATCTCCTATACACAGAATAGGGTATACATGTCTGATCGCTGGCAGCGATAAGGAGAACGGGGGACCGAAAGTCCCCCAAGTTCTCCATGACAAACCTCGGACTTCCGGCGGCTGTGTAGTTCAATAAACATGAAAGGCACACTGGTCACACAAGCGCGACGGGTGCGCAAGTCATTTCTATGGAGCTGCAGACAGACCCCGGAAGTCTGAGGTTTGTCATGGAGAGCTTCGGGGGACTTTCGGTCCCCTGTTCTCCTTATCGCTGGGCGTCCCAGCGATCACACATGTATCCCCTATCCTGTGGATAGGGGATGCATGTCTTTTGTAGGAACAACCCCTTCAGTGGCGTCGCGCTGTAGCAGCCATAGCGGCTGCTAGCGGAGCCTCCGGTCATGCTGCGGGCCCCGTAGCAGCCGCTATGGCTGCTATAGCGGTAGTTGCGCCACTGGAACTGGTGTTTGTACAATAAGATATCAGCAGTTCTCCTAATGTTATTCCAAAGTTAGTTTGTTTAATAACTGTATTCAAGAAGTGTTGTGGGAATATTAAATACTGAGGTTAAGTTTTATGTAAAGTTCTGGACCAGCATGCCTTAGCATTGGACTATTGGAGGCATCTGCCAGTGTTATAACTTGTAAATGATAACTTCTCCGTGCAAGTAGATTCCCATTTGAAAATATTTTTGTTGTGAAAGGAATATTTTAGAGCAGAAAATTGTGCCGTATATATATATAAAAAGATAAAAAATCAGTTTGCACGTATTAGGTTTAGCTACTGCTCAATGTGAATGTTTAACATAAAAAATTTATTTGTTAATGTTTTTCTTCAATTGAATTATCTGATTAAGATCAATTAATGATTATAGGATGAAAAAGATTGTTCTCCACAGTGTCCAACTGGGAGCGGAAGGCGTGAAAACCAGATTCTAACAGTATGTGGGACAGATAAGGAAGGTAAACCGGTAGCACCCAAGGCACTCTTGATGGCACTTGCATTGATGGTGTGTGGCCTCACATATGCCCCCAAGACTGCAAGGATCGATTTGGTAAGATCTAATTGGTATGTCCCAGGTTTTACAGCTGATGCTGCTAAATTCTGTTAGAGCTGTTTGATTTGCCTACAGAACAGTCCTGGCAGACCGGTGCCAACTTTATCATACCCGCCTCCCACGAAGAGAAGGGATCTTGAGAGAGGCCTTCCCATACAATACAAATTAGAGTAAGAAAAATTGGTTTGAGACTCTTGTCAGATAAACATGTGGAATCTGTATATATTTTTGTGAGTACGAGCTGTTACAGGTAATCAGCTCAGAATAAGGTATAAATCCTGCTGAAAAGTGTAACACCAAGTGGAAATAAAATGTACCCAGTAACTACACATTTTCTAGGTGCCCTGTACATTGGGACAGAGACGTTTTTCTTATATAAAGGCGTTTGTTTGATTTAGTTTAAGGGCCTGACATTGTTATTGTATTTACTTAGAACAATTTTTATAGTGTATGCGGAAGATGTTATCACTAGATAAACATTTATTTTAACAATTGACAAGCGTTGGGTCCCCAGCAAGTGCCAGTAAACATGAACTAAAAGACTTTTAATATGATGAACTCCATCACTGAGATGCGGCAGGCGCAGCCTGAGCCAATACAACACATTTGTCATGGACTGAAGGCAGTGTAACAATTTTAAGCAGTTATGCAGACAAGTAACTTTCCGGAGGAAGAGGACAGATGCGGAGGTTTTGTGGTAGTCACAATAAAACTTCACTACTCCGTCTACGTGGGATCTCACCCCAGGCTCACAGCATGAGGTGCTGTGTACAGCCCGGTGACGTATACTAAAAGAGACAGTGTCTGACAGATGAGAAGGACCAAACCAAGTCCTGATGACATCAGCAAAGATCAAAGTAAAGCAAAGACCTGAGTGAATCCGTCAGCAGTATCCAAGTGTTTTAATAAGTAAGTGACCAGGAGGAGGGTAATAATAAATCCCCCACTTGACACCACCGTACAGTCTGACTCCACAATTGTGTGGGTTACCCTAAGGGCGACAGTCAGTGAAGAGTAGACGACAAAAGAAGACGAGGATGATGATGTAAAGGACTTGCAATGAACTAATGGAACCCAAAACCTGAGGGGTGATAGCATGAGATTGGTGATAGTATTATTTTATTAGTTGAGACCCTGAGGTTTATAATTATAATGTATGTAAATATGCCGCGGTACTGCAAATTACAACCTGAGGTATTTTATGTGGAGGTATGTGGTGAAGGTCACTGGTTGTTGTCACTCATAAGTAAGAAGTACATGGTTGCAATGACAGCCCGGAGGGTATGTTACCTGGGTGTCTTTAGGTTTGTGAAATATGCTGCCCACGACCTGTTATATCTGCAGGGGTAAAGGTCCCATTAGGACATTAAGTGACAGTGCAACACAATTATGACCAATACATGTGCTGTGGCCGGAGAAGTTTGGATTATTGCCAATATTAGTAGGTTTAACAGTAAAGAATGCTCATAATATAGAGAAAGTGGCCGACAGATTCGCAGCAAAGGCCCAAATAATTACCCACCAGCCTGGATCCTTTGATTAAGTATAGTTTATGAGTGAAATGAGTATGGGTTAAGTAAGTCCACAAGGGGGGATAAGCCATCCTTTAAGTACCTGGCTTGGATGCAAAATGTCTTCAAATAAACAAAAGTTGGGAAATGTGAAAGTGATTAAAATGTTTAAATGATTACATCTTGCATAGACTCCATCTTGTATGGTGGCGACCATTTTGGATAGTTGGAATCCATCTTGTGGCCTGAGGGAGCCATTTTGAGATTAATAGGTTATGATTACTTTAAAAAGCTAAAATATCTATGTCAGCAGTTGTCTGAAACAATTCTGTTATGTGTTCTCGAGTTGAATGTTTTTATTATTATTTTGTGATAAGGAGCCAATCATCCTTGAGGGTCTTGAAGAATTACATTGTTCACCATAAGGGAGGGGTCAGCCTGACTCTTAGCCTTGGAGAAGAGGTTTGTTTAACCCGTTAGTGACCGGCCCATCGTGTTTCTACGTCAGTCACTAACGGGCCTTATTCCGATGCCATAGACTTTTTACGTCGCGGCATCGGAATAAGTTAACAGAGCAGGGAGCTGTCAAATCTCCCTGCTCTCAGCTGCCAGAGGCAGCTGAGGGCTGGGAGCATCCCTGCTCTGCCGGGTGAGATCGATATTAGTATCGATCTCACCCGTTTAACCCCTCAGATGCGGTGCTCAATAGCGAGCACCGCATCTGAGTGGTTTTGGAGAGAGGGAGGGAGCTCCCTCTCTCCCCCACCGACACCCGGCGATACGATCGCAGAGTGTCTGTGTCTCCAATGGCAGCCGGGGGCCTAATAAAGGCCCCCAGGTCTGCCTGGAGTGAATGCCTGCTAGATGATGCCGCAGGCATGACCTAGCAGATGACTGTCCGTGTTAAACGGACAGGCAGTAATACACTGCAATACAAAAGTATTGCAGTGTATTATAAATGCGATCGCAGAATCGCATATTATAGTCCCCTAGTGGGACTAGTGAAAAAGTGAAAAAAAAGTTTAATAAAGTTAATAAAAAAAAAATATGTGAAAAAAAATGAAAAACCCAGTGTAAAGGATCTGCCAGGCACTGCTTCAGGGTTAACTCCCAGAATTAATCAGTCAACACCTGAGTGTACATCCCTGAGACAGACACCAGCTTCCTCCACTCAGGCTGGCAGGCTTAGGAGTGGGAGAGCCTATCGCAACCTGGCCAGACTCAGCTAGCTCCCGCCCTCGGTCTATTTAAGCCTGCTCTTCCTGTCCATCTGTGCTTGTGAATTCTTTCCTTGAGGTTTCCTGGCCCAGCTACAGCTCCTGCTACTTTTTGATCCTGCTCCATACAGACCCCGGCTTACCGACTACTCTTCTGCTTTTCGCTTTGTACCTCGCACTCTCCTGGCTTGACTCGGCTCGTTCACTACTCTGTTGCTCACGGTGTTTCCGCGAGCAACTGCCCATTTCCCTTGCTTGTATTCCCTTGTTTGTTTGTCGTGTTTGTCATGCACTTACTGAGCGCAGGGACCGCCGCCCAGTTGTACCCCGTCGTCTAGGGCGGGTCGTTGCAAGTAGGCAGGGACAGAGTGGCGGGTAGATTAGGGCTCACTTGTCCGTTTCCCTACCCCCCCCACCATTACAAATTCACAAGCCCTATACCTAGTCTACCCTGGTCCCTGACACCATTATGGAACCCCGTGAAACCCTGGCTCAGCAAATGCAGGGTCTCTCCCTACAGGTCCAGGCCCTGGCTCAGAGGGTCAACCAGCCTGATGCTACCTTGGTAGTTCCCCTCACCGCACCCCTTGAACCCCACCTCAAGTTGCCCGACCGGTTCTCAGGTGACCGGAGGGCTTTTCTCTCCTTTCGGGAGAGTTGTAAGCTTTACTTTCGCTTAAAGCCTCACTCCTCAGGTTCTGAGAGCCAGCGGGTGGGTATAATTATGTCCCGGCTCCAGGAAGGGCCCCAAGAGTGGGCCTTCTCCTTGGCTCCTGGCGCCCCTGAACTTTCCTCCGTTGATTGTTTCTTTTCTGCCCTCGGACTTATTTATGACGAGACTGACAGAACTGCCTTTGCCGAGAGTCAGCTGGTGACCTTACGTCAGGGTAAGAGACCTGTTGAGGAGTATTGCTCTGACTTTCGGAAGTGGTGCGTAGCTTCTCGGTGGAATGACCCTGCCTTAAGGTGCCAGTTTAGGTTGGGTCTGTCGAACGCCCTGAAAGACCTGCTAGTTAGTTATCCCTCTTCTGACTCCTTAGACCAGGTTATGGCTTTAGTGGTACGACTTGACCGACGTCTCAGGGAACGACAACGTGAACGTTTATGTGTTTTTTCCTCCGACTCCCCCATGATGCCTCCCGAAGTCCCGTTGCTTCGTTTCTCCCCTAAAGACTCAGAAATACCTATGCAACTCGGGGCCTCCGTGTCCCCTCAACAACGTAGAGAATTCCGCAGGAAGAATGGTCTCTGCTTCTACTGTGGGGATGTCAAGCATCAAGTAAACAACTGTCCCAAGCGTAAGAATGCTGCCAGAGAGCTCCCGCGTCTAAGTGATCATCGGGGAGGTCACTTGGGCGCACAGGTATTTCCCGTAAATATGAAACGTACTAAGATATTGCTTCCCTTTCAGGTCTCTTTTGGTGGTAGGTCTGCTACCGGCAGTGCCTTCGTGGATTCAGGGTCCTCTACTAATATCATGTCTGTGGAATTTGCTATGTCTCTCGCTATGCCTCTGATTGATTTGCCTAAACCTGTTCCGGTAGTGGGTATCGACTCCACTCCTCTTGCTAATGGTTATTTTACACAGCATACCCCTGTTTTTGAACTCCTTGTTGGCTCCATGCATTTGGAGCAATGCTCTGTACTATTGATGCAGGGATTATCGTACGATTTGGTTCTAGGTCTTCCCTGGTTGCAGTTGCATAATCCTACGTTTGACTGGAATACTGGGGAGCTAACCAAATGGGGTAATGAATGTTGTACGTCATGTTTTTCTGTTAATTCTATTTCTCCCCCTAAGGAGGTGAATACGCTACCCGAGTTTGTTCAGGACTTCGCTGATGTTTTCTCTAAAGAGGCCTCCGAAGTATTACCGCCTCATAGAGAATACGATTGCGCTATCGAATTGGTACCAGGAGCTAAGCTTCCTAAGGGTAGGATATTTAACCTTTCTTGTCCCGAACGTGAAGCCATGAGGGAGTATATCCAGGAATCCCTGGCCAAGGGTTACATTCGTCCCTCTTCTTCTCCGGTAGGTGCTGGCTTCTTCTTCGTAGGGAAGAAGGATGGGGGTCTTAGGCCATGCATTGACTACCGTGGCCTGAATAAGGTCACGGTAAGGAACCAGTATCCCCTTCCTTTGATTCCTGATCTCTTTAATCAGGTTCAGGGGGCCCAATGGTTCTCTAAATTGGATCTACGGGGGGCGTATAACCTTATTCGCATCAAAGAGGGGGATGAGTGGAAGACTGCGTTTAACACGCCCGAAGGCCATTTCGAATACCTCGTCATGCCCTTTGGGTTGTGCAATGCCCCTGCGGTCTTCCAGAACTTCATAAATGAGATTTTGAGAAATTACCTGGGGATATTTCTTGTAGTGTACCTTGATGACATATTGGTGTTTTCCAGGGACTGGTCCTCCCACATAGAGCATGTCAGGAAAGTGCTCCAGGTCCTTCGAGAAAACAAACTGTTTGCCAAAATCGAAAAATGTGTATTTGGGGTACAGGAGATACCATTTTTAGGTCAAATCCTCACTCCTCATGAATTCCGCATGGACCCTGCCAAGGTTCAGGCTGTGGCTGAATGGGTCCAACCTGCCTCCCTGAAAGCGCTACAGTGTTTTTTGGGGTTCGCTAACTATTACAGGAGATTTATTGCTAACTTCTCGGTCGTCGCTAAGCCTCTTACGGACCTCACTCGCAAGGGTGCTGATGTCCTCCATTGGCCCCCTGAGGCCGTCCAGGCTTTTGAGACCCTCAAGAAGTGCTTTATCTCGGCCCCCGTGCTGGTTCAGCCCAACCAAAGGGAGCCATTTATTGTGGAGGTTGACGCGTCCGAGGTGGGAGTGGGGGCCGTCTTGTCCCAGGGTACCAGCTCCCTCACCCATCTCCGCCCCTGTGCTTACTTTTCTAGGAAGTTTTCGCCCACGGAGTGTAACTATGATATTGGCAACCGCGAACTTTTAGCCATTAAATGGGCATTTGAAGAGTGGCGCCACTTCCTGGAGGGGGCTAGGCACCAGGTAACGGTCCTTACCGACCACAAGAATCTGGTTTTCCTAGAATCTGCCCGGAGGCTAAACCCGAGACAAGCTCGATGGGCGTTGTTTTTTACCAGATTCAATTTTTTGGTTACCTATAGGGCCGGGTCTAAAAATATTAAGGCGGATGCACTGTCGCGTAGCTTCATGGCCAGCCCTCCTTCGGAGGAAGATCCTGTTTGTATTTTGCCTCCAGGTATAGTCATTTCCTCTATCGAGTCCGATTTAGTCTCTGAAATTGCTGCTGATCAAGGTTCAGCTCCTGGGAACCTTCCTGAGAACAAGCTGTTTGTTCCCCTGCAATTCCGGCTAAGGGTACTTAGGGAAAATCACGACTCCGCACTATCTGGCCATCCAGGCATCCTGGGTACCAAACACCTCATTACCAGAAATTATTGGTGGCCTGGTTTGCCTAAAGACGTTAAGGCCTACGTCGCCGCCTGTGAGGTTTGTGCCAGGTCCAAGACTCCCAGGTCCCGACCAGCGGGCTTACTGCGTTCGTTGCCCATTCCCCAGAGACCTTGGACACATATCTCCATGGATTTTATCACCGATTTGCCTCCATCCCAAGGCAAGTCGGTGGTGTGGGTGGTGGTAGACCGCTTCAGTAAAATGTGCCACTTTGTGCCCCTCAAGAAACTACCCAACGCCAAGACGTTGGCTACCTTGTTTATCAAACACATCCTGCGTCTCCATGGGGTCCCAGTCAATATTGTTTCTGACAGAGGGGTACAATTTGTTTCATTGTTTTGGAGAGCCTTCTGTAATAAGTTGGGGATTGATCTGTCCTTCTCCTCTGCCTTCCATCCTGAAACCATTGGCCAAACGGAGAGGACTAATCAGTCTCTAGAACAATACTTAAGATGTTTTGTCTCTGACTGTCAATTTGATTGGGTTTCTTTCATTCCCCTCGCCGAATTTTCCCTTAATAACCGGGTCAGTAACTCGTCAGGGGTCTCTCCCTTTTTCTGTAATTTTGGGTTTAATCCACGGTTCTCCTCCGTTTCACCTGGTTGTTCCAACAATCCCGAGGTGGAGGTCGTTCATCGGGATCTGTGCACAGTCTGGGCCCAGGTTCAGAAGAACCTAGAGGCGTCCCAGAGCATACAGAAGGCTCAGGCCGATAGAAGACGCTCTGCTAACCCCCTGTTTGTGGTCGGGGATCTGGTGTGGTTGTCATCCAGGAACTTGCGTCTCAAGGTTCCGTCCAAAAAGTTTGCTCCCCGGTTTATTGGGCCGTATAAGGTCATTGAGGTCCTCAGTCCTGTCTCTTTCCGGCTGGAGTTACCCCCGTCTTTTCGTATACACAACGTGTTTCATGCCTCCCTCCTGAAACGCTGCTCCCCGTCCTTGGCCCCCTCGAGGAAACCTCCTGTTCCCGTCCTCACCCCTGAGGGGGTGGAATTTGAGGTGGCCAGGATCGTGGACAGCAAGATGGTCCAAGGCTCCCTCCAGTACCTGGTCCATTGGAGAGGATACGGGCCCGAGGAGAGGACTTGGGTACCCGCCCGGGATGTTCACGCTGGGGTATTGGTCAGGAGGTTCCACCTGCGTTTCCCCAGTAAGCCAGGTCCACTTAGAAAGGGTCCGGTGGCCCCTCATAAAAGGGGGGGTACTGTAAAGGATCTGCCAGGCACTGCTTCAGGGTTAACTCCCAGAATTAATCAGTCAACACCTGAGTGTACATCCCTGAGACAGACACCAGCTTCCTCCACTCAGGCTGGCAGGCTTAGGAGTGGGAGAGCCTATCGCAACCTGGCCAGACTCAGCTAGCTCCCGCCCTCGGTCTATTTAAGCCTGCTCTTCCTGTCCATCTGTGCTTGTGAATTCTTTCCTTGAGGTTTCCTGGCCCAGCTACAGCTCCTGCTACTTTTTGATCCTGCTCCATACAGACCCCGGCTTACCGACTACTCTTCTGCTTTTCGCTTTGTACCTCGCACTCTCCTGGCTTGACTCGGCTCGTTCACTACTCTGTTGCTCACGGTGTTTCCGCGAGCAACTGCCCATTTCCCTTGCTTGTATTCCCTTGTTTGTTTGTCGTGTTTGTCATGCACTTACTGAGCGCAGGGACCGCCGCCCAGTTGTACCCCGTCGTCTAGGGCGGGTCGTTGCAAGTAGGCAGGGACAGAGTGGCGGGTAGATTAGGGCTCACTTGTCCGTTTCCCTACCCCCCCCACCATTACACCCAGCTTTTCCCCTTACAAAATACTTTACTATTAAAAAAACAAAATAAAGTTAAAAAGTTACACATATTTGGTATCGCCGCGTCCGTAATGACCCCGACTATAAATATATTACATTATTTAACCCGCACGGTGAACGCCGTAAAAAAAATAATAAAAAACTATGGAAAAATTGCTGTTTTCTGTGAATACTGACTTTAAAAAAAATGTGATAAAAAGTGATCAAAAAGTCGCATCTACTCCAAAATGGTACCAATAAAATCTACAAGTCTTCCCGCAAAAAAAAAGCCCTCACACAACTGCATCGGCGAAAAATTTAAAACGTTACGGCTCTTCAAATATGGAGACACAAAAACAAATAATTTTGAAAAAAAAGCGTTTTTACTGTGTAAAAGTAGTAAAACATACAAAAACAATACAAATTTGGTATTGTTGCAATCGTAACAACCTGCTGAATAAAGTTATTGTGTTATTTATATCACACGGTAAACGGCGTCGATTTAAGACGCGAAAAAGAGTGGCGAAATTTCAGGTTTTTTTCTATTTCCCCCCAAATAAAAGTTAATAAAAGTTAATCAATAAATAATATGTCCCCCAAAATGGTGCTATTAAAAAATACAACTTGTCCCACAAAAAAACAAGACCTTATACAGCTATGTCGACGCAAAAATAAAAAGGTTATAGCTCTTGGAATGCGACGATGGAAAAACGTAAAAAATGGCCTGGTCATTAAAGAGGCTCTGTCACCAGATTTTGCAACCCCTATCTGCTATTGCAGCAGATAGGCGCTGCAATGTAGATTACAGTAACGTTTTTATTTTTAAAAAACGAGCATTTTTGGCCAAGTTATGACCATTTTTGTAGTTATGCAAATGAGGCTTGCAAAAGTCCAAGTGGGTGTGTTTAAAAGTAAAAGTCCAAGTGGGCGTGTATTATGTGCGTACATCGGGGCGTTTTTAATACTTTTACTAGCTGGGCGCTCTGAAGAGAAGTATCATCCACTTCTCTTCAGAACGCCCAGCTTCTGACAGTGCAGATCTGTGACGTCACTCACAGGTCCTGCATCGTGACGGCCACATCGGCACCAGAGGCTACAGTTGATTCTGCAGCAGCATCAGCGTTTGCAGGTAAGTAGCTACATCGACTTACCTGCTAACGCCGATGCTGCTGCAGAATCAACTGAAGCCTCTGGTGCCGGTGTGGCCGTCACGATGCAGGACCTGTGAGTGACGTCACAGATCTGCACTGCCAGAAGCTGGGCGTTCTGAAGAGAAGAGGATGTTACTTCTCTTCAGAGCGCCCAGCTAGTAAAAGTATTAAAAACGCCCCGATGTACGCACATAATACACGCCCACTTGGACTTTTACTTTTAAACACACCCACTTGGACTTTTGCAAGCCTCATTTGCATAACTACAAAAATGGTCATAACTTGGCCAAAAATGCTCGTTTTTTAAAAATAAAAACGTTACTGTAATCTACATTGCAGCGCCTATCTGCTGCAATAGCAGATAGGGGTTGCAAAATCTGGTGACAGAGCCTCTTTAAGGTCTAAAATAGGCTGGTCATTAAGGGGTTAATATAAGGGAGGGGGTAGTTTGACTCCTAGCATCTATGACACGTTATATTTTGGGAACTCATAGGTTTACATTTAAGACTCCTTCTAAGCCTATGATTGGTTCAGAACAAAACATATTGTCATAATATGCTATTGGCTAAATGAAATCCAAATTAACGTCATACTGTAAACATTGTGAATGATTGGCTGGAATCAAGCTGCTCCTACTTCGAAAGATATTATTGTGATGGTTCAATGAATAAACGGCAAAGAAGGATTTTGAGCATACAAGACATGGTCTCTTGTGTCATCTTTTCTCTCATATATATATATATATGTATATATATATATATATATATATATATATATATCTCGATTACCTATGATTTGGAACTAGATAAATCATTAGAGGGCGGGTATCGGTTGACATACACTACCGTTCAAAAGTTTGGGGTCACCCAGACAATTTTGTGTTTTCCATGAAAACTCACACTTATATTTATCAAATGAGTTGCAAAATGACTAGAAAATATAGTCAAGACAATGACAAGGTTAGAAATAATGATTTTTATTTAAAATAATAATTTTCTCCTTCAAACTTTGCTTTCGTCAAAGAATGCTCCATTTGCAGCAATTACAGAATTGCAGACTTTTGGCATTCTAGCTGTTAATTTGCTGAGATAATCTGGAGAAATTTCACCCCATGCTTCCAGAAGCCCCTCCCACAAGTTGGATTGGCTTGATGGGCACTTCTTGCGTACCATACAGTCAAGCTGCTCCCACAACAGCTCTATGGGGTTGAGATTTGGTGACTGCGCTGGCCACTCCATTACAGATAGAATACCAGCTGCCTGCTTCTTCCCTAAATAGTTCTTGCATAATTTGGAGGTGTGCTTTGGGTCATTGTCCTGTTGTAGGATGAAATTGGCTCCAATCAAGCGCTGTCCACAGGGTATGGCATGGCGTTGAAAAATGGAGTGATAGCCTTCCTTATTCAAAATCCCTTTTACCTTGTAAAAATCTCCCACTTTACCAGCAGCAAAGCAACCCCAGACCATCACATTACCTCCACCATGCTTGACAGATGGCGTCAGGCATTCTTCCAGCATCTTTTCAGTTGTTCTGTGTAATCCAAACACCTCAAACTTCGATTTGTCTGTGCATAACACTTTTTTCCAATCTTCCTCTGTCCAATGTCTGTGTGCTTTTGCCCATATTAATCTTTTCCTTTTATTAGCCAGTCTCAGATATGGCTTTTTCTTTGCCCTGAAGGCCAGCATCCCGGTGTCGCCTCTTCACTGTAGACGTTGACACTGGCGTTTTGCGGGTACTATTTAATGAAGCTGCCAGTTGAGGACCTGTGAGGCGTCTATTTCTCAAACTAGAGACTCTAATGTACTTGTCTTGTTGCTCAGTTGTGCAGCGGGACCTCCCACTTCTCTTTCTACTCTGGTTAGAGCCTGTGTGTGCTGTCCTCTGAAGGGAGTAGTACACACCGTTGTAGGAAATTCAGTTTCTTGGCAATTTCTCGCATGGACTAGCCTTAATTTCTAAGAACAAGAATAGACTGTCGAGTTTCACATGAAAGCTCTCTTTTTCTAGCCATTTTGAGAGTTTAATCGAACCCACAAATGTAATGCTCCAGATTCTCAACTAGCTCAAAGGAAGGTCAGTTTTATAGCTCCTCTAAACAGCAAAACTGTTTACAGTGGTGCTAACATAATTGCACAAGGGTTTTCAAGTGTTTTCTAATCATCCATTAGCCTTCTAACACAGTTAGCAAACACAATGTACCATTAGAACACTGGAGTGATGGTTGCTGGAAATGGGCCTCTATACACCTATGTAGATATTGCATTCAAATCCAGACGTTTGCAGCTAGAATAGTCATTTAGCACATTAACAATGTATAGAGTGTATTTCTGATTAATTTAATGTTATCTTCATTGAAAAAAACTGTGGTTTTCTTTCAAAAATAAGGACATTTCTAAGTGACCGTAAACTTTTTAACGGTAGTGTACCCAATACAAATTTCAGTCTAATATATTTTGGCCCATGATTGCGTTAATACCCTCCTATGTCTCCTCTGACATGTATGTGATGATTAGTGTGGGATCTATATGCACTGTTACATTGGCACGATTAGGAATACCTGGTGATGTCATCACATCAGGCATCCCCTTGCTGACATCTTGTACCTCAATCAAGTTGTGACATTTCAGTTTCATAAATTGAATCATCCACCCTCATTGCACATAAACACCAATCAGAGTGGAGAGCTCCTGAACCATTTGCACTTGGTTCATGTGAGTTCGTCCATCAGGAGCCTGGCTATTATTTACTTGCCCTGTATTTTTAAGTGCTAATTACATATTTATTATTTATAATCTCTACTACTAAATCTTGTGGGACATATTGTAGGTCATATGTGGTTGTTTTTCGCTACTGTCCCCTCATGAACCATGTATTGTACAGGGCGTTTGGATGGTTTTGCAAGACAGAGATTTCTTTAGAGTGCAATAGTGATAAGGTCCGCCATGGGTGTTGCCGTTTTTGTGGTGGTTACTCTGTTTTAAAGGAAAAAATTTTTTTTTAGATCAATTTGCTTTTAGTGTTTTATTAAAACAATTTTTATTTATTTGTGTGTTTGTGTTTTACTTTTTATTTTTTTCAAATTTTTTCTTCTCTATGGGGGCTTCCATTTTTTTTTCATCTCTGTATGTGTCGATTAACGACACATACAGACATGGAATACGGCACATACAGCCCCATAGAGAATGCGAACGGGAGCCGTTCCATTCACTATTCTGTACGCCGTCTGTGTGGGAACGGCGCATGCGCCGCTCCCACACAGTCCAAGTGGAAGGTCTTCGGCCGAGCGACATCCGGCGCCATTTTCTTGTGGACCGGAAGCCGCAGCCGGACAGTAAGATGACTACTTCCGGTTGTGGCTTCCGGACATGTGATTAGAAGCAAGCACTAGGAGCGGAGTGAGCAGACGGAGCGTACGGACCTGAGGGAAGGGCGGCGGCAGGAGCAAGTAAGTTATGTCTGTGTATGTTCGTGTTTTAGTGTGTGATTACCACTGTATGTAAGCCTACTACACTGTGTATTCGCTCAAAAAACGGGGACACACAGTGTTGGAGGCTTGAACATTCAATCCCCTCCTTTCTCCTGGCACTAGCCAGGATAAGGGAGGGGGGATTCTGTGAGCTCACTAGAGCGTGTGTGTTTACACCAAATTTGCAGCATAAAGCAATGTGGTTGCTTTACCACATGCCAATGCTGCAATTTTGTGAATTGCTCCCTCTAGTGACCAGCACAGGGAAATGTTATAAATTAGAATCTAATTTATAATATTTCCTGACTTGTGAAAACATTTTAAAAAAATTATAACAATGTCTAATCATGTATACACTAACTGTTTAACTATAAAAAAAAATTCTAGCGACACATTCCCTTTAATTACAGGGTTAAAAAGGTGGGCAAAGAGGGACAGACTGAGTTTCCCAACGACAACTTAATTCTTATTTCTCGTTGTATAACCAGTGCACTGCAGTCATTGATATATTTTTTGCACTTTGGTGTAATGTTTGATAATATTATTTTGATTTTATTGCATGTACTTATGAAAAGTTAAGTTTTAGTGCGGTTTGCTGTTCAGTAATATAATTTTATATTTTGTAAGCTGTGGGCACCTGCTTTTTAGTCAGTGATGATAGGTTGTGTCTCTTATGGTGGCCATACACGTTAGATGTATGTCCGCCGAACCCGGGGGGAACGGTCAAACATCTAATGTGTATGGGGTAGTCCCGACCCTCCCGCACAGCCGTTGTTGGGAGAGAGATGGGTTGAATATGTTGGATTTCAACATACCAGATACTTTTGTTTGCAAGGACATAAGCAGCTGCTAGAGGAGGCCAAGCCAAGCATGCATGAATATTGGGGAGTTGGGAAGAATAGCAGTCGGTCGAACAACATTTAGTTGTGGAACCAGTGGTACGACTATTTATCCCAGGTGTATAAGTGCGTGTACTTCTGGGTACTCGATACTGAATAAATCAAGATGTTTGGAATATTTCCATTTTTTTATTAATTGCATATCATTAACATGTCTATAGATCCCGTGTTTTCCACAATTCCAAAACTTTTCCTTCCTGTGTTGCAATTTCACTGTTGAGCGTGTATATATACAGTGAAGGAAATAAGTATTTGATCCCTTGCTTATTTTGTAAGTTTGCCCACTGTCAAAGACATGAACAGTCTAGAATTTTTAGGCTAGGTTAATTTTACCAGTGAGAGATAGATTATATTTGAAAAAAAAACAGAAAATCACATTGTCAAAATTATATATATTTATTTGCATTTTGCACAGAGAAATAAGTATTTGATCCCTTTGGCAAACAAGACTTAATACTTGGTGGCAAAACCCTTGTTGGCAAGCACAGCAGTCAGACGTTTTTTGTAGTTGATGATGAGGTTTGCACACATGTTAGATGGAATTTTGTCCCACTCCTCTTTGCAGATCATCTGTAAATCATTAAGATTTCGAGGCTGTCGCTTGGCAACTCGGATCTTCAGCTCCCTCCATAAGTTTTCGATGGGATTAAGGTCTGGAGACTGGCTAGGCCACTCCATGACCTTAATGTGCTTCTTTTTGAAACACTCCTTTGTTGCCTTGGCTGTATGTTTCGGGTCATTGTCGTGCTGGAAGACCAAGCCACGAGCCATTTTTAATGTCCTGGCGGAGGGAAGGAGGTTGTCACTCAGGCTCCATCCATTCTTTCAAACAGGGAGTGACCTCTCCCTGCACAAACGTGTATCCAAAAAAGAGAGATAGAAGCAGCACCATGCTGGATGAATAAACCAGAGTTTTTTTTGAGTGCTGCTTCTATCTCTCTTTTTTGGATATATATATATATATATATATGTATAAAAGCGAAAGATTATATATGAATTTTACTATATGGTTAGTGGACATTTTAAGCTACATATATGTACAAAAATGTTTATATGCATCTTCTAGGTAAGGCAAAACATTTTTATTTTTAACTATTTTAGACTTCGTTCACATTTGCGTTGGGACTCAGTTTATGGGTTCCGTTGGAGCTTTCCGTCAGGGGAACCCATGAACGGAATCCAAACTGAAACAAACGGAAACGTTTGCATCACCATTGATTTCAAATGTGATGGATCCGGTGAAAATGGTTTCCATTTGTCACCGTTTGTTAAAGGTTCCGTCGTTTTGACAGACGTAATACCGTAGTCGATATTCATTCTGTCAAAACAACAGAACCCTTGACCAACGGTGACAAATGGAAACCTGCGGTTCCCTTTTGTTTCAGTTTGGATTCCGTTCATGGGTTCCCCTGACACAGATTTGAACGAAGCCTTAGGTGTTTCAAAGGGAACAATAGTCTGCAGCTGACCCATTGACTTCTATGGGAGAGTTTTCTAGGTATGCTCTGTCACCTGTGCAGAGGTTGTTGTGCAGAAAGGAATAGGAGAGGAGCCTTGTCAATAGGGGATCCTGTGTTATCTAAATAGAGGTGTCACCTTTCATTGTAATCCTGTCTGTGATGATTCTGAGATGACCTATGAGACGTGATCTCTACAGAACACAAAGTTTGTCTATTGTGAAGCTCAGTGGTAGTGTGAAAACTGCAAGATTTTAAAATATTTTTTTAATATAGACAATCAACATTTAAAAAAATAAAACAACAACTATGTTTAACTTGAACAATAGGTCATTTTCTGATGTCACATTTTCTTTAAAAAGGGGTTATCCGGAGAAAAATGAATTTGCTTAGCAGTACTATTTATACATTTAAGCATGTTTACTAATTTACTTGTATTGTCAGTTTTGCTCCAATACAGGAGCTAATACTTCGTTCACGTGATCTTGACCACTCTGTACTTTACAGCCTCATGATGACAATCCGACACAACCATGTGTGACTTCTGGCTGCCGTCTACTCCACTCAGTGTCGGCCCATCATCAAACATATGACAAAAAGAGGCTGGAACTGCTACTCATTGTTTTCTAAACTTATGACTCTGAAGAGGGAAGGTGTAGGCAGATTAGGGACGGACCTATTCTGGAGGAAGGGCAGAGGGAAATGGTGGGCAACGATAAGGGTGCTGAGAGGGCAGTAATGTATGATGGGACATGTAGTAAAACAGCGAAAGACCAGTGCTGAGTCCCGCCTACATATATTTAGTCTGGCAGCATTTGGGCCAAAATCTCAGAGAATATGTTACGGACACTAAAATATGTTTGTTTTTTTTAGCATTAGTGAGCCATGTTGTATGTGTTTGTATTTTTTGTTTTTTTTGGGGGGGTGGGAGTAGGGGCAATCTGATAAACCCTTTAAGTACTGTAGCATTAAGGGGGTTGTTCAGGATTAGAAAAAAAGGTCTGCTATCATGTTCTTTCCAGGAGAAGCACTACCAAAGGCTGTCTGGTATTGCAGCTTATTCCTATTCAAGTGAATGCGGTTGAGCTGCAATAATAGACACAACCCATGGGCAACTCTGGAAAAAAATACGCTTTTTTAGAATCCTAAACATCCCCTTTAATGCTACCTCGGAAACTTGTTCCTTTTTTACCCAGATACTCGAAATTTATATATCGATTCTCCAAAATACAGTAAAGGATCCTTCACTGGGGCATAACAAGTGATATTTGGCCCATTGAAAAATCTGGAATAAAGTATATATGTGTATATATATATATATATATATATATATAAATATATATATATATATATATATATATGTAGATCTATCTATCAATATATATGTATATATATATATATATATATATATATATATATATATAAATATATATATACAGTACATACACAAAAACAGATATATCTGTAGATGAACAATATATACAAATAAATGTATACACAAACAGATACATACACAAATACTTTAAACACACACATTTACACACTTACAATCTATAAATACACACATACATATCGTAAAGTACAAATATGCACACAGATATAAGGATAAATATATTCATATAGACAAACACACATGGGGGACGACGACAAATTATTCCATCCAGGATCAAGCAGGAACAGCAATAGCATTAAATTCACAGCCCACACCACACACAAAAAAGCAGACTCACTGCACAATTGCAACTAATTGGCACAATGACATACTTTCACCCAGTCCCTGGATAAACAGTGCACACAGTGCCTAGAGATTTGATTCTCAATCTTTTTTTATCATGGTGGAACCCCTGCTATTTTTACCTCCTGAGGATCTCCAAGAATTATCCCATGACTACTGTAAAAGTGAAAGCTCTACCTTCTGGGGAACCCCTTACTAGGTACCAAACAACCCCAGAAACACCATCTTAGAGAGTGCCAACTAGTGCCCAGATAGTGCCATAGTGTCCTGATACATAGTGCATATAATTTTCTAGCATTATACAGAGCCAACATAAAGCCAAACAGTAATCACATAATGCCATATTGTGAATAAATACATTCAGTTTCCATGGAGTGCCATTTATTGTTCACATGATACTAATCAGTGCTCAGAAAGTGGCATACGTTTCCCACATAGCGTCAAATAGTGACTTGACATACCCTACCCACATAGAACCGAGTTATGGCCAGAGACCACAATATAGAGCCAAGACAGTACCTATAGAGTACAATTCTTTGTCTATGTGGATAAATAAAATGCCCACATATATCCATGTTGGGCTTACATAAAGCCAAATATTGCTAAACCAGAGAGTGCCACACTTTGTCCAGATAAATATTGCATACTAGTGCCTACAGTGTCACAGAGCAGCCAGAATTACTACCACAAGTGCTGGATCTTCTTAAGAGGAATCCTACTCTAATCCTCCTATGCTTATTCCTGCCCTTATTTTATGGTCCTATTGGTTTCTTGGAATGAAAGCTTTTAAGTTGGGATCACAGCTCAGGAATAATTCAAGGCATTTCTCTTTGCTCATAAACTATGAATAGCTTCCCTCACAAAGGATAAAAACATTAAGATACTCTCAAGATGGTAATGCTGCCCAGTGAGTCTCCATGGAATCTACCCTATTGTTTCTAACTTATGCTGATGTTTCAAATACTCAGGCTCAATGCTTTATATCTGGTGGAGCCGTCTGGTGATTAAATTATTCTGGGGCTCCACATTTACCAATTATGCCTAAATTATAGACAGGATAGTATCCAATGAACCTGTGATCGCACTATTATCAATAGTATTCTTAGGCACGTCTTTACATCAAACAAGATGGTTATCCGAAGATTTTGGAAATCTACTGTGACTACAAAGCTGTTAAAATAAGGTCAACCACCTTGTGAGAATAAAGCATGTTGTTGGCAAAGATAGTGATACATACAACTAATTCTTAGGGACAATGCATTGCTAGATGGGTTATATAATATCCTGAAATTTTTCTATATGGCTCCACAAAGCTTCATTCTACAGGTGTTCTGCCACATTCTACCACAATAACCTCTCCCCACCCTCACAATTTTTCTCTCTTTTCCATCCTTCACCTCTCTAATTTGCCTTTGTTCTTTCTTTACACCCTTTTCCTTCAAGTGTCTCTTCTTCGCTCTTCGTTAACGTTTCAATCTCTTCTAATTTTTCTTATCTGCCTCCCGAAATGGAGTCTTTACGAATTCTATTGTTAAGGTTAATTAATGTGTCTGAATTCCCAGGTTGTACTGGTGTTAAAATGATTTTGGATTGCATTCGATAACTATTATGTCCCTGTAATTTTTAATGTTATGATTGTCCATGATGCATCTTTGTATTTCTCTATGGAGCTGTTCATTGTAACACCTAGTATTTTGTTAGTGTTTTATAAAGATTAATTAAAGGGAACCTGTCACCAGCATTTGGCCTATTAAACCAGCAATACCTGGTGGAAGTGGGTGAAAAATCATTTTTATGTAAATTTATGTATATTTTTTCTAAGTAGGCTCTGTACTGTTAGTATTCAATTTTTTTAGTGTTCCTGTGCAGTATGCTAATGAGCGTAAAAGAGTCACATCTTCGTTTGAAAGGGTCATATCTTCATTCTTCAAGCCTTTCTGATTTAACCCTGCCTCTTTAGTTTTGATTGACAGCTCCTCGTCACCTCCCAGCACACATGAAATTCTGCGCTTGGGCATCGATGTCCCGTTCTGGTGCATACGCACAAAGGGACACTATAGCGATGCATACGCAGTAACAAGATTTGAGGGCCGGACGAAGCAGGGAAGGGTGTCAGATTATACATGAAGGGCTCATGCATGCTATCTCAGACAAGATTTTGGCATTCAGGGCGGGCCAGTTTCAAGCGGTGGGCGTGCATACGAAGAAGAACGAACGAGACTGTCGGATTATTACCGTAAAAGGCGCAAAATGTTTGCAGACCGTTATTTACGGTCAGAGGAGAAGTTTAGGAGAGGGGATAACGGCAATGAACCTTTGACAGCAGCGGCCAGTGAGGGGTGAGTAGAGTTCAATAGGTGAAATGCTGGTGACAGGTTCCCTTTAAAAACAGGTTATGCAAAAATAATGGCTATTTTTAAATTTTAAAGGTAGAATGCATGCATGGGGCAGGCAGAGCAGGAAGTCTGTGAGTTACAGCTAAGCAGAAAGTGATGTCAGAGAAGGGGGCACTGTTTTGTAAACTTCCCCTGTACAACCCAGTAACATGCAGCCAAATGGGGCTATTCACACGACCAATTTTTTTGACAGCCCGGTAAACTGGGCCATCAAAAAAATGGAGCATGCCCTATTTTGTGCTATTCTCCCGGCCGCACAGCTCCCATAGAAGTCTATGGGGCCGAGTAAAGCACGGCTGTCACTTGGATGTGATCCGAGTGATGGTCGTGCTTTCTGCCGCTCGCTCTCTTCTCCTCCTCACAGTGTGAAGTGCATGTGAGGAGGAGATTTTTTTGGTCCCTGCAGGAGCGGAATCCTAATCCCCGGCCACAGCGTTCCCGAAGCTGTGGCCGGGAATTCCGCTCCAGGAGAAGTCACTGACTTCACGGTCCATATATGGACAGTGACATCAGGGACTTCTCCTGGAACGGTCCCCTAATCCCGAAGCAGAATCCCTGGCCGCAACGGCCAGTGATTCCGCTGCAGGAGAGGTTCCTGACTTCACTGTCCATATATGAACAATGTCATCAGGGACGTAAAGCGGAAACCCTGAACCCTGGCCACAGCGGCCAACGCTGTGGCTGGTGATTCCGCTCCCTTAGAAGTCCCTGACTTCACTGTCCATATATTGTACAAGGGGGCTGTGTGGAACTACCTAGAGGGGGGCTGTGTGGCACTCTCTACAGAGGAGCTGAGGCAGTATCTACAGGGGGCTGTGTGGCATTATCTACATAGGGCAGTGTGTGGCGTTATCTACAGGGGGGCTGTGGCAGTTTCTACAGGGGCTGTGTGGCATTATCTACAGTGGGCAGTGTGTGCCATGATCTACAGGGGCTGTGTGGCATTATCTACAGAGGGAAGTATGGCAAAAACAATTGACAAATGAAATTCATCTGTTTTTAAAATGGACAGGGAAAAAAACTGCAAAACGGGTCAAAATCTGACTTAAAAACACGGCCCGGGGTGGAAATGGAACGGATGCAAAACGGCCATTTTTATCAGCTGACACTCGAACCCTGTTGTGTGAATAGAGCCTAATGCCTCATGCACACGACCGTTGTGCCACTCGGGCCGTTTTTTAATGGCATCCGAGTGGCACCCGATAGTCTTCACGGACTATCGGGTCAGTGAAAAATAATCCGAGTCTCTGATCCGAGGAAAGATAGGACATGTTCTATCTTTCCTCGGATCACCGATGGAACTCGGCCCGCGTCGTGTGCATGAGGCGTGATGGAAGAGTTGAAGTGGCAGTAGAGTACACAAAAGTAAAGAAATTAAATAGTAATAGATTTGCTATACTTAGTGAAGGAAGTATTTTTTGAATTTTTTGATAAATAGGTTTTCTTTTTCTTTGATACTAAAAAATTAAAACTTACATAATGGGCATTTAAGTCATTCAGTAAATGATAGTGTGGTCTCTATCCATCTATATATGATATCAAATTTAAAGAGGCTCTGTCACCAGATTTTGCAACCCCTATCTGCTATTGCAGCAGATAGGCGCTGCAATGTAGATTACAGTAACGTTTTTATTTTTAAAAAACGAGCATTTTTGGCCAAGTTATGACCATTTTTGTAGTTATGCAAATGAGGCTTGCAAAAGTCCAAGTGGGTGTGTTTAAAAGTAAAAGTCCAAGTGGGCGTGTATTATGTGCGTACATCGGGGCGTTTTTAATACTTTTACTAGCTGGGCGCTCTGAAGAGAAGTAACATCCTCTTCTCTTCAGAACGCCCAGCTTCTGGCAGTGCAGATCTGTGACGTCACTCACAGGTCCTGCATCGTGACGGCCACATCGGCACCAGAGGCTACAGTTGATTCTGCAGCAGCATCAGCGTTTGCAGGTAAGTCGATGATACCTGCAAACGCTGATGCTGCTGCAGAATCAACTGTAGCCTCTGGTGCCGATGTGGCCGTCACGATGCAGGACCTGTGAGTGACGTCACAGATCTGCACTGCCAGAAGCTGGGCGTTCTGAAGAGAAGAGGATGTTACTTCTCTTCAGAGCGCCCAGCTAGTGAAAGTATTAAAAACGCCCCGATGTACGCACATAATACACGCCCACTTGGACTTTTACTTTTAAACACACCCACTTGGACTTTTGCAAGCCTCATTTGCATAACTACAAAAATGGTCATAACTTGGCCAAAAATGCTCGTTTTTTAAAAATAAAAACGTTACTGTAATCTACATTGCAGTGCCTATCTGCTGCAATAGCAGATAGGGGTTGCAAAATCTGGTGACAGAGCCTCTTTAACTTTTACCATTGCTATCTATTGTCTAATTACATTTTCCACTTTCTTATGATATCCTCCCAGAATAACACCTCTAAAGTGGACCTGTCAGCTTTCCTGACATTTTAGCAAGTGCTTGTATTCCCCATAAAATAACAATTCTAGAGCATCTCTTCTTCGGACTTTGTACTGAGCCATTCCTCTGTTACTCCTCCTACAAATGTAATAATACACTGACAACTGAGTATACCCAGTTGTGCGTGTCCATTGCACAGTCTGACACTGTCCAATCAGTGCTCAAATTGGCAAACTGTGTAGGGTCATGCTCCTTTAACAAGGCAAATGGTAACACCAATGTGTCAATTTATTTATACATTTCTGGGAGGAATAACAAAGGGACAGCACAGTGCAAAGTTCTAAGAAAAGATTCTCCAGAATTTTTATTTTATGGGGAATACAAATATTTATTAAAGCAGACATGTCAGGAGAGGTCACAGGTCTTCATTAAAGTGCTTGCTTAAATTGAGTGTTGGAGAAAGGGCCTTAATCAATTAATTTGCACTTGTACTTCTTATTTCCCTAGCGCATTAGAATATAGTTACAAGTATTAGTATAAAAGGAGAATTTTGGAATTATTATACATTATAATCCAATGGAGCAATTGTGGAGTATTTTTTTTTTTTTCATGGTTCGCAACATTACTTGTTACCATTTTATTTAGGACCCTTCAGGCATGACAATAAGAGGAGCAAATCCCCATAACCTCAGAGCAAGTGCCATGACAGAGCTTTTCCATGAAGCAGTACAAGCTGAGCAGACTCTTTATCACCTTCCAGCATAGAAAATCTCTAAAGATGTGTCAAATGGATTAATATAGAGACAGGTGAAAGTTACTGCTGCGGTAGGAGACTCTAATGAAAATAGCACACGCTCTGTGGTTTTACTCTTCCGTTCATTAATCCTCCATAAAGATTTACCTTTGTAATAAAGCTCATTCTGAGCTCATACTTATTATCCACAGTGGTTTTCAAACAGATGCTGGCATCCCTCGGGACAGTACTAGTAATATATTACTAACTCACTAGGGTACCTTGTTGAACATAATGCAGTTTTTATTTTCATCTCTTCATTCTCTGGTATGTCTGGACTGCATCATTCATTAACTTTATTTCATGTCCCAGCTTGTTAAATATAGTTTTATGTTATTTTAATGTTTTGCTTTTATATTCATTTCGGCAATTATCATTTCCACATAGATTTCCTGTTTATCACTAAGAAATGAATTGCCTGCCTCTAAGCTTTTTCTAAACATTTTCACAATATTTCTGTGCTTATGTTTGACTGCGTTTACATTTGCGTCGGAGCCTCCGTCACAAATTCTATCACATTTGACTGGAAGAATAGCGCTGCATGCACCACCAAGGAACCAGATGGACCAAGGATGTCAAGAGGGTCCATCGGGCATTGGTGGTATCCGTCATACAACGCTTCTGGCACTGCATTGTGGTTTCCGTTATAAACGGAAACCATGATGCAGATGTGAACATAGCGTCAGTCAACATATTTCAATCTCCATGTTTTAAAAAATAGAATAGAAATAGAATTAAACTCCAAAAAGCGTGAAATGAAGTGTTAGTGTATAGAAGTGTACGTTTATTTATATATCAGTGGATATTAATAAAGACATAGCAGTTCAAATGAATTTGCCGTGTCCATCACATTAATACCAGTAAGGGGATTTATTGATGCAGTAAAGACAGCCAAGAAGAAGGAAAAGAAGCAAAGTAAGGAATATTGGTGGCAATGGTGTAAGGTATGCAAACTGAGACAATGTGAAAATAGTAGTAGCAACCAATAAGACTACAATAGCCCCTAAGGAAAGAGCAAGAAGAAGGCATCCTAAAAAAAAGAAAGTGCCAGGGCTATAGTAGTGGAGGTATCTGGTTAGCGCTATATTTTCAAGCGTGGTCATGAATATAAAGGGTGTGGTTATGCAGTCACTGTACTAAGGTATTGCATAATTTCGCAGCTGCATGTAGATGCAAAAAAAAATATTTACAGGAATTCAGTTGCCGGTTTATGGATATCTATCTATCTATCTATCTATCTATCTATCTATCTATCTATCTATCTATCTATCTATCATGAGTGGGTGCCAGTTCCCGTGTTGTGATGGATATATCCGTCACAATGATCTTGTGGTATTTAGCAGTAAGGGTATGTCCACACGCTAAACAAAAAATTGCTGTAAAATACGGAGCTGTTTTCAAGGGAAAACAGCCTCTGATTTTCAGCCGTTTTTTATTCATCAAGCGTTTTTTAATGCGTTTTTTACGGCCGTTTTTGGAGCGGTTTTTCAATTGACCCAATGAAAAACGGCTCCAAAAACGGCTCAAGAAGTGACATGCACTTCTTTTTTTACGGGGTGTTTTTTACACGTCGTTTTTGGAAACGTCCGCGTATAAAACGCCCTGTGGGAACGGAACGTGGGCAGATGTTTCGAGGCGTTCAGCAATCACCAAAACAACCAAGAGAAAGATGACACATAAAATGGATTGTGCACACCTAATATCTTAGAAAAATATATCCTTATTATTAAACATTCAATATTACAAAATGAGTAGAGTTCCCTGTAATATGGGGTACCCCTGCAGTACGCGTACCTAATAAGGCAAAGAAGACTAGGGAATCGAAGGGGTCAACACAGATTTGTTATATGCGAGTGTCCTACACATAATCAAAAAGTGATCAATAGAAGATTACATCAAATCACCAAAAGAGTCCACCAGACAAGTTGTAACAAAGTAACATCATACCCCCCGAATGCGAGAGAATAAAGTGCAAGTGCAAAAAATCTAGTTGGGTCCAAGTAGAGATTCTAAAAACTACAATGGAGTGAAAAGAAATCACATTCTACAGAGTGTGAGACAAATATGGAACAAACTAGAAAGTGACACTTCCTTCCTTAAGGTTAAAGTATGTGTCCTACCAGAGACGTAACTTGATGCTCCAGGGCCCCAATGCAAAATCTGTTATGGGGCCACCCACTATGATGTGACTGCTGGTGTCCTCATTTGAGCCATATCGGCAATTGTGCCCTTTCAGGCACCAGAACCTGGGTGTGACCTCAACCTCTGCACCCCCTATAGTTATGCCACTGTTTCCTACAGGACTAGGACCTATCTTCCATAACTCCTTTTAGCTTCATAAGTGGAGCCTACCTACCCAGTTCTCTTCCAAGCCCCTTTGTGAATTATTGTCTGTTTCCACTACAGTTTTGTCTGTTTAGAGATTAAGCTATGTGGTCACTAAGACAGGAAGTGATGTCATTTGATTGACGGACGTTTTTAGAGCTGTTTTTCTATAGAGTCTATGCAAAACGGTTCCAAAAACGACTGAAGAAGTGACATGCACTTCTTTTCCGCAGTCGTTTTTTTACGCGGCTGTTTTTCAAAAAAATCTGCTTACGATTTCTCAGCTGTTTTTCGGGACGTTTACGGCCCGAAAAACGGCTTAAAACACTGCGTCTGCACATACCCTCACAATAATAAGGGTATGTGCACACACACTAATTACGTCCGTAATTGACGGACGTATTTCGGCCGCAAGTACCGGACCGAACACAGTGCAGGGAGCCGGGCTCCTAGCACCATACTTATGTACGATGCTAGGAGTCCCTGCCTCGCTGCAGGACAACTGTCCCAGTACGGGACAGTTGTCCTGCAGCGATGCAGGGACTCCTAGCATCGTACATAAGTATGATGCTAGGAGCCCGGCTCCCTGCACTGTGTTCGGTCCGGTACTTGCGGCCGAAATACGTCCGTCCATTACGGACGTAATTAGTGTGTGTGCACATACCCTAAGGAATCTGATTTTAAACACAATGCCCACTCTATTACCCGAATATCACATTTAATTTCCTCATATAAAGTTTAACATTTTTTAAAGGTAAAGCTTCACTTTAAAAATAGGATAGAAAAAAACCTGAACTTTATACCACTAAATCTTCAATAATACTGAATCTGGAAATAAAATCTTCATAGTTACAAACAGACTTTCATATGCGCTGTGTTGCAGGTTCTCTTTAAAGGAACAGTGTCATGGCAAATAATTTTTTTTATATGTTAAAGATGTTAGTGCTTTAATAAAAACGTTTTTATTCATTTGTGTGTTTGTGTTTTACTTTTTCTTATTTTTACACTTTTTCTTCCCTATGGGGGCTGCCATTTTTTGTTCCATTTCTGTGTGTGTCGATTAACGACACACACAGACATGGAGTACGGCAGCCACAGTCCCATAGGGACTGTGAACGGCTCCCGTCCCATTCACGTCCGTGTACGGCGTCTGTGTGGGAACTGCGCATGCGCCGCTCCCACACAGTCCTATTCGAAATTGGCGCCGTCCGGCGCCATTTTCCTGTGGACCGGAAGTCGCGGCCGGACTGTAATATTACTACTTCCGGTCGCGGCTTCCGGACTTGTGCACATGGAACAGCGGCAGCAAACGGAGCGGACGGGCCAGAGGGAGCCGCGGCGGCAGGAGCAGGTAAGAGATTTCAATGTATGTTAGTGTTTGTGTGTGTTTACTACTATATGTAAACCTACTACACTGTGGGTTACCTCAAAAAATGGCGACACGCAGTGTAGCAGGTTAAACCTTTCAAACCCCTCGTTTATCCCGGCACTAGCCAGGATAAAGGAGGGGGGGATGCTGAGAGCTCACTAGAGCGAGGGCTTTTAACCCAATGTTGCAATGCTGCAATTTTGGGAACAGCCCCATCTAGTGGCCAAAAATGGGTAGTATTATAAATTAGAAATAATTTATAATATTACATGGCTCGTGCCAAAAAAAAAAAAAAAAATTTGAACAATGTTTAATCACCCACACACTAAATGTTTAATTTTTTTAAAAAAAACATGTTTTTAGGGCAACACCATGCCTTTAAGCATTAAATGTCAGCTGGCCTAGCATTTGAAGAGGTTTTCTGATGAATAAGCTGACATTTGGCTGTGTGTCCATATCTCCCATAGATTTCAATGGAAAGTGACTCCACGCATGAAAGGCCACCTCTCTACTGAGAGCAGAGAATGGGATCCACTCAGTTTCAGGATCAGAACGGGTCCCAGTGGCAGGACCCCCATCAAAGTCTTAAAGCAGAATTGAGTGACATATGATAAGAGAAAAACAGAAGACTTCACCTCTTTCATCATTGTATAATATCATATTGTATAATATACTTTATGTATCAATTATTCAGTTATCAAGATCTCTGCTTGTATCCAATGAATGGAAATCCTAACTGTTTATATTAGGGATGACACATCTCTGATAACTCCACTGCAACTTTAACCAGTTCAGGACCGGGCTATTTTGCGCCTTCAGGACCAGACACCGTTTAGTCATTTTTAGCACGTGTTAGTTAAATGGCTATAACTTTTTTATTTGTTGGGCTAACGACGTGATTTTTGCGACGTTTTTTTCCGTAGACAATGCAGGTTTCTTTTTTTTATTGTTTTTATACACACCTTTTTTGCTATTTTAGAATTTTTATTCATAAAGTTTGAAAATAATAGTAAAAAAATAAGCTTTTTTAAGTTTCAGCTATTTTACCCTAAAATAGACCTTTTATTTGTAATCGTCATTGTCTACCGTAAATTTTAATATACTACATGTCTATATTAGGGTAATTGGGTCAGCGCTAGCGTTACAACAATGATTGGCGGGGGGGAACATTTTTTTTTGGGGTGGGTATTTTATGTGTATTTATTATTTTAAAAAAAATTCACTTGACTTTACTATTTTTTTATTACTATGGTCTGTCCCTCAAAGGTAAAAAAAGACCTTTGGGGAACTTTATATATTTTTTTCTTTCTTTAAGGCCTCATGCACACGACCGTATTTTTTCCCACCCGTAAATACTGGCGTAAATACGGGTCCGGTGTCACACGTATTCGACCCGTTTTGCACCAGTATTTACGGACCCGTGCCCGTAAATATAGGTCCGGTGTCACCCGTATTCCACCCGTATTTACGGGCATGTTTTTGGCTGTAAAATAGCACTGCACTAATCGGCAGCCCTTCTCTCTATCAGTGCAGGATAGAGAGAAGGGACAGCCCTTTCTGTAATAAAAGTTAAAGAAATTCATACTTACCCGGCCGTTGTCTTGGTGACGCGTCCCTCTCTTCACAACCAGCCCGACCTCCCTGGATGACGCGGCAGTCCATGTGACCGCTGCAGCCTGTGATTGACCTGTGATTGGCTGCAGCGGTAACATGGGCTGAAACGTCATCCAGGGATGTCGGGCCGGATGTCGAGAGGGACGCGTCACCAAGGCAACGGCCGGGAGACCAGACTGGAGGAAGCAGGAAGTTCTCGGTAAGTATGAACGTCTTTTATTTTTATTTTTTTACAGGTTGCTCTATATTCTGATCGGAATTCACTGTCCAGGGTGCTGAAAGAGTTACTGCTGATCAGTTAACTCTTTGAGCACTCTGGACAGTGACTATTTACTGACGTCACCTAGCAACGCTGCCGTAGTGACGGGTGCACACATGTAGCCACCCGTCATTACGGGAGCTCCATAGACTTCTATGGGCTGTCCATGCCGTTATTACGGCCTGAAATAGGACATGTTCTATCTTTTTCAACGGCACGGGCACCTCCCCGTAAGAAAACGGGAAGGTACCCGTGGCCAATAGAAGTCTATGAGCCCGTTATTACGGGTTGTAATTACGACGCGTAATAACGGGAGTTTTTACGGTCGTGTGCATGAGGCTTAACACCATGTTTTTCCACTGTAACTGGAGCTGCACAGCAACCCCAGTTACAGGGGAAATCAGCCCTCTCATAGTGACGATTGTCACTAATAAGGCTGTGCTGGGTCTTGTAAGACCCAGCAGCAGTCTCTCAGTAACGGCACCCGGCGATCATGTGACCAGTCACATGAACACCGGGAGCAATAGAGACAGCGCCGATGCTGCTGTCTCTATTCCTATACACAGCGTTCATTGAGCGCTGTGTAAAAAGACATCGGAGAAGACAGAAGCAGCGAAAGCTGCTTCTATCCTCTCCTCAGGGTCCCCAGCAGTCACTGACAGCCGGAGACCCGACATTCAGCTGCCCGATCGCGCGGGCAGCAAGTTAAAACCCGAGCCGTAAAAAGTCTATGGCTCGGGTTTTAAAAATACAGCCAGCGGTCGGGAACCAGTTAAAGAGCTGTGTACCTGTGTGACTATTACCCTTTCCATGTCAGTTTTACCCTGTGTTTTTCCTTTTAGTATGTAATGGTGACATGTATGTTCCCTTCCCAAGTGCATAACCTTACATTTATCAGTGTTAACGTTAATTTTCCACTTCTCTGCCCAAGTTTCCAACTTCTCCAGATCCATTTGTAACATAATACTGTCCTCATTTGTCTTAATTACTTTACACAGTTTAGTAAAATTTATATATTTTACTGTGCAATCCCTCTACAACAGGGCTCAGCAACCTATGGCACATGTGCCGCAGCCAGCACGTGGGACATGTTTGCTTGGCACGGCGAGTCCTAAGCCCCGCAAGTTCTCTCAAGTCTAAACATAGAGAAACACCACCCCCATTAATGGCTCTAGTGTGCACCAACGTAACTGGTTTCTTACGGGAGAGGGCTTGCATGAGATTTCAGTAAATAAATCAGTTCGTGTTATATGACTTTCATGTACTGCATGGCACACTGAGTACTTAATCTTTTTTTAAATCAGCCCGCCGTACAAAAAAAGTTAACTACCCCTGCTCTACAATTTCATTACTACATTTATTAAACAGCATGGGGCCCAATACTGACCCCTGTGGTACCCGACTAATTACAGAGACCCAATCTGAGTATTTACCCTTAATAACCACCCTCTGTTTCTATCACTGAGCCAGATACTTACCCACTTACACACATTTTCACCAAGTCCAAGCATAATCATTTTATGTACCATCCTTTTATGCGGCACAGTATCAAAGGATTTGGGGAAAATCCAAATGAAAGAGGACCTGTCACCTCTCCTGGTTGGTCTATTTTAGTAAATACTTGTATTCCCTGTGAAATAACAATTCTGGAATTAATTTGATTAGAATTCTGCGTTGTGCTGCTCCTCTGTTGTACCTCTTAAAAATGTATGAATAAATTGACAACTGGGTGTTACTACTGATTGGGCATTGTCAAACTGTGTAGGGTTACGCCCCTTACTGGTAACACCCAGTGGTCAATTTATTCATCAATTTCTAGGAGGAATAACAGAGGAAAGGTTGAATGTAGAGTTCTAAGAAAAGATGCTCCAAAATAGTGTTTTAATGGGGCATACAGACATGTCAGGAGAGGTAACAGGTCCTCTTTAATGACATCCAATGACTCACCCTGGTCCAGTCTAGAACTCACCTCCTCATAGAAGCTGCTCGGATTAGTTTGACAGGACCGATCCATCATAAACCCATGCTTATATGGAGTTACACCTTTATTATCACTGAGATACTCCAGGATAGCATCTCTTAGAAAACCTTCCATTATTAGACCCACAGTGGGGGTTAAACTTACAAGCCTATAGTTTCCATGCTCACTTTTTGACCTCTTTTTGAAATCACATGAAAGGAATTGTTTCCTTTGCAAGTGGGAGAATTATTAATATGCAGACTGTGTAATCCTATGAAGAAAGGTTTTGGTTACTTTATTTGTGAAGTTAAATATTGATATCGTATATAAGAAGATACATAAACTGGAAAGTCTTCAGCACAACTGGAGTCTAGCTCTTTGATGAATAAGTAAAATGTTTTTCCACACTTTCATCCCTTTTCTGATCACTCTCACGTGCTGATAAGCGTACCTACCTTATTCCTGTGGGGGCTACTTAATTTTAAGATTACTTCAGCCTTTGTATTTATAATACATCTCACCATTAAAAATATATATAGAAATGTGTTGTTTTTTTTCCCTCTGTAACGTGCTTCACAAAAATGCGTTGGGACAGAAGTAGCTGTGCAGCAAGGAAAATGCCTTGACAGTGGAGAGAGCTGTGGCCAATGTACAAGCAAAGCTGAGAGTACATAAGAGTAATATTAGAATCTCACAGAACATGCACAGCCCTCTTGATACAAAAAATAACAGCACCGCTACAACTACCACAATAAGGTCACGAGGACCCAGGTATAGACTGAAACCATTGCAGACCTATGGGTAGAAATGCAGGACAAAGGCGCAAAACAACCACAACAACGATAATATCCTCCGTTTTTTTCCCTCTCAAAAGGCACCAGACACCCTCAGCAGCCACTTTATTTGCCAAAGCAAGAGTATGAACCTGTTTATCAAATTATATTTTAAAAAAAATAATGCCTAGCTGTGACATCATTTATTACTAATTTAAATTAGTCTTTCATATTGTCAAGTCTTTTATTTGATCATATTGGAAAAAATCAATAGAAAATTAAGTTTGTGTTAGTAGACAAGGATGAAATTAATTCTAAAATATTTAATATGAATATAGAAAAAATTATGAAACCACTGGGTATTCAATACATTGGGGCTCACTTCATACTTTTCTTGACAGTCAGAATAGTGTAGGATGCAGTGTTATTCTATCTAGTATAACAGCCAGAAACCTCAAGGAACCATTAAAAGTCAATGGGATCCACTAGGATCTGTTAAAAAAACAGAACAGAACATAACGGATCTATTATATCCATTATGAATGGAAGCCATAACTCCAGTGTGAATTCTGGCACAAATTGCCCCAAAAAGAGCATAGGGAGGGCGCCAAATTTATTATTTTTTAGACACCTTTTTAAAACTACATTGGTAGTTTTGAAAAATGTCTAGAAAAAGGGTTGCGGCTAAGAGTAAGATACGCCAAATAAATGAATGCCGTACGTGTTTGAACAAATCTCGTACATATGCTGCAGAAATTTTCTAAGCAGAAAGTGACCTGCGCAAGCAATTCCTATTGTTGTGGATTTTGCTGGGGATTACCAAAATCCACAAGTCCTGATAGTTTAAAGTACTTATAAAATAAGATTAAAATAAAAAAAAACACTATGCTTAACTCCTCATGCACTCCAATGACAACGCATCTGCAGCAGTCACATGTGATTCCCTATCTCTTCCCTCTCTTGTCCCAAACATTACAGCAGACTTCCTCCATTACAAATTATGCTCAAGACTTAGAACTCTGCCCATTAACGTGCTAAACAAGTCTATTTCACTTCTCTCATCTCCACACTATCTAATAATCCAAAATTACTCTTTGATACTATTCATTCCCTCCTTAGTCCTGAAGTGCAGACGCCGATCCCAGATCTCAGTGCTGAAGACCTGGCAACTTATTTTAAAGTTAAAATTGACAACATCCGGCATGATATTATCTCCCAGTCCCCTAGTAACATCGATCTCCTTCCCTCCCACACTCACTCTTCACTTTCAGCATTTGACCCAATAACGAAAGAAGTCTCTAGGCTCCTCTCTTCTTCTCGTCCTACTACCTGCACTAGTGATCCTATTCCCTCACATCTTGTCCAGTCCCTCTCCCCGGCTGTCACTAGTCACCTGACTAAAATATTTAACCTCTATCTTCCTTCTGGAATCTTTCCCTCCTCTTTTAAACATGCCATTATAAACCCATTACTGAAAAAACAACTCTTGACCGATGCTGTATTGCTAACTACCGACTGGTCTCCAATCTTCCCTTCATCTCTAAACTTCTGGAGCACTTGGTCTACTCTCGCCTTATCTGCTGTCTCTCTGCTCCATTCTTGACCCCTTACAATCTGGTTTCCGCACTCTATACTTCACAGAAACTGCCCTTACTAAAGTCTCAAACGATCTTTTGGCGGCTAAATCTAACAGCAAATACTCTCTACTGATTCTTCTGGATCTCTATGAAGCCTTTGACACTGTAGACCACCAACTCCTACTTAACATGCTCCACTCTATTGGCCTTAAAGACACTCTCTTGGTTTTCTTCCTATATTTCTGATCGCTCGTTCAGTGTGTCATTTGCTCGTTCTACTTCTTCTCCTCTTTTCCTTGCTATCGGGGATCCTCAGGGATCAGTCCTAGGTCCGCTCCTCTTTTCCCTCTATAGAGCCCCTAGTGGACAAACCATCAGCAGAATTGGCTTTCAGTACCATCTCAACGCTGATGACACCCAATTATATGCCTCTTCCCATGACATCACCCCTGCTCTAATACAAAACACCAGTGATTGTCTGTCCTCTGTATCTAACATCATGTCCTCTCTCTATTTGAAACTGAATCTTTCTAAAACTGAGATCCTTGTGTTCCCACCATTTACTAACCTACCTAAATCTGATGTCTCCATCTTAGTGTGTGGCACTCCTAGGCAGCACACCCGTTGTCTTGGGGTTATTTTTGACTCAGATCTTTCCTTTACTTCACACATTCAATCACTTACACGCTCCTGTCACTTTCACCCCAAAAACATCTCCAGAATCCACCCTTTTCTTACTGTGTAAACAGACAAAACTTTCATTGTTGCTCTGATTCACTCACGCTTTTACTACTGTAACTCATTACTAATCGTTCTTCCCCACGTTAAACTCTCACCTGTCCAATCTATCCTGAAGGCAGCAGCCAGGCTCATCTTTCTGAACAACCGGTACACCAATGCCTCTATCCTGTACCAGTCACTGCAGTGGTTGCCCATTCCGTTCAGAATAATAGTCAAACCTATTAGTCTCACCCCCCAAAGCTTTCCATCTTACATCTCCTCTCTCATCTCTGTCTACCACCCTACTCATGCTCTACGTTCTGCCAACGACCTTAGATTAACATTCTTCATAATCTGAAACTTCCACTCCCGTCTCCAAGATTTTCACGTGCTGCATCAGTCCTCTGGAATGCGCTGCCCCAGACAATAAGATTCATTCCCAACATCCACTGTTTTAAAAGTGCCCTGAAAACACATCTTTTTAAACAGGCCTATAACATTCCCTAATCTGACTACTTTCCCTGGCCCCCCTTTTACATTAGTCATCAGAACATAACCCCCTTCATTCAGAAGTATCCCCCACACTCCTTGCACCCTAATGCACTTCATGTCTGTCATACGCAGATACTGGCAGGTGACCGCCTCATGCAGCTTTATGTGTACTACCCCATATGTATAAAAGATGGAGGAGCATTGTACTTAACAAACACTTTTACATTTTGTGTCACTGTCACAAACAAATACATGGTAAACAGTGAGGTCCCTGTTCTTCCCAAACCTCTGTCCCTACCTACTTGTACGACCTGACCTAAATGACGGCGCACAACTGGGCGGCGTTCCCTATACTAGTACAAGTGGAACTGACAAACGGATAAGACAGAGAGTACGCAATAACAAAGGGTCACCTGGGAAGTACACGGAGGGAGAGGCAGGGCAATTGCGCCACGGACAAGTCCGGGTGCAAAAGGAGGAGTCAGGCAGGCAGGGTTAAACCGAGAGAGTGCAGAAAAACAAAAGGTCAGAAGGCAAAGAAAAGTCAGGAGTCCAGCCGGGTTCAGGGTACACAAAGGAGTCAAAATGCAAGTCGCTCTGGGGAGTCTGAAACAAAGGAAAGCACCAGGCAAGGAAACTCTAATTACAGGCAAAAGCTACTACCCCAGGCTGAACTAAATAAGGAGAGGGCGGGAGCTCAGGAACATCAAACAAGCTTTGATTGGCCTGACGTTCCTGAGCTCCTATTGGCTGCAGACTGCCTCAGTCTGCCAGGCCAGGCGACACCCGAGCGAGTAACTCTCGACGTCCTGGAGACCGAGGGAGCCACAGGAAGTGAGTATGTGAGAGTCATCCTAATTTCCTCATCGATTGTAAGCTCTTGCGTGCAGTGTCCTCACGCCTCTTGTTTGAATTGTAAATTAGTTTTGTGACTATGTAATGTCTGATATTGTCTGTACATATACATGTACATGCACCCATGAATTGTAAAGTGCTGCGGAATATGTTGGCGCTATATAAATAAATTATTATGTCATAGCTGGTGGTCGGGTGTACATAGAATGGTGAGGGTCCAGGGAAGTGTTGCCATGGGAGTACTAGAGGAGGTGAGTATATTTTTTTAAGACAGTCGCCACAGTGAAATCCACAAGAACATCCGCCTCCTTCTTGTGCAGATTAGCCTCTGTCAGTGCTTTTGCAAATCTGCTACATGTAGACACAACCTTAGAACTGACTATTTCATAAAAGATATAGAACCTCAAAGATCATGAATATCATTCACTCTTTTGGGCATTACATGCATCTGTGGTGAATAGGGTCTTTACCACAACACTAGTCCATCTTTGTAGTTGAATTTGAAGGAAAAGCTTCACATACCTTTCTCTTGGTGCTCTGATTCAGGTTAATACGGGATTGACTCTTTATCTGGTTTGGTAAAAGAAAAATATATTGTTATTAGAGGATCAAGCAAATAGAATATACTGATATTTATTCATAGAACGATCTTAAAACGATGCTAACAAAAAAAATTTCACCTGTTAATACAATTTTAAAGAAACGTTTTTATTACCAATTTAAGCTCAATGGTGAGTTCAGGTCGTCTTGAATTCTACTGTAATCCTTATCTAAAATGGTAATTATGTTTTGCAACCGTTTTACTGAAGATTGGCTGGAGAAGACATTGTGCAGCCAGCATTTCAAGTCTTCAGTACAGTTTAGCCTTTTCTAGTAAGTGTTAGTTTAACTCCTTGAGGACCCAGCTATTTTCAGCCTTGAGGCGACAGAAACTTTTTTTGTTTTTGCATCGCTGTTTTCGTGTGAGCTGCCCTCAAATCGACACAGCGCTAATGTCATCAGCACTGGCCCATCCGAGGGCAGAGGATGTGGTGGGGGGGGGGGGGTGTCTTAGACTTGCAAACAGCACTCTCCATATGCATGTCTAAGACAGCGGTGGCCATCTTAGAAACCAAACAACGGAGACTGGAACTTGGGAACGGAGCCAGGAACAAGCTGTTTTTGACTACAGGGTCGCTTTAATGCATGTGTATCAAATAGTGGCACATAAATAAAGTACAACTCGTCCCGCAAAAAAACAAAGCCTCACACAGCTACGTTGAACAAAAAAATAAAAAAGTTATGATGATGGAAGGCAAAGAGGAAAAATAAAAAAATTGTTTATGTACTCAAGACCAAAATAGACCCGGTACTCAATGGGTTAAAGAGCAGGACTTCCCACTGTAAATGTGCCACAAGTGGCCTTTAAGTGGATGGGATGTTGCCTTATTCCACCAATTTTATCAGGATCTGCCGATAAGCTAATATGTATAGTGGGTGCCCAACTATTCCCTGACATCTGCAATTGGGGGGTGTTGGATGTCAATGATAAAATTATATAAATTACAACTTTATGCTTTGTGCTTAATTTTGGAAAACTTGGCTTACCAGAGCATCATGGGCTCCCACTCACAAATGCATGTTAAGTTCATGCACAACAAGACCATACAACAAGTTTACTTGTATATATATATATATATATATGTAGAATGTCCCCCATCCAGCAGCACCAGTCAGGAATATAGGTGGGTGCACGTCCCAGGAGCCCGATCACTGCTCCCAGATCCTCAATATTCGTCCAATAAGAGACAGCACTCCAATTTGTGATAGAAAAAACGGCTTTTTATTAGACCCTGTGCGACGTTTCGGCTCTTTACATGGAGCCTTTCTCAAGCATGCAAACAGTGTAAAAGCATGTGCTATATATGGAGACCACACAACTGGTCTCATTAGGCAAGTGATTTAGCATAAAACATAAATAAGTACAAAGATACAGTCATGTTGCATCAGTAAAAGTTATAAAATACAAAGAAGTGCCATTGTGTATATATGATGGTCCTCAGATCAATCAGGGCCATCCAGTTTACAGCAGAAAAATGCTAATTAGTGAACAACTTTAAAAAAAGTGCAGGTGCACATAATATAACAAATTAAAAACATGAGCCTTGTGTTTACCTCGGATCCATGTGTTCGGGTTGTAGTTCCGGCGCCTGAAAAGTGGGGTGGCGACTATCTATGACAGAGTAGTCTCTTGCTACAGCGCACTTTCGCGCATGCGCAGTGCCACTATGAGGCAGGCGGCGGCCATCTTAGTACAGCATACAAGGCCAGCAGCGGCCATGTTTGTATAATCTTATTGTCAAAATGAAAACTTTATTCTAGGAACCGTGCACACAGTCGGTTGCATCCATGTACAGTGTAAAGGGAACTTAGAAGATACCAAAAAATGCAATTTAATGAAGCCGTTTTTTCTATCACAAATTGGAGTGCTGTCTCTTATTGGACAAATATTGAGGATCTGGGAGCAGTAATCGGGCTCCTGGGACGTACACCCACCTATATTCCTGACTGGTGCTGCTGGATGGTGGACATTCTACATACGCGATTTACCAGTAAGCACAGTAACCTTTCCTAATCATGTTGGAAATTGTTGATACTCATGACACAACAGCCCCTGATAATTTCTGTTACACGGAGGCCGATGCTCATCGCATCCTGCAAGATCTGGAGGGAGAGGCTGGTTTTTTGAAGACACCGTTGTGGAGTTTAAACGCAGGATGGAAAATGAAACCAAGCGTTTGATCTCTCTACGATTACATGTTACTACGTTGGGGGCATATTACAAGTCTAAGATGATCCCCAGGGGTCTGAGGTCCACCCTCAAACCCAATTTGTTCTCACAGAGTGAGTTACATTGTAACCGGCTACAGCATCTTTCAAACAAATATTCCTTTGATGTGATGTTGTTAAATATTGAGTATCTTAAACAGGAAATCACTACGGTCTCAATATCACTCACTGAAGTTGATCGTACCCTTGTCTCCCTGTTGGAGACACATGAATACGAGAAATTTTCATCCGATTTAAAAAAAACATCGGATAAATTCAAAGGTGAACAAGAGGAAGTAAAAAGGAGGAAATGGCAGCGCGATAGCGAGGATTATCGCAGAGGTCATGTCTACAATTGGAATGATGACCAACAAGGAAAATATTCAAATCAATTGTTTGACAACAAGAAACAACGAAGGAGACCTCAAGATTTGAAACAACAAACCACGGATAACCTATCCTCACCTTTTTTAGGAACCCCCACACGGGCTCCAAAACCATCAGGAGAGGCGGGAGGAGACATCACCGACTACAGAGGAATCAAGATTCCAAAAGCACAACCATTGATGACACGAGGAGCTATACAGAAGAAGAAGACCTAGTGGTCAATATATCATCCCGAATCCTGAGTCCTGCGGAAAAATCGGTTCTCAACAAGGGACTCTCATTTTGTCCGTCATCTCACACGGATTGGATCCAATTGGATAGCGATCTGAGCCAGTTTTTTCGTTCTATTAAATTAAAGTGTTGGTTCACTGAGCAAGTACCTGTCAATAGGGTAAGGAATTCTGAGATGTGTTTGGATGATGTAAAATTGTATAACAAAAGTAATTTTGTACCAAATAACTATATTCCTGCTCTTGATGCCTTTATTTCTGCTGTTAGGAGAGATGTTGAACATCTAAAATATACTAGTAAGAATATTTATTTCAAACATCCCAATATGACTGGGGATGATATAACTGTACTACAGGCTCTGGTCCATGATGACCACATCACCATTAAGCCCGCAGACAAGGGTGGTGCTGTGGTCATCATGGACACGACCCAATATGAAGCTGAAATTAATAGACAGCTGAGTGACATTGATGTGTATAAAAAATTGACCTGTGATCCCAAATTTCGGATTAAGAGACGTATACAAAATATTGTGGATGAGGCCCTACAAAATAATGTGATTGATAAAAAAAAAACTTTGATTATTTAAATATAGAGAATCCTAGGACTCCAGTATTATACACGTTACCTAAAATACACAAGTCCTTGGTTGATCCCCCAGGACGACCTATAGTCTCGGGCACTGATTCTATCTTTAGCCATATAGCCACCTTCCTGGATAGAATTCTGAGGACCTTTTCCACAGAGGCCCTCTCATATATCCAGGATACGTCAGACTTCTTGAACAAACGCAAAGAGGTATATATACCACAGGATCAACAGGTCATTTTAGCATCATTTGATGTTGTTAGCTTGTACACGTCAATTACACATGAAAAGGAGTTACAGGCTATGAGCCTATATTTACAACAGACTAGTTACACTACAGTGGCAAAAAAATTATTTCTTGACTTATTAGAGATTGTCCTGACTGAGAATTATTTATTGTTCCGAGATTTTTATGTTCAAACTCAGGGCACGGCGATGGGGTCCAATGTGGCCCCAACGTACGCGAACACGTATATGTGATACATTGAGGAGTCGTTCGTCTATGTTTCCCACCACTTCGGCCATGTGCTGAGGTGGTGGCGATACATAGATGACGTCTTCCTCATATGGGACGGCAGCAGTGGTGAACTGCAGGACTTCCATATGTTTTTAAATACGATTGACCCTACAGTCAAATTCACTCTAGTTAGCTCAGTTTCGTCCATCCAATTTTTGGATGTGACGGTTGGAATCCATGAAGGTACCCTTACTACAGAAATGTTTGTTAAGAATACTGATAAAAACAATCTGTTAGTATTTAACAGTAACCATCCACGTTCTATGATTAAAAGTCTCCCGATAAGCCAATTTATTCGTGGTAAACGTATTACCAATGTGGAGGATAAATTGGAGGGTACTCTTCAAAAAATTGAGGATAAATTTGTTCAGAGAGGCTATCCATCAGTACCCCTTAGACAACAAAGAGCTAAGGTGGGAGTTATGGAAAGGGACACACTATTACAGACTAGAAAACGAGGGTTATTGCCTGCTCGCATACCATTTGTGAGCACCTTTGCTGAAAATAGTGATAGTGTTAATAAAATCCTTTTAAAATACTGGCCCATCCTGAGACATAGTCTACCGCATATTCCTGAAATTAAGAGTAATCCTCTTTTTTCCTACCGCAGGTCACCTAATCTTCAAGACAGATTAGTACACTCTGATATAGGCCCTGGTAGAGTGAACAGACAAACGTATTTTACCAACAGCAAAACAGGCTGTTTTCCGTGTCTGAATTGTGTCAATTGCCCTCTGATTCGAAAGGGCTCACAATTTATCCATCCCCAGACGAAACGAACATATGATATTAGGTTCTACTTAAATTGTAACTCAGACCATGTCATATATGTACTAGAATGTCCATGCCACCTCCTCTATGTTGGAGAAACTTCGCTCGAATTCAAAACACGGTTAAATCAACACCGCTACACGATCCACAAAAAACGTATGGACCTTCCTGTGTCCAAGCATTATATAGAAGCTGGACACAGGGAAAAAGATATACGAGTATATTTGATAGACCATGTACCAATGTTACGTAGAGGTGGAGACCGTATTAAATCTCTCAACTATAGAGAGCTTCAATGGATTGAGAGATTGCAAACATTGAGACCTAGGGGTCTCAATGTTGACTTCATAACGCACGGTGTAGTCTAGGGATCTGCTTACACTCCGTGGGGATGTATTATTCATAGGTCTTCCTGTATATGAACCAGTGTAAAATCTACCAAATTTGTAACCTTATCTATTTCATTTCTTCCAGATCTCTGATAAACAGAAAATATCAAGCATCACCTGTGTCTTACCTTGGATCCACAATTTCGGGGTATCGGACCATCTTTATCACATATTGTTATGATTTGCTTCTTATGGTATCTTATTCAATTGCATTAAATAATACTTTATATATGAATATATCTATCCCCAAAAATTTTTGAGATAAAAAAATAAAGACATTTTTTTTGAAAGATTTTTTTAAAAGAGTTTTAAAAAAATGTTTTTTTAAGGATATTGTGCACACCATGCGTTTGTACAGCGTTTTTCATGCGTTTTAAGAACTTTTAGTTTTTTTTGCTATCTTCCCAGGGGTAGCATTATCATAATCATCATAATCCTTTCTCGATATGTATGATGACTGTCTTCTCTTTTATTTTGCCGTTTTTTTATCTATAAATGGCTACCTTAAGTCTCTTTATCAACTGCTCTCATTTATATGCGCATCTTCAGCGCAACATATTCTTGACTCTTAAAGTTATAATTCTATATCTCACAGCGCAGTTATGATTGGTGACTGGGTGTATTCCCTGTCATCTCCATTAAATTGCATTTTTTGGTATCTTCTAAGTTCCCTTTACGCTGTACATGGACGCAACCGACTGTGTGCACGGTTCCTAGAATAAAGTTTTCATTTTGACAATAAGATTATACGAACATGGCCGCTGCTGGCCTTGTATGCTGTACTAAGATGGCCACCGCCTGCCTCATAGTGGCACTGCGTATGCGCGAAAGTGCGCTGTAGCAAGAGACTACTCTGTCATAGATAGTCGCCACCCCACTTTTCAGGCGCCGGAACTAGAACTAGAACACATGGATCCGAGGTAAACACAAGGCTCATGTTTTTAATTTGTTATATTATGTGCACCTGCACTTTTTTTTAAAGTTGTTCACCAATTTGCATTTTTCTGCTGTAAACTGGATGGCCCTGATTGATCTGAGGACCATCATATATACACAATGGCACTTCTTTGTATTTTATAACTTTTACTGATGCAACATGACTGTATCTTTGTACTTATTTATGTTTTATGTTAAATCACTTGCCTAATGAGACCAGTTGTGTGGTCTCCATATATAGCACATGCTTTTACACTGTTTGCATGCTTGAGAAAGGCTCCATGTAAAGAGCCGAAACGTCGCACAGGGGCTAATAAAAAGCCGTTTTTTCTATCACAAATTGGAGTGCTGTCTCTTATTGGACGAATATATATATATATATGTATATATATATATATATATATATATTTTTTTTTTTTTATTTTTTTTTATTATTCCATAACATCTATTGTTATAGTAGTATCATTATGATTCTAGGGTAGAGTTCCTTGTGGGCGGCACAGTCTTGATTTTAGGAAGTTGCAGTTAACCCCTAACATAGGGTTCCTAATTGTTGAACATTGTTACTCCATGCACAACACTGACCATTGCTTGCAGATGAGCACTGCACACTCAATGACATTGTGTGACGAGATGATAGTTTTTTTTATTGGTGCTTACCCCTTTTTGCAACTTTAACACAATTAGTTTCAGAGTTTATTTTCATGTATAATACAACTTATTAGCTTTCCTAAATAAAATTATACCAAATACAGTTCGATCCAGAATTATTTGGACAGTGACAAAAGTTTTGGCATTTTAGCTGTTTACCAAAACATATTGAATATACAGTTATATAATCAATATGGGCCTAAAGTGCAAACTCTCAGCTTCCTAATTTGAGGAAAGATTTAGGAATTACAGCTCTTTAATATGTAGCTGCCTCTTTTTCAAGGGACCAAAGGTAATTGGACAATTATTTCAAAAGCTATTTGATGGGTTATTCCCTCGTTAATCCATCATCAATTAAGCAGGTAATAGGTCTGGAGTTGATTCCAGGTGTGGCATTTGCGTTTGGAATCTGTTGCTGAGAACCCACAACACGAGGTCAAAGGAGCTCTCAATGCAAGTGAAACAGACCATCGTTAGGCTGAAAAAAATGAAGAAATACATCAGAGAGATAGCACAAATGTTAGGAGTCGCCAAATCAACAGTTTGGTACATTCTTGAAAAAAAAGAGCGCACTGGTGATCTTGTGAATTCCAAAAGGCCTGGACGTCCACAGAAGACAACAGTGGTGGATGATTGCAGAATCCTTTCCATGGTGAAGAAAAACCCCTTCACAACATCTACCCAAGTGAAGAACACTCTCCTGGAAGTAGGTGTATCAGTATCTAAGTCTACCATAAAGAGAAGACTTCATGAGAGCAAATACAGAGGGTTCACCACAAGGTGCAAACCATACATCAGCCTCAAAAATAGAAAGGCCAGATTAGACTTTAGCAGAAAAGAAAACGAAAAACTAATGGACCAACCAGCACACTTTGGGTAAAATAAATACAAGATAAGACTGTATTAAACAATTTATACAAAATGTATTTATTATTAAGATTTTTTTTATATATATATATATAAAAAAAATTTTGGATATAAATTACATTATCCATGCACAATGTCAGATTGGTGGAAATTCATTGTGCATAGAAATGGATTACTAACATTCATAGAAATGAATTACTAACAAAGTTGCAAGAGCTATTGCGATATACCGACAAATTATTGCATGCATATAAACATTGTTTTACAAAATGATACAATAACATTATGTGGTTTAAAGGGAATGTGTTGCCAGCAAAACATGTTTTTTTTTTTTTAGTTAAACAATTAGTGTGTAGGTGATTAAACATTGTTCTAATTTTTTTTTTTTTTTTCACGAGTCAGAAAATATCAATTGGATTCAATTGGATTCTAATTTATAATATTTTCCATTGCTGGTCACTAGATGGAGCCATTCCCAAAATTGCAGCATTGCATGTGGTAAAGCAACCACATTGCTTTATGCTGCAAAATTGGGTAAAAATCCCTCGCTCTAGTGAGCTCTCAGAATCCCCCCCTCCTTTATCCTGGCTAGTGCCGGGAGAAACGAGGGGTTTGAACGGTCTAACCTCCTACACTGTGTGTCGCCATTTTTTGAGCTAACACACAGTGTAGTAGGTTTACATACAGTAGTAAACACACACTGAAACACAAACATACATATAAATCCCTTACCTGCTCCAGTGGCCGCCGCTCCCTCCGGTCCATCCGCTCCGTCTGCTACCGCTGCTCCACGTGCACAAGTCCGGAAGCCGCGACCGGAAGTAGTAATATTACTGTCCGGCCGCGACTTCCGGTCCACAGGAAAATGGCGCCGGACGGCGCGCATTTCAAATTGAACTGTGTGGGAGCGGCGCATGCGCCGTTCCCACACAGCGGCGTACATGATAGTGGATGGAACGGGCCCCGTTCGCAGTCCCTATGGGACTGGAGCTGCCGTATTCCATGTCTGTATGTGTCGTTAATCGACACATACAGAAATGGAAAAAAAAATGGCAGCCCCCATAGGGAAGAAAAAGTGTAAAAATAAAAAAAAGTCACACACAAACACACAAATTAATCCAAACGTTTTTAATAAAGCTCTAACATCTTTAACATATAAAAAAAAAAATTGTGGTGACACTGTTCCTTTAAGGAGAAATGACATACAAGAGAATATAAGCAGGTTATTCCCTCCCAAAGCCGGCTATATGCTGTTCACATTGTGCGTTTAAACAGGAGATAAGGCAGACACTCCCAAGATCTGTACTGTGCTGTTCACATTGTGCGTTTAAACAGGAGATAAGGCAGACACTCCCAAGATCTGTACTGTGCTGTTCACATTGTGCGTTTAAACAGGAGATAAGGCAGACACTCCCAAGATCTGTACTGTGCTGTTCACATTGTGTGTTTAAACAGGAGATAAGGCAGACACTCCCAAGATCTGTTTGGAGAAATTTTGTCTAGCTACCTGCTAGGGATTTTCCACTCGTGCCTTCAAATTACAGGCATCGTCCAGATTTCAACATTTATGTTATGGACGGGATCCAGGTGGCAAAGGATCCGGAAGAGATTTTTTTAGGAGATGCCAAATATAACCTATATTTAAGCAGGATGTCATGAGCCGTTATTTTTTCTGGGAATATATATTCACATGACACATATCTGTATTAGACCAAAAATTGCTTCTTTAGAGAGGATTATTTCAAACCCTTTTCTCAAGGTTTTTTCAATGGTACCTTTATGTTGTAAGTGTAGTCCAAGTCCCAACACTTTTTACAGGACGAAAATCCAGCTTTATAGCACAGGTCCAGAAAAGCCTCTCCTTTCCATAGTTGTCCTCATGGGTTTTAACAGGTTTGTCTGGATCTCTCTCCCTTCGTGCCTCCTCATATACAGATATAGTGCAGGCACGGATGAGCTCGTTGCAGACTGAGGTTAGAATCCAGCAAGGTACATCGTGTGTGACGTCAAACACACGTGTTAGGGGGTAATTAGCTAACGCGTTTCATCACATCTGTGACTTCCTCAGAGACCTTATTCTGTTCCAGGCTAGTGCCTCTTATATATGCTTCGTAATTAAGTTTTATTGCAAGTTCCCGCCCATTCAGTGAATATCCAGGCTTGCTTTCTACAGATTCGTACATTTCACAGTTTCCTACTATTCAAAACATTTCAAAGGAATTCAATACATCATTGATCACAAGAAAAGTAGTTTTACCAACAATAATTAACTTCATATAATACATAAAGGGTTTTACTCCTACTTTTGGAGACGTTATAATTTATTTTTATCTCTGACAAAGTTTCAGGTATAATTTTCATGGTTATAATTTTCACCATAATCATCTGGACAGATGTTTCTCAGAAATCAAAATTCATGAAATAAAATAAGATATTAAGAATAAGAAAAGAAAAAATAAATAAAAATATATAAAAATAAAAAAATTAAAATAAAATTAAACAAAGAAAAAAAGAAAAGAAAAATAAAAAAGAAAAGAAAAAAAAAATTATATAATAATAATTCAAGAAAAATATATACTAAGAAAAAAATAAATAAAAATAAAAGTATAAAAATAAAATGCTGATGATAAATTTTAAAATGAGTAGCTAGAGGGCTCTTCAAGTCACCCTTTTTAATGTCCGATATGTGTTCCCTGATACGTATCTGGAGTTCACGTTTGGTCTTCCCAATATATAGTTTGTTACAGGAGCAGGTGATACAATATACCACCATACAAGAGCGGCAGTTAATAAAAGTCTGGACTCTATATTCCTTCACTCCCCTTGCATCCCTAAATTTATCTGCTTTCAGAACATATTTACAGTGAGAGCAGCTCCCACATTTAAACATGCCCTTTGGGCGTTTTTTTAACCAGGCCTGTCCTTCTTTTGTTTTCCTCCTAAACTCTGAATTGACCAGGATGTCTCTAAGATTTGGGGCTCTCCTAGGCACCATACTTGGTGAATTACCTACCAGGGTCCCAATTTTGGGATTCAAAGTCAAATATGACCAATTTTTTAGCATAAGGTTACGTAAGATTTCCCAATGGGAACCATATCTTGATATAAAGCGAACTCTATCATCCTTATTAATTCTTTTTTCAATCTTTTTTTCCAAAAATTCATCTTTATTCAGTCTTAGAGAACGATTGTATCCACGTTTTATTATTTTTTTTGGAGTATCCCCTTGATTCGAATCTCCCAGATAGTTCCATAGCCTCAGTCTTAAATTCATCGAAGTTCGAACAATTCCTTCTAATTCTCGTGAATTCTCCCACCGGTATTCCCTTTATTTGAGGGGGGGGTGGTGACTGCTCGCTAAAAGTAATGTATTACCTGCCGTTGGTTTGCGGTAGGATGATGTCCTCAGCATATTATCTTCTTTATATATATTTAAATCCAAAAAATTAATTGAGACCTCGTTGTGAGTATATGTCAAAGATATATTCAAGGAATTTTGATTTAATTCGCTCATGAATAAATCTAATTCGGATACCGATCCTTTCCAGCAAACCAAAATGTCATCCATAAATCTATGCCAACAGGCTACATTTTTCTTAAAAGATACATTTTTATAAACAATATGTTTCTCCCACCAGCCCAGGTGGAGGCAGGCATAGGATGGTGCACACGATGAGCCCATCACCGTCCCCTGGACTTGGCGGAAGAACTTACCATCAAAAGAGAAACAGTTGTGGTTGAGAACAAATTCTAACATTTCAACTATAAACTCATTTTGATGTGCCCAGTCACCACCCCGACCCTCAAGGAAAGAGGCAGAGGCTTTAAGGCCACATTCATGAGGAATGGAAGTATAGAGAGATTCAACATCCAAACTCACTAGTATGAAGTCACAATCAAAGCTCAAGTTTTTAATTTTTCGTAGTAGGTCCCCGGTGTCAAGAATAAATGATGGGAGTTGATGCACAAACGGCTTCAATTTTTCATCCACATATTTTCCAAGGTTATCGGTTGGTCCTCCCATTCCCGAAATTATAGGTCGTCCTGGAGGCGATTCCCTGTTTTTGTGCACCTTAGGCAGTATATAAATGGTGGGCATTCGTGGTTCCTTTACCAATAGAAAGTTATATTCCTGTCGATTTATTAGACCCTCATCCAATGCAAATAGAAGTTTTCCCATCAAGCTACGAGCTATATCTTCCATCGGGTTCTCTTTTAAGTTGACATAACAGTTTGAGTTTAGTTGTCTTTGGATCTCGCCGACATAGTACTCCTCCATGAGGAGGACAACATTTCCCCCTTTATCACTGGGTTTTATAACCACATTTTCCAGTTTACTAAGTTCCATTAGGGCCGTTCTTTCCCCTTTGCTAAGGTTGTCCATCCCCATGAAGGAGGACCAGTCAACCAGACCCAAATCTCTCTGCATTGCTTCCATAAAGGATTGTGTGTATCTATTTAGTGATACATTTGGCATCGTGCCACTTTTTGGACGTAGACCGGTAAATTCCGGAATCAGAGATTTCTCATGGTTCCCATTAAGGATTTCCATTTCATCTATTTTCCCCTCTTCATATAAGTCCTCTAGATCTACCAAGGGTACCACATCCCCCTGGGTCAAATTCTCCATAACACACATCTCATTACTCCCATCCTGTTCCTCATTTAAAGGGGGTCCTTTCCCCTCCTTGTCTTCATGCCATAATCTAAGTAATATTTTCCTCACAAATAAATGGAGGTCTTTGTATATTTCAAATTCATTTCCTGTGTTAACTGGGGAAAATCCCAGTCCACGATTTAATAGATTTATATGGCATGGGGACAAGGTAAGATCGGTTAGATTAATGATATTATTGACATTATTTATCTCCCCCTTCTCTGCCTCGTATTTGGTCTTCCTCCTTTCTCTACTGATTTTTCCTCTCCTGGTCTCCCTCCTGTTCTCTCGCCTAAAAAAGATATCCTCTCTTGAGTTTTTTCAATATTTCTCCCTCTATAGACTTCATTTTCACTTGAGGGGTCATTAGTCGTATCCCCATCTGTAGATAAGATGGAGCCCCTTTTAGTAAAATTTCTACGGTTACCCCATCCTTCCTTTTTATTCATATTCGTATTCTTTTTAATGAAGGAGAAAATTTGATCATTTTCATAGTCCTGTAGGTCACGCTGATATTTCCTCTTTTTACGAATCGCAATTTCTTTTTGTTCTATTTCTACATCCTTTTTTAAGTTGTTATTTAATCTTTCGAAGTCCGGATGTGTACGGAGTTCATCCAATTTTTTTACACTTTCATCAATTTCAGAGGTAAGAGAAACCAAGAGGTTTTTTTCCTCTTCTATAATAATCTCCATAAGATGTTTCGAGTGTTCTAGGCACTCCATATCCCATTTTTTTATGAATTCCTCACCTTTCAAATGTGATGCAGGAAAGACTTTCCTTCTTAAGCCCCTAGGGGTGATGTTAGATGTTTTATATGTCTCAAGACTGCTAATGTCCCATTTCCTCCTAAGATGTCCCAAAACCAATTTCCTATGCATTTTAAAGAGACCAAATAAGTCCCTATTTGATTCCTCCATTTTTTTATTTATTTCACAATTGAAAAAAGCTGATATGTGTGCGTCCACTTCCGCATCTAAACAGTATGCCATAATGACTATATGACTAAAGAAACAAAAAAAAGGGGGAGGGGGGGAAAGAGGGGTAAAAGGAAAAAAGAAAAAGAAAAAAGGGAGGGAAAAAGAATATAAGGGAAAGAAAATGGATTAAATCTGAGAAACAACTGTCCAAGATGATCCTACAAAATATCCCTAGGATAAGAAAATGGGAAAAAAATCCCCAAATTACAATATAACAAAAAGAAAAAATATTATCCTTTTAATAACCCAAAAAGAAATGCAATATATATTGCACGGTGCCGTCCAAAATAAATATAGCAGAAAAGAAAACGAAAAACTAATGGACCAACCAGCACACTTTGGGTAAAATAAATACAAGATAAGACTGTATTAAACAATTTATACAAAATGTATTTATTATTAAGATTTTTTTTATATATATAAAAAAAATTTTGGATATAAATTACATTATCCATGCACAATGTCAGATTGGTGGAAATTCATTGTGCATAGAAATGGATTACTAACATTCATAGAAATGAATTACTAACAAAGTTGCAAGAGCTATTGCGATATACCGACAAATTATTGTATGCATATAAACATTGTTTTACAAAATGACACAATAACATTATGTGGTTTAAGGAGAAATGACAAGAGAATTAGATTAGACTTTGCCAAACAACATCTAAAGAAGCCAGCCCAGTTCTGGAACAGCATTCTTTGGACAGATGAAAATAAGATGAATCTGTACCGGAATGATGAGAGGAAGAAAGTATGGAGAAGGCTTGGAACGGCTCATGATCCAAAGCACACCACGTCCTCTGTAAAACATGGTGGAGGCAGTGTGATGGCATGGGTATGCATGGCTGCCAAAGGCACTGGGTCACTAGTGTTTATTGATGATGTGACTGAAGACAGAAGCAGCCGGATGAATTCTGAAGTGCTCAGAGATATACTTTCTGCTCAGATTCAACCAAATGCAGCAAGGTTGATTGGACGTCGCTACAGAGTAAAGATGGACAATGACCCAAAACATACAGCGAAAGCAACCCGGGAGTTTTTTAAGGAAAAGAAGTGGAATATTCTGCAATGGCCAAGTCAATCACCAGATCTCAACCCGATCGAGCATGCATTTCACTTGCTTAGAACCAAACTTAAAGAGGCTCTGTCACAAGTTTAATACTTCTCTATCGCCTACCTAATCTAATAAATGCTTTGTTGTAGATAACTACTGTTTTTTTTTTTTTTAAAACGTTTATAAGTGACAAAGTTCTGATCATTTTTACAAATTTTTTATAAAAGCCCAACTGGGCGTTTTTTTTTAGTTTCACCAAGTGGGCATTTTAAAGAAAAGTGTATGACGCTGACAAATCAGCGTCATACACTTCTCTTCATTCATGCCCAGCTTTATTCACAGCACAGCATGATCTCGCTAGATCACGCTGTGACGTCAGTTACTCCCGCAGTTCCTTCACCGGAGCGACGGGAGCATCAACAGACCAGCCGTTCCAGGACTGCTGCTGAGGAGGATAACCATGTCAGATTTTTTGCAATGGTTTTAACGTCAGTAGTGTATTATAACAAAGATTAAAATAAGCTCCAATTATGTTTATTTCCCTCTCCACATCCTTTTTTTTAATTCTTGGGCCAACTCCTCACCGTGTTTACTAATAATGCAGTTCTGTTGGAGAGCAGAGTCCTGCACAAGTTCTCAGCACCGACTGGCAAAAGCGATAGAACAACCAGGGCTGGACCACCTGTCTCCAAGCAACCACATGGCTATTGTATGTATGCCCTTGGTCAAGGTCTTATTTTTCCATTGGGACACATCAAAGTCACAGGTGGTCAGGGCAATTCCTTGATTTTACTGTGATCCATGGGCAATGCTGTGTCGCCAAGGGGGCCTTGCCTTATGAATCTATTTGTCATGCAACAGTTACATGAAAATGTCAAAAAAGTAGCGCATTCATGCCTCTCCAATTCCAATGGTCTGCAGCTGTCATGTGACAACTGAAATCGGAGCTGTTACACTACGAAAATATTTGTGTAGCCTAGCATGAAGGATAATCTCTAAAGACAAATGAAACACAAATCTTTATTTTCCTCCTTGAAAATAGAACAGCTTGGAAAGTAGAATAAAATATAAATAACATATCTCAAAGTCAGAATATGGTATTTATTTTTAACCTTACATTTGCCATGCCAGCTGCATTTTGCTTATGCATTAACATTATTCAGAGTAAATTTAAATAGGGGGTGGCTGGCATTATTTATGGTGTAGGATCCTGTAAGCAACACATGCTGCTTCTGGAAGGCATCTATTAAACAAGACATTGTGAACAACTAGACAACTTAAATAGCAAGGATGCGGAATATTTAGTAAAGTGTTTTTCATGTATGTTATTTTTTATTTCAGTGTGGACAGTTTGACTATATGTTCTTAGCACATAACAAAACAATGATAAAGCTGTTGAGGAAGCTGTAAACCATAGTGAATACTAAATACTGATAGGACTAAAAATAAACACAGTCAATTTAAGGCTGTGTTCACACTGAGTTTTTTGACGAGTTTTTTGACGCGGAAACCGCGCCAAAAAACTCCTCAAAAACCGCCCGAAAATGCCTCCCATTGATTTCAATGAGAGTTGGACGAGTTTTTTTACCGCGAGTAAAAAAACCGCGTCGCGGTAAAAAGAAGCGTCATGACCCACCTTGAGGCGGTTTCCGCCTCCAAAACCCCATTTCAATCAGTCAGAAAGAGGAAAAAAAAACCTCGACGAGTGTTTTGACGAGTTTTTGTCAATTTGTGCTGGAACATTAAAGATTCCTCAAACAATTGCATCTATTTTAGACCTTAATGACCAAGCTATTTTTTAAGTTTTTCCATCGTCTCATTCAAAGAGCTATAACTTTTATATTTTTGCGTCAACATAGCTGTATAAGGTCTTGTTTTTTGCGGGACAAGTTGTAATTTTTAATAGCACCATTTTGGGGTACATAGAATTTATTGATTAACTTTTATTAACTTTTCTTTGGGGGGGAATAGAAACAAATTTCGCCACACTTTTTTGCGTCCTAAATTTACGCCGTTTACCGTGTGGTATAAATAATACAATAACTTTATTCAGCAGGTTGTTGCAATTGCAACGATACCAAATTTATATAGATTTTGTATGATTTACTACTTTTACACAGTGAAAACACCTTTTTTTCAAAATTATTTGTTTTTGTGTCTCCATATTTGAAGAGCCGTAACTTTTTTATTGTTCCGCTGATGCAGCTGTATGAGGGCTTTTTTTTTTGCGGGACGATTTTTTATAGGTACCATTTTGGAGTAGATGTGACTTTTTGATCACATTTTATCACATTATTTTTAAGGCAGGATTAAAAAAAACATACATTTTTGCATTTTTCTTGTTTTCGTTTTTACGACGTTCACTGTGCAGGTTAAATGATGTAACAACTTTATAGTTGGGGTCGTTACGGACGCGGCGATACCAATATGTGTAACTTTTTTACTTTATTTTGTTTTTTTTAATAATAAAGGGGAAAACGTGGGTTTTTCATTTTTTTTTCACTATGCGATCATCCGATCGCATTTATAATACACTGCAATACTTGTATTGCAGTGTATTATGCCTGTCCGTGTAAAACGGACAGGCATCTGCTAGGACATGCCTCTGGCATGAACTAGCAGGCATACACTACAGGGAGACCTGTGGGCCTTTATTAGGCCCCCGGCTGCCATCTGGGACACACACTCGGCGATCTTATCGCCAGGTGCCGGTGGGGTGAGACAGGGAGTTCCCTCCCTCTCCAAAGATGATTGAGCGCCGCATCTGAAGGCGCTATTGAGCGCCGCATCTGAAGGGTTAAATGGGTGAGATCGATACTGATATCGATCTCACCTGTTAGAGCAGGGATGCCCCCAGTATTCAGCTACCTCTGGTAGCTGAGAGCAGGAAGATTTATCGACTCCCTGCTCTGTTTATTTATTCCCATGCAGCGCCGTAAAAAGGCTACTGCATCGGAATAAAGCCCGTTAGTGGCCACCGTAAAAACACTATGGGGCGGTCACTAACAGGTTAATGCAATATAAAATCATGAGAATGGCCTAATATTTAGTAAAAATATTTATAAAATATATTCTTACAGCAAGCCTGTCACTTTAAATAAAGGACTTCTTACGCCTTAAAATTCACTATACATAGAAGCTGCATAACGCGTCTGAAAGCCGAATTCTTCAGCTGGACTGACCGCTAGGCTCACAGCAACTTTTGAATATAACACTGAATATAATCCTAAGGGTAAGGACACACAGGGCGAATACGCTGTGTAATAGTACACCGCCGTATCTGTCCTGGAACTCACAGGGAATTCCGCCTTAAAAATCGCACCACTGTGCAAAAAACAGTTAATACTTACCACTTCTGCATTGCCATAGCAATGTGTCCCTCTGTTCTCGGTGCAGCCCGGCCTCCTGGAGTGATCCTGCAGCCCATGTGACATGGGATGAAACATCATCCAAGAAAGCCGGAATAGAGTAGCGCTTCGCTATGACAAAGGCCGGGTGGTAAGTATTAACATTTTTTTAATTGATTTTGAACCATAAAAAGTTTTTTTGCGGGTTTTATATCCCCATTGAATTCATAAATTGACACGCTGCGGATTAAATTAACACACTGCAGGTCAATTTATAAACACTTTCTCGGCTGATTTTTTCCGCTGTGTGTGGATGAGATTTGTTCAAATCTCATCCATATGATGCAGATTTTCCGCAATTAAATCCGTTGCAGAAAATCTGCAGTGTTTAAGCTGTGTGTCCTTACCCTAATGTTTGTTGCAGAAATTTCTGAGACTGAGGCCTTGTTCACACGGACGTGTCCGTTTTGCGCGCGCAAAAGGTCCGTGTGGCATCAGCATATGGTGCGTGGCTGCGTGATTTTCGCGCAGCCGGCATCATTATGACACTCTGCTTTTATGTTTACAAACTGAAAATCACGTGGTGCTTTTCTGTTTTCATTCATTTTTTTTACTATTGCTGCGCGAATCACGCGCGGCACCCAGAAGTGCTTCCGTGTGCCGAGCGCGATTTGCACGCACCCATTGACGTCAATTGGTGCGTGCTGCGCGAAAACACGGCCAAATATAGGACATGTTGTGAGTTTTACGCAGCGTATTCTACCCGTGGGAACCCGGCCTAAAGCTTATTCATACGAGCTTCGTTAAAACTCGACCGAGTTTAGTCCGAGAAAAAATTACGATTTTGTATCAGATTTTTTATGAGCTTGCATCATCAGTTTCTGTTGCAATTGCCTTCAATTTGTTTGTTTTTTCTATCTGGATGGTATCAGTGTGCCATCCGTTTTTTCACATCTGTGAAAAAAACCTGAAGAATGTCCTCAATTGTACGAACCCACTGTGAAACACCCCTGGCATTGTCACATGACCGCAGAAACACTATTTTCTGTTGCTTATAGCATATAGAGCATTGTGAATTATTTCTCGTGCTTATTTTTTGCTTCTGACCATGTCTTATATTCAGGACCATACTGCTCTGCCTCTACTTTCTGGTTTGACTTCTCAAATGTTTCAAGGCAACCATCCGTGAAAAATGGAACAGAGTAAAATAGATGGCATCCGCATGGCATCCATTTTTCAGACAGACCCATTGATTTCTATGGGCTTTTCCTGCTTGATGGCCAGTGAAAAAAAATACTGATGTCTGAATAGGCCCATTAACTATAATGTATATAATAACTATATATGATGGGCTCCCAAGAGGAGCTAGAGTGTTTATTTTCATTTCTTAATGAAATGGATAGCGACATTAAATTCACCATGGAATCTTCAGTGACATCATTATAATTTCTTGACACGAGAGTCTTTAGAAAAGACAATAAACTAATTACTGATCTATATAGCAAACCCACAGAACGCAATAATTTGTTGAGGTTTGAAATTTGTCACCCTCATCCAATGATTGCCTCTCACCCTTTTAGCCAGATGTTGAGGGTGAAAAGGATTGTACAGGATCCCCCCACGTTGGACATCAGGCTGAGAGATATGTCCCAAAAATTAAAACATCGAGGTTACCCTAAAAAACTATTAGACAATAAAAGATTGAAAGTGGATGAGATTTCGAGACAAGATCTTTTAAAGAAAAAAACACAGACCACATCACATAGATTAGCATTAGTATCCACATACTCTCATAAAAGCAATGAAATTGCAAAAATTATCTAAAAAGAATGGGGGATATTGAGGAGGTCCTATGATAAGATTTCAGAATTTGAAGCCCCACCATGCATGGCCTATCGTAGGACTAAAAATCTGAGAGATCGTCTAATACATGCGAATGTGGCGTCTTCGGTTAAAAGCTACCAATCCTTTTTAGCACCTAAAAAATTGGGTTGTTTCCCTTGTTTGGGGTGTAACAATTGTAAAAATATGGCTAAGGGTGAGGCCTTTGTCCACCCGACTAAAGGTACTATACATAAAATTAAACATCATTTAACATGCAAATCGGATTATGTGGTGTATATTATACAATGTCCCTGCAAATTATTATATGTAGGTGAAACCACCATTGAATGTAGAAAACGTATTAATAACCACAAGTCAACAATCCGTACTAAAAAGAATGACTTACCTTTGTCCAAATACTTTGTGGAAAAAAACCTCGGTGAAAACGATTTTAGATTGTTCATCGTGGACCATGTGCCCCGCCATAGACGTGGCGGTGATAGGATTTAAAAATTAAAACAATTGGAGCTTGAATGGATCTTCAAATTAGATACCCTATCCCCTAGAGGCCTTAATGTGGATTTTAAGATCTTCCCTAGTTTCTCTAGATAATCCAGTGTCGTACTTTGATATAAACATCTGCCCGTGGTTCCATCATGATTTCTATATCCCTCTCTTCTCTTTACGGGTAGGAAAACTATAACAATTTGATTACTGAATAAATATGTATATCTTCTTTAGTTTAAATATTTGATAATATGACCATATTAGATATGTTGTCAATATATCACTCTTAAAATATCTATTCTATATATTTTTTTCTCTTTTAGAGACTAATGTTCTCAAGTTTCGCCTCCGGGATCGGCTGACGACATATGTACACTGTACACAGGATTTTTTTTTCAAATATTTGGTAGTGCTTCCTCACTTTTCTTTAACTATAATGGATCAGTGTTCAGTCCGGCTGCTATCCGTTCTACACTTGGACAGCCTCCGGACATCAGAATTATTCATCTGAATGATCTGTAAGGGAATGTTCACACGCAGTGTTTTCAGGAGTAAACGTCTTGAAATACGCCTTGAAAAACTCTAGTGAAACGCCGACAAACAGCTTCCCATTGTAATCAATGGGAAAAACTGCGTTTAGTTCAGACGGGGTGTTTTTTTACGCCGCTGTTTTATTTAAAAAACATGCGCATAAAAAGAAAGAGCATTTTACTTATTGAGATGCTTTTTGAGCTGTTTTTCATAGGGTTAATTGAAAAAACAGCTTTAAAAACGTCTAAAAACAAAGCCTCAAAAAAGGTGTTCTGATTAAAAAACGGCTGAAAATCAGAGGCTGTTTTCCCTTGAAAACAGCTCCGTAATTTTTAGCCGTTTTTATTCTGTGTGTGAACATACCCTTCGGGTTAAATTGTGTGTCAGAGGCACACAGCAGCCACTCTCAGCCGAGCCGTCAGTCCAGCTGACTGAACGATTTGGCTTACAGCAGCATTATGCATTTTCTATGTATAATGGATACATAGAAAATACAGAGTAAAAAACTAAATACAATTTTCAATAACAGTCAATTAGAAAAATGTTTATGAACACAAAACACATACGTTTAAGAATAAAAAGGCTACATAGCCTTCAAGTTCAGTGAGTATTAATGAATGTTTATTAATTCTCCTGTGAAATGTGCAATCAAATTCCACTACCATTTGAACACACAACACTCATAGGTCAGATTCACACGAATGTGGGGAAACTCGGACGTAAAAAACGTGACATTTTTCATATCCGAGGTGCCCCAATGCGGGTTCCGATTTCACGGATCCCCATAGACTTGAGTCTATGGAAGGATCCGTGAAAACGGAACAAAATAGGGCATGTTCTTTTTTTCAACGGACCCCTCACACGGTCCGTTGAAATAATGGCCGCGTGAACGGCCCCATTGAAAAAAAATGTCCGTGTGACGGCCGTTGTTTTAACGGCCATCACACGGACGTGTTCAACGTTCGGCTGAATAAGGCCTAAATCTATACAGTTAGTTAGAACTGTATACAGGGTGGGCCATTTATATGGATGCACCCAAATAAAATGGGAATGGTTGGTGATATTAACTTCCTGTTTGTGGCACATTAGTATATGGGAGGGGGGAATCTTTTCAAGCTGGGTGTTGACCATGGCGGCCATTTTGAAGTCGGACATTTTGTATCCAACTTTAGTTTTTTCAATGGGAAGAGGGTCATGTGACACATCAAACTTATCGAGAATTTCACAAGAAAAACAATGGTGTGCTTGGTTTTAACGTTACTTTATTCTTTCATGAGTTATTTACAAGTTTCTGACCACTTATAAAATGTGTTCAAAGTGCTGCCCATTGTGTTGGATTGTCAATGCAACCCTCTTCTCCCACTCTTCACACACTGATAGCAACACCGCAGAAGAAATGCTAGCACAGGCTTCCAGTATCCGTAGTTTCAGTTGCTGCACATCTCGTATCTTCACAGCATAGACAATTGCCTTCAGATAATCACAAAGATAAAAGTCTAAGGGGGTCAGATCGGGAGACCTAGGGGGCCATTCAACTGGCCCACGACGACCAATCCACTTTCCAGGAAACTGTTCATCTAGGAATGCTCGGACCTGACACCCATAATGTGGTGGTGCACCATCTTGCTCGAATAACTCAGGGAACGTGCCAGCTTCAGTGCATAAAGAGGGAAACACATCATCATGTAGCAATTTCCTTATATCCTGTGGCCTTGAGGTTTCCATTGATGAAGAATGGCCCCACTATCTTTATGAGAAACTTGTAAATAACTCATGAAAGAATAAAGTAACGTTAAAACCAAGAACACCATTGTTTTTCTTGTGAAATTCTCGATAAGTTTGATGTGTCACATGACCCTCTTCCCATTGAAAAAACTAAAGTTGGATACAAAATGTCCGACTTCAAAATGGCCGCCATGGTCAACACCCAGCTTGAAAAGTTTCCCCCCTCCCATATACTAATGTGCCACAAACAGGAAGTTAATATCACCAACCATTCCTATTTTATTTAGGTGTATCCATATTAATGGCCCACCCTGTAGATTAAGCCTCAAATGCGGCAGAAGGTCAACTTAAATGGATAGATTCTTTGTAGTAGTTTAGTTAGTTTTCCAGAAAATATTTACATTAATAAATATGAAGCTTTAAAAAAAAAAAAAAAAAAAAAAAATCTGGTGCATAGGAAATGTGTCAGTATTGACTTAGGTAACAAATTAGACTCTACGTGGGCAAGAAGTACCAGCCCCTGCTCCATATCTCTAGCAGAATGTGCAATTATGTACAGACTGTGAAGTACTATACAGCCTTGCAATGTCAATAACACCAGACAGGCAGGGTCGGATTATCACTGGTGCTCTTGGAGCTCCTGCCCCATACCCCACTCTATGATTGGCTCAGGGGGGCCCCCAGGCATCTTTTTGCATCTTTACTTCAAAACAGACGCAAATTTAGCATTAATTGTGCATTATCACATTGTTTCTAAAACGATTCTACGCAATTGACAAAAAAAAAAAAAACGCCAAAACAGCAACAAGGAGAGGAGCAGGACCTTTGGGGACATCATAGTCACATGACAAACATCCTAAGCCACTGAGGAGGATAGTACATTGATAGAAGCTAGAGTGGAGGTCAGGTGACCAAAGGAAGGGGAGGGTCTTACTCCTAATGCATCTCTATGCAAGGAGAAAAGATACAAGGATGCTGCAGTGAGAGGTGGATGGTAGAGAGTCTTCTGAAAAGGAGAGAGCATTGTATGTGAGGAGGGGGAGTACATGGGAGCAGTGTATGAGGGGGGGAGGGTACATAGGGAGCAGTGTATGTGAGGGGGTACATGGGAGCAGTGTGTGAGGAGGGGGAGTGCATGGGATCAGTGTGTGAGGAGGGGGTACATGGGGAGCAGTGTATGTGAGGGGGGTACATAGTGAGAAGTGTGGGAGCAGGGGGTACATGGGAGCAGTGTGTGTGGAGGGGGGTACATGGGAAACAGTGTATGTGAGGGTGCACATAGGGAGCAGTGTGTGAGGAGGGGGGTACATAGGGAGCAGTGTGTGAGGAGGAGGTACATGGGATCAGTGTGTGAGGAGGGGGTTACATGGCGAGCAGTGTATGTGAGGGGGTACATAAGGAGCAGTGTGTGAGAAGGGGGGTACATAGGGAACAGTGTGTGAGGAGGGGGTACATGGGAGCAGTGTGTGAGGAGGGGGTACATTAGAGTAGTGTGTGAGGAGGGGGTACATGGAAGCAGTGTGTGAGGAGGGGTACATGGGGAGCACTGTGTGAGGAGAGGGGTACATGGGGAACAGTGTGTGAGAATGGGGGTACTTGGGGAGCATTGTGTGAGGAGAGGGTACATGGGGAGCAGTGTGTGAGGAGCGGGATACTTGGAGAGCATTGTGTGTGGAGGGGGGTACATAGGGAAGAGTGTGTGAGAACAGGGGTACATGGGAGCAGTGTGTGAGGAGAAGGGGTACATGGAGGGCAGTGTGTGAGGATGGGGGCTACCTGGTGACCAGTGTTTGAGGAGGGGGGTACCTGGTGAGCAGTGTGTGAATAGGGGATTCATGGGGTGCAGTGTGTGTGAGGAGGGGTAAATGGGGAGCAGTGTGTAATGAGGGGGGTACATGGGGAACAGTATTTGAGGAGGGGGGTACAAGGGGAGCAGTGTGTGAGGAGGGGTACATGGAGAGCAGTGTGTGAGAAGGGGGCATATGGAAGCAGTTTGTGAGGAGAGGGGATTATTGGGGAGCAGTGTGTGAGGTGGGGGGTACATAGGGAGCAGTGTGTGAGAAAGGGGTACATGGGAGCATTGTGTGTGAGGAGGGGGGTACATAGGGAGCAATGTGTGACAAGGGGGTCTTTATGGAACCAGTGTGTGAGGAGGGGGGTACATGTGGAGTCTTGGAGTCTGATTTAATTTTGAAATATGATCAGGGGTCTGAATTAATTTTGCAAAAGTGCAGGGTCAAAAATGTCTCGGCAGCAAACTCTTCAGCAAACTCTGCAGTTATCAGGAGACAATGTCACTGAATGTAATAGGTAGGTATTCTGTCTGTGACTAAGTTGAGATGCAGTTTAGGGTCCTTATTATGTCACACGGTTCTACTCAGATCACCACAGAACTTAGATTACCTGGAACTTATCGGTCAGAGTGCTGTGGTGCAATACGAACCCTATAATACCTTTGTATTATAGGTGCATTTTTTTTTAAATTGGGGTCTAATGCTGTATTCACATGGTTGTGGGTCCTAAGAGAGAGAGTATAGTAGCGTGTTGTCCTGTGCGTGTAATTGAAAGTACTTAGTGTATTTTATGTTCTGTTAGGAGCACTGTATGGGGGTATTATTTACACATGGCATGGTGATATTATTTAGACTTTATATGGTGGTATTATTTACACATGGCATGGTGATATTATTTGGCCTTTGTATGGAGGTATTATTTGAGTACCGTAGGTATTAGTTCAGCATCACTTGCTTTTAGACAGTGTTATATAGATGCTGTATTACACTATTTTTAGGCATTGTATAGGTGTTATTTGCACATTGAAAGTTATTATTATGTTTGTTATTATGTTGGTATTGTATAGGATTATTATTTCTATATAATATTGTAGTAAAAAAAAGTGAGGCAAATTGAGTACATGAGGATGTATTCAGTCCTAATGCTTTTGACAGCATTGGGCTCTGTTCACATATTTATTGGTAGCTCTGTTAGGAGCCTTCGTAGCATATCCGGCTGAGATTACTGGAAACAATAGCGCAGCATGCTGCGCTACGGTTTCCGGTAAAACCACGGTCACCCCGACCGAAAGCCAATGGAACCCATTAAAGTCAATGTGTTTCGTCGGCCGCCGGTGGTGTCTGTGGTGCAATAGAACCGTCGCTTCTGGTATTCCCTTGCTCTGCTCCTCTGATGGATAAATGACCTGACGCAGGTATGAACCCAGCCAGAGATGTAAATATGTCCCTGCCTGGTAACAGTGACATTGTGCTGAAAGAAGCAAAGTGTAGCAGGTAGGAGCCAGGTAGTTAATGGTGTTTTTATAGTGCAAAATTCTGGTGTAAGACAAGAGAGATGTGTTTTATGCTACAGTATATATTCTCGACTATACAGCTTAAAATATAAAGTAACGTTATTATTTTTTTCTGGAGTTTGTGAAGGTCCCGAAGTTAGTGGGGGGCCCCGGTAAATTAACTGCTCCATATCCTAGACACCCTTAATCTGGCCCTGCAGACAGGTGGTACAAGCTTTTTGCCTGATCTAAGACCTGGCAGGGAGGGACTCTGCTTTAGGATGAGCCTATGCATGCCAGGGACAGTGAAGTGATGGACTGTGTTCTGTGATAGGTTTAGGCCTTGTGGCGGGACATATTGGGAAGACAATGAGGAAGATTTACTAAGACTGGAGCCAGAAAGTGAAATCTACGGTAGTTACGAGCTGGCATAGATTACCGCTATCATTAACGCCACTTTCTGGCATAAATTGTAGGGAATTTGTTCGGCCCTGGGTAATCCCGCCCACTTTTATTAAGCCCCACCCATTGTTAAGGGCAAAAGGTTGCAAATTATTGCGCAAATATGGTGTGCTCCATAATATGCGACTTTTTAACCCCATAATAATGGTGTGCAGCCGTTGTTAAATTCCCCCATTGTGTTCCTCTGCTTAACTTACTAAAATATACGGTTCTAACAAGTATATGTTTAAAGGCTATGTTCACTTTCGCAACCATTTTTTTTCCATTTTGCAGTGCATCTAAAATAAAAAAAACAGCAACTTCAAAAACATTCCAACGTTTTGTGTGTAACAGACAACAAACAAGCCCTATGGAGTCTAATCCTGGAGTTATACTCCCTTATATGTATCTATTACTTCTTCCTAACATTAATTTGGTAGATAAAGAGATGCATATGTAGATCTGCATAGGAAGGAGCCATAGACTCCCAAAAAATAAGAGGATTTTAATTATAGGTGTTATCCTGGCTTTACATTTTTTTATTTCGCATTCAAATTACGTAGTTTACTTAAAAAATGCTAATACTCACCTTCTAATTCACTGCCGCTAAAATTTGGATCTGTGAAGTAGGGTAAGGTACTTGATGGTGTTAAAGGGGAATGTATCGGGGATAAACAAAATTGGGAGTTTAATTTATAACACAGATATTGTATCATAGCACATTTCATTTTTTTCCCGGGTTTAACCAGTATTTGCATCTTTAGAAGAGTTGAATCCAATGGTAGACGAAGGAGCCGTAAGTTTCCTGCTCTATTGTCAGTTGCAAAGCAGTGATGTTATCGCGCCTGTCTGCGCCGAGCCGCAAAGACCGGAGGAGTAGAGGGATCTCTTCCACTCGTAGGAACAGGGTTAGGTGAGTATGTATATTATTATTTTTATCAGGCACTATTGGGGCTGTGTGGGTGCATCTATTGGGGCATTATAAAGCGTGGGGGCAGCTATGGGGCATTATACTGTAGGGGGCAGCTATGGGGGACTTTATGCTGTGAAGGGCAGCTATGAGGGCAGTATGCTGTGTGGAGGGCAGTTATAGGAACATTATACCGTGAGGAAGTCAGTTATAGGGTCATTATACTGTATGGGGATGCTATAGGGGCATTATACTGTGTGGATGGCAGTTATAGGGGCATTAAACTATGTGGAGGGCAGTATACTGTGTAGAGGGCAGTTATGGTGGGCAGTATACTGTGTGGAGGGCAGTTATGGGGCATTATACTGTTTGGAGGGGAGTTATGGGGGCATTATACTGTGTGGAGGGCAGTTATGGGGCATTATACTGTTTGGAGGGGAGTTATGGGGGGCATTATACTGTGTGGAGGGCAGTTATGGGGGAATTATACTTGTGGAGGGCACTTTAGGGGGGCATTATACTGTGTGGAGGGCAGTTATGGAGGGCATTATACTGTGTGGAGGACAATTATGGGGGCATTATACTGAGTGGAGGGCAGTTACGGGGGCATTATACTGTGTGGAGGGCAGTTATGGGGGGCATTATACTGTGTGAAGGGCAGTTATGGGGGGCATTATACTATGTATGGACAGCTATGGGGGCATTATACTGTGTGGAGGACAGTTATGGGGGGCATTATACTGTGTGGATGGCAGTTATGGGGGGCATTAAACTGTGTGAAGGGCAGTTATGGGGGCATTATACTGTGTGTGGACAGCTATGGGGGCATTATACTGTGTGAAGGACAGTTATGGGGGCATTATACTGTGTGGAGGACAGTTATGGGGGGCATTATACTGTGTGGAGGACAGTTATGGGGGCATTATACTGTGTGAAGGGCACTTATGGGGGGCATTATACTGTGTGTGGACATCTATGGGGCATTATGATATGTGGGGGCAGCTATGGGGCATTAGACTGTGTGGGGAGCACTATGGGGGCAATGTACTGTGTGGGTGCAGTGTCAGGGGGTATAAAAGGGGATAAATATTAATTCAATGGCGTAGCATGCAAATGGGGGCGTGGCATGCAAAAAGGGTGTGGTAATCATTCATTAATCGTATTCGAGGTTACATGTTCAATTAATCGTGATTTTGATTTAGGTCACCCAGCCCTACCTATAAATACTGCAAAGATTGAAATCCTTGCCTTCCTTAGGAAAAGCCTTTATGTGGGCTTCAAGTGCCTGTTTTGGGAAGGAATTTCCTTTCAATAAACCATTAAATAAGGTGGCCAAATGGGGGAGGAGGGGATCAAGCAGATTTGTATAATCTATTATGGGTAGACCATCAGGTTCTGGGCTACTCCCATTTCGTATAGATCGGAGGGTATCTAATGTCTGAGGAAATTGGCTTTAGAGGAATTTCCTTATCTATGGAAGTAAGCTGAGGTAGCAGTAATGTCGAAAGGAATTCCTCTACGGCCAAAGAGCCATCTGCAGAAAAGGCCTTCGAAGAGTTATCTAATAAGTTATATAGGGAAATATAGTAATCACAGAAAGCATCAGCTAGATCAGGGGTGGATGTCAATATGTGTTAATCTGCAAAAAGATTGACTGACTTGTTTTTTGAGCAAAGTCGACATTAATCTACTCCCCTTATTTCCATGAGCATAAAAACGCTGTCGACAACGTAAATACACTTTAGCAGATTTAATGTTAAGTACATATCTCAGTTTGTTCCTCAGAGATAAAAGTTCCTGCTGTGCGTCCCTAGCTTTAGAAGACTTATGTATTCTTTCAAGCAGAGAAATCTGTTGTAAAAGGGAAGCAACCTCTCTCGTTTTCAATTTTTTAATATTAGATCCCAAAGCTATAAGCTCTCCCTGTATCGCTGCTTTGTGTGTTTCCCAAACTATAGGGAAAGAAGATTGAGGAGTAATATTTTACAAAAAGTAGTGGTGCAACTTAGTGGAGAGATCTAATAGCGTACGATTGTCATCAATCAAAGTCCCATTCAACCTCCAGATAGGTTGTCTGAAAGGCATAGATGCAATAATAAGATCTAATGAAATAGGCACATAGTCAGATACCATGATTTGTCCTATTGAAGCATCTGAGACATTAAAAAGAAAATCCCTTGTCAGAAATCGATTAAACTGAGATCTGCCAGTGCCCTCTTCATTTTGGAGAGAGCGCTAAAGGAGAGTGCTGATTTCCCTGAGGAAGAATCTCAAAGTGGATCCAAAGTGGCATTTAAGTTGAAGAGTTTGTGGTGTTGAGGACAACCAACCCGCATGACCATGGTTCGGAGAATATAAATTACTTAGAGTTATTACGGTATTCACTGTCTTTGCCTTTACAAAAATATAACTTCTATACGCGTCAGTAAGGGTATCTAGTTGCATAAAAGAAAAGTATTTATGTACTGCAATACTGACTCCTTTGGAGGCCGAACCAGGATGGCAGCAGTGAAGCCAAACTGAATATTGAGAACGAGAGAGGTTAGAGTATGTCCTATCCGAAAATGTGTCTCCTGAAAGAAGATGTAGCATCCACGGCCGCGCACCGTCGGGATTACTCACCCCCCGACGGCCGCAGCCATGGATCTCTGAGTGCTGGCCCTCATCTCCTCCCCAGGAGATGCCAGCATTTACTTCCGCTCCGTTCTGCTGTGTCCCATAGTGCGTGCACATGAAAATAATCATCAATTAACCCAGGATCACCCTGGACTATAAAAAGGGCTCTGCCCCTCCACTCATTGCCTGAACATGAGCATTGTTAGTCTTGCAAATGGTCCCTTAGTGTTATCCTGCTCCCAGTGTTCCTGTACCTGTATCCTGTATCCCGTGCTACCGTGGTTCCTGTGCCTTAGAAAGTTGGAGTCGTGTTGTGCCATCGGTCACTCCTGCTGTGTTACACCACGCCTGGTGTCTGCTGCCAAGGTCCGATCTGAGCCTAGCCGTTACTACTGTCTGAACTGCTACAGGTACCCTTGTGCTTGGACTTTATAGACATTGACTTGGTACACTGTTTGGCCATCTGCTATCCCACTACGGCGGTACGGCCCAGTGGGTCCACATTCCCACCGATCATGACAGAAGATAATATCTGCATTACCCTTTCTCATCAGAGAGATAATTTGACTATGTTTAGAAGGATTATTAATACTTTTTTACATTAAACAATGGGACTTTAATAGGCCGTTGGTGTGATGTAAGCGTCATAAGGTAAGTATATGAGCGATGTACCAGTACCATACGATGTATCTCAGAAACAGGTTGATGAAAGGACAATATAAGTACAGTATTTTTTGGACTATAAGACGCAGTTTTTAGCAAGAATAAATCTTGCTAAAAAGTCCCTGCATCTTATAGTCGGCAGTCAAGGGACCCGGCAGCGCCAGGCCTCCTGGCCGCTCCTTACTTAACCCCTTCCTGACCTATGATGTGCCAGCACATCATGGAGTAGGGAGAGGATGATGCTTGGAGCGGAGCGGGCTCACGCGCTGAGCCAGCTCCGTACACTGCAGGTGTCAGCAGCAGACACGATGATATAACCGCCAGGAACAGCGATCGCACTGTTCCTGGCCATTTAACTAGTTAAATGCCGTGGTCAATAGCGACCGCAGAATTTATAGTGGTTTTCCCATGAAGGACATTTATGACATAGCCACAGGATATGTCATAAATGTCAGATAGAGGCAGGTCCCACCTCTGGGACCCGCATCTATCTCTAGAACGGGGCCCCGTTCTATCTTACCCGGCTCTGCTGTCTTCCGGCCACTTCCTGGTTACATGGTTGAGTTACGCAAACACCGTAACTCGCTGAGCTACGCAGTTTCCGTAACTCCCATAGAACTTAATAGTAGTTACGGTAACAGCGTAGCATGCTATGCTGCTTCTGTAACTGCCATTCACTACTATGGGAGTTACGGAAACAGCGTAGCTCAGCGAGTTGCGCTGTTTCTGTAACTCATTCATGTATTAAAATGTATTGTACCAGCGATCTAATGAATGTCCCATAGGGGAGCTAATAAAGTGTGTAAAAAAAAAAAACTTAGATACATTTTCAGGAGTGTAAACATTTTTTAAAAGTTAAAAAAAAGCCCTTTTCCCATTTTTCCCCAAGCACAATGTAAAAATAAAAAAAGAATAAAAAAAGTTGGTATCGCTGCATCCGTAAAAGTCTGAAACGATTACAATGTAGCATTATTTGACTGGCGTAAAAAAAATAAATGAAAACCCCAGAATCGTTGTCTTTTGGTCACCAAAGCGCTGAATAGAATGAAATAAAAAGTGATCCAAAAAATCGTATGTACCAAAAAAATGGTGCTAATAAAAACTACAGCTCGTCCCACAAAAATAAGCCCTCACACCGCTCAAAGGATGGAAAAATATAAGTTATGGCTCTCAGAATGTGGTGAAACTGAACAAATTATTTTTTTTAACCTATAGTTTTTTCTTTGTAAAAGAAGTAAAATATGAAATTTTTTCCTATTTTCTGTTGTCTAAAACCTGGGTGCGTCTTATAGTCAGGTGCGTCTTATAGTCCGAATAATACGGTATGTACAAATAGTATTCTTAAAAGCAAGAAAAAGTGAGACCATTGTAAGTGGGTTTTCAATCCAATATTCAGCATTATATGTCAAGGACATGTGTTCTAAAAAGGGGTGGAGTATAGTGATCATGATCGTATCATCAATCACACTGCAAGTAATGTACATAAAAAGTGAAAAAAGTAACTGGTTTTGACGACAAAAATGTACGCAGCTAATAGAGTGGAGGATAACTAATACATATCTCACCAATCTATCATGAAACGCCAGAAAGGAAGTGGCAATGATAGAATCAGCAGTTAACATTTCTATTGTGGAGTACAAATGAGTAATAGAACATACTAGAATACCTCAATATAATGAAATAAATTACAGCATAGGTATAAAGAAGAAGTTCATGGCGGCTGAACTTTATAAGTAGATCTCTTGGTGTCAGGTGATTCAATCATTTTCGGTAGAGGTGATTGATTTGTACCGTTGTCTAATGGCATCCAGGATGGAATATGAATCGGTTCAAGTTGAAGACGACCAGGCATTCTTCAGATCTAAAGGCGCACGTATGCTAGTAAAAGAAGTAAAAACGCCCAGATGTAACGAACACAATACACGCCCACTTGTACTTTAACTTTAAACACGCCCAGTTGTACTTTAGAAAGCCTCATTTACATACATATAAAAATGGTCATAACTTGGCCAAAAATGCTCGTTTTTAAAAAAAAAAAAAAACGTTACTCTTATCTACATTGCAGCGCCGATCTGCTGCAATAGGAGATAGGGGTTGCAAAATCTGGTGACAGAGCCTCTTTAAGTTATCTTTGACCTTGGTTCCCATACGAGGATTGGGGATAAGGAACAGGGAGTGAGATAAGAAGAGGAGACACATTCACATAGGCATCTGAATATGTCTCCTCCATCTTACTAGAACGATCTATTAGTAATGAATGATGATGAAAGATAAAGTCCACCATCCAGACTTCTTTTAAATGAATTCTCCGTAATATAAATAGAAAAGAAAAGTAGATACGGAGTTTTTTGTATATAAAATATAGCTTTTACTTGTTTCTCTTAAAAAATTACTTTAGAAAAAACACAATTGTACAGACGATATATAAAATGTGCTGAGATTTTGATGCTCATTCAAAGCCTGTATCCAGTATCGTGAAGTGATACGACATTAACAGCAGTTCATGCGTGTGTATAATGAATAAAGAGTGTTCATCAAATTTCTTGTCTAGAGATCCTTTCAGGTTAGTGACCAACAGGTAATAATAATGAGTGACCAACAGGTACAAGAGTATGGGGCTCAGTGCCCCCCTACCTGTATGGATGTCATCCGTTTTCTCTGACAAACTTGAGAGCTTGACGTCAGACGCCAGGAAACAGGCGCCAGATAAGGAACTACAGACGTACCTGAGCGATTTCTTGCCACTGCAAGCACGCCTGCAGACATACAGCCTGTTTATTTTGTTCCAGCAATCCCGAGAATTTGGATCTAGCTGGATACGGCCCCTCTCCCCTGAAGAATCATGTGGCCGTGAGGAAACGCGTTGGGAGATTTTAACCACACTAAGAGAGTTCACAGAGGAGATCCTTTATACAGATAAGCCTTCTTCTGATCCATCGGACAGCAAGCTCTCAAGTTTGTCAGAGAAAACGGATGACATCCATACAGGTAGGGGGGCACTGAGCCCCATACTCTTGTACCTGTTGGTCACTCATTATTATTACCTGTTGGTCACTAACCTGAAAGGATCTCTAGACAAGAAATTTGATGAACACTCTTTATTCATTATACACACGCATGAACTGCTGTTAATGTCGTATCACTTCACGATACTGGATACAGGCTTTGAATGAGCATCAAAATCTCAGCACATTTTATATATCGTCTGTACAATTGTGTTTTTTCTAAAGTAATTTTTTAAGAGAAACAAGTAAAAGCTATATTTTATATACAAAAAACTCCGGATCTACTTTTCTTTTCTAGAACGATCTATTGTATGCTTGCCAAGAGAGATAAACCACCTGCAATCTCCTGATGTGTGAATAATTATAATAATGCATTTGGAATGTATTGTATGTCTGTAATTGGCTGACTTTGAAATATTGTCACATTTCCTCTGATTGGTTAACCTCAAGCCTACATCCCTTTTGAATTTTATTATTGTAATTGAGTTTGGCAATAAACCTCATAAGAGTATTTTGAGCATACCAGCAGCGTCTGTGTGTTATTCCTCTCATGTTATATCGATAAAACATGATTTGGAAACTGGATAAATCACTGGAGGGCGGGTATCTGTTGACATACCCATTTCAGTCTAATATATTTAAGCTCAGTTGTTGCGTCAACAATTACAAAGGACTTCTTTGAAAACCTTCTAAAGCCTGAGATTCCTAGCCACCTATAGCTGAGAATAAAAGTATATTGTCCTTAGGTCTTCAACACATGATTTCAGAATAAACCAGAAATGTGGCATAATATAATAAATAGCTAGAATGGATTTGGGAAAAATTTATTTCAAATTCAGATTATGTAATTTTCTCATCAGTTGTCTAACAATCAGGAAAAAATGCTATTCTAATATTTTACCATCGACTTTAAATTACCATTTTACTGCAACGTTTTAGCCTAAAAAATATAGTTGCGGAAATGCTTCAAAACACTGTGTGCGAATTTTGTCTAAAAGTTCTAAAATTACAAATATAACTGAGCCTAGTTTATAAAAATCTAGTCCTACAAAGAGAACTCATCCCAATCTTGAAATTTAACATGAATATTGGTTACATTTTTATTGCCATTAAAGTGTCATTTACATGTTCCCTTTTCTCTATTTTATAACTTTACATTTTGAGGATTCGTTTTTCAAAATTATATTTAACACTCCGTTATCTTGTTTTCCTGTGAAATGACTCTATTGCGATGCATCACTCAGAAGATTTAGCATTTTCACATCTAATTCAATAGGCTTATGTTTAATTCCAGCTTGTCAGTTAAATTAAAATAAGATGTTTATAATAGAAACAGACTTTCACTTGTTTGCTCTAGATTACTGCAATAAGTACTCATTAAAATTCATAAGTTTCCCCACATTAAAGGCCACAGCAAAATATGAGCGTACAGTTACAGACAGTCCAGACGACACAGTCTAAGGCCCCATGCACACGACCGTAAAAACGCCCGTAATTACAGGCCCATAGACTTCTATTGGCCACGGGTACCTCCCCGTATGCTTACGGGAAGGTGCCCGTGCCGTTGAAAAATATAGAACATGTCCTATTTCAGGCCATAATTACGGCACGGGCAAGCCCATAGAAGTCTATGGGGCTCCCGTAATTACGGGTGACTACGTGTGTGCACCCGTAATTACGGGAGCGTTGCTAGGCGACGTCAGTGTATAGTCACTGTCCAGGGTGCTGAAAGAGTTAAACGATCGGCAGTAACTCTTTCAGCACCAGGGACAGTGACTGCCGATCACAATATAGATAAAGCTGTAAAAAAAAAAAAAAGACGTTCATACTTACCCAGAACTCCATGCTTCTTCCTCCAGTCCGGCCTCCTGGGATGACGTTACAGCCCATGTGACCGCTGCAGCCAATCACAGGCCAATCACTGGCTGCAGCGTCACATGGACTGCGCGTCATCCAGGGAGGTCGGACTGGATGTCAAGAGAGGGACGCGTCACCAAGACAACGGCCGGGTAAATATGAATTTATTTTACTTTTATTACGGAAAGGGCTGTCCCTTCTCTCTATCCTGCACTGATAGAGAGAAGGGACTGCCGATTACTGCAGTGTAATTTTGCAGAGAAAACGTGCCCGTAAATAAGGGTGGAATACGGGTGACACCGGACCCGTATTTACGGGCACGGGTCCGTAAATACTGGTGCAATACGGGTCGAATACGTGTGACCAAGGACCCGTATTTACGCCAGTATTTACGGGTGGACAAAAATACGGTCGTGTGAATGGGGCCTTATAGAAGCCTGTCAGAATCATGATATACTGCAATACATCAGTATTGCAGTATATAGTGCAAGCGATCTAACGATCGCTAGTTGAAGTCCCCTAGGGGGACTAATAAAAAAATAAAAAGTTTAAAAAAAAAACCTTTTCCCATGTTCCATCTAGAGCATAGTAAAAAAAATAAACATAATTGGCATCGCCGCATCTTATACTGTGTCTTATAGTCCGAAAAATACAGTGTGTATATATACATATATATATATATCAATCCAAAAAATAGGCAGCACACCGTAGTTGAAAGTATATAAAATAAGGGTACTTTATTGCCCCATGTGCGACGTTTCAGCTCTGTCCTCTAGAGCCTTTCTCAAGCTTGAAACGTCGCACATGGGCCAATAAAGTACCCTTATTTTTTACACTTTCAACTACGGAGTGCTGCCTATTTTTTGAATTGCTGCATAATTGGGACCTTGGTCTGTTCCCCAGGGCTTGCACCCACAATTTACCGGTGCTGCTGGATCTTTTGTTTTTATATATATATACATACTTTTTTTTTATTGCGTTCATCGAGCGGGTTGCACAAAGCTGTATTGTGACAGTTTGCACTTTTATGGACGTGGCGATACCAGTTATGTTAACTTTTATTTTTTTAAACATTGCTTTAGGGAAAAATGGTAAAAGGGGGGTTTTTGAACTTTTAATATTTATTTTTTGGAACATTAAGAAAAACTTTATTTAACTTTTTTTATTAGTCCCCCTAAGAAACTTGAACAAGCGATCGTTGTATCGCTTGCATGATATACTTCAATACTAATGTATTACAGTATATCGCTATAATGACAGTCTCCTTTGAAGCCCTGCCAGAGTACAAATGGCCCCAGTCTGCCATATTGACTATTAGCAGCCCCCAATCACGTCGTGGGGAGTCGATGACGCGTCAGAGGGGTCTGCCCTCTGATTCTAGCAATCTAAATGCTGCGGTCGCGTTTCACCGTGGCATTTTAGGTGTTAAATGGGCGGTGGTACGTGGTATGTTTTTAAGGGGTTAATAGAGGGCAGTCCAGACTACGCAGCCAGAATGCTGTTATGGTGGTTGGTCCAGACTTCATAGCCAGACTGATGTTATAGGGAGCTGTCCAGGCTCTTCAGCTGAAATGATGTTTTATGGGATGGTACACACTACACAGCCAGACTGCTATTATTAATATAGGGGAAGGTCCAGACTGCACAGCAAGACTGCTACTGCTATAAGGTTCAGTCCAGACTACACAGCCTTACTGCTGTTATAGGGGCAGTTAAGACTACACAGCCAGAATGCTGTTATAGGGGGTGGTCCAGACTACTGTTATCGGGTGGGCAGTCTAGACTACACCTCTATATTCCCTGCACTCTCAATTCCTGCCAGAAAGGTTGTGTACCAGTGGTTGGTGCATTAGACAGTGTTGGAATGGGAGAAAGTGAGTAAAGCCCTCGACAAAAGTTTCCAATTTGGAGATTTTCTCCAAAGGAAATCTGCAATGTGTGAACATGGAATGGGTTGCCATTGCACTATTTGCCTCATGCAGCGGAAAGGCTAGGTACATCCCAGCAAATATAATCAAATAAATTGATATATAATTGTGAAATATTACATTTTATAATATAGTATAATAACTAGTATAATCAAAATATTTCCAGACTTGTATAGGTAGTCTGTATGTTTGGATATAGTTTAGAATTTTAGAGCAAATACACAAAGAGCGGGAAAGAGAGACATGAGACACAAAGGAGGAATAAGGAGGGAGGCGTGCAAGCCTAGTATAACGCACAACGACACTAATAAATGCTGGATCAATAGTTATTTTTTTCTGACTAAGCACAAGCTGCATTTGATTTTGACACTTTTGCTCTACATTGTAATGTTGCTGACAATAATATAAGAAGGGAATATGACATTATTGATCAAGTTAACCTTCAAACATATGTTTCCAGGCACTCGCTGACTTGGCTATTTAAACTTAAATCCATGTGAGTTATGTGCCCATTGTAAATAACAGCTTTCTTGACTTAATAAGAATACATTGAACTTCTGCTGAGTCACGGTATCATGACTTACAGCGGAATTATACGACAACTGTTCCTTGTAAATGAAATGAAAGATTTAAGACTCTTTTACACTGGCTAATTATTGGGCAAAGGAGCATTCACAGAATGCTTGTTCCCGATGATTGCCCTGTGTAAACAGGGCAGCGATCAGCCGATGAACAAGCAATTGTTCTGCAGTGGAAAATATTATCGTTGTCGTCAGCATATGTCCCTGTGTAAACAGGAAGATATCCTGCCGACATGATAGAAATGTATGGGGACGAGCGATCGGAGTAACGAGCGCTCGTCCCCATACATTACTGATAACGAGCGCGATCAACGAGCTGTCTTGTCGATCGGCGCTCATTGTTAAGGCCAAAATAGACTGGTGTGAACGGATCCTAAGTGTCAGTAGTGTAAAAAATGGAAATAGTTACATTATCTACTTAACCTGTAATTCAATTTGTTGCCTGCAATTTCTACGGAACATTTTTAAGTTAATGGCACAATCCATTGACCCCTAAAGTGCAGCAGTTGATTCTGGTTCAAGGGTGAAGAAAGGGGTTAAGTGCCAGTGATGTGGTTGAGTGCAATGTCACCGGAATTTGATTTTGCCGTAAACCTGTAGGTCCTCATCTGTAGTTATTGAGTGCTTAATAGAACTTCCCTAAATGAAGGAATATATATTCCAGGGAAATAACTGATTTTAGTTAGATTTGAGTTTAGTGTAAACATACATAAAAGCAGGAACACTAGGAATTGCTGTCACATCATATATTAGAGGTGCAATATTTAGAATGATATTTAGTCTACCTATGCTGTGTAAGAAAGCAGAGGGATTGTGGTCACATATCATGGAAAGCCCACATAGCAAAAAAAATTACTGGCATTAGTAATGTCACAGCTGTCATATAAGACTGCTCTGGAGACATATATTGGCCATAAAAACGAGCGCCGATCAGCGAGACAGCTCGTTGATCTGCCCTCATTTGCTTCTTTCACAAGGATCTATGTATTGGGACGAGCGTTCATTACTACGATCGCTCGTCCCCATACATTTTTATCATGTCAGCAGCGCGTCTGCCTGATCTTTGGCACGTGTAAAAGGGCCTTCAGGCCCGGTTCACAATTTGTGATATTTTTTTTTTTCCCTTTTCTGCTGCAAAGGGGAAACCCACATGTAAACTTTTTATATGTGGTAATGCACTTGTCCTATCAGTTTATTTATTCCACTGGTAGTACCAGCTCTTTGGTAAAATTCTGATCAGCCAATATTAACTGGTTGCCGACACAGGACGAGAATGCTAGTCCTGAGCGGCGGGTACTTCGCGCATTAGGACGAGCATTCTCGTCCTGTGTGACAGCCGTCTGTGCGCGCGATCGAGAGTGGGGCAACGGCTGTAATACACAGCCACGGCCCCGCTCTGACAGCGGAGAGAAGAGAAACCTCCTCTCTCCGCCGTTAACCCCTTGAATGCCGCGACAAAAGCTGATTGCGGCGTTCAAGGAGGGGGGACTGCACTTTGATCGCGTCACAGAAAATAACTGTGACGCGATCAAAGCCCATAACTTGTATGGCCAGACAGCCCATGGTCCATTGAAGGACCCCAGTGCTATCTGAACATATTTCCTGTTGTTAGGGCATACTGAGGTATGCCCTAACAACTGCCTGTGTACAATCAGTAACAGGCTAATGTACTGGCATATAGATCTATGCCAGTACATTACAGTTAAAAAAAAAAAAAATAAATGAAAAATCCCTTTATGGGATTAAAAAAAAAAATGAATGTAAAAAAAAATTAATGATAAATAAAAAGTTAAAAAAATACACAGAAATACACATTTTTTATAATAAATAAACGTTTTAAAATATAAGTCCCAAAACATGAAATAATATAGACATATTTGGCATTGCCACGACCGTAACAACAAATCTATAAGATTATTTATGATGATCGGTCTATGGTGTCAAAAAAAAAAATTAAAACTGCTGCGGAACTGCTTTTTTTTTCGCCATTTTCGCCAAAATAAAAATGTATATGAATTAAATGATAATGTATTTGTACCACAAAATGGTACCTACATAAAGTACAACTCGTCCCGCAAAAAACAAAGTCTTATACAACTAAGTCGTACAAAAAATAAAAAAGTTATGAGCATCGGGATGCAAAGAGGGAAATATTAAAAAAATTATTCTGTCTTCAAGGCCAAAATTGGCCGTGTCCTTAAGGGGTTAATGTAACAGAGACAGTCCTTCTTGGATACCCAAACTATTACCAGATATAACTGAGTACAGTACAACTACGTAGCTTTCTATAGTGCTGACAGTGGAGAGCTACATGTATAATGAGTATTGTTATTAAATGGAGACTACTGCACTAGCTCAGCTACATGAACTATAATCTTGTCTTGAGGAGTGCCTCTTTCCGCAAAAATATGGACCTTATCATCGAAAAGTTTATTAAATTATAACTTCCTTTTATATGTTTTACCAAAACCCACGAAAGTTTGTTACTTTTAGCTCTGTACAACCTCCAAGCTGTACGGAGTCGTAATATGGCAACTATAGAAGCTGTACCGTTATGTGTCTACTTTCATACAGAAGCATATGGTTTATTTTATCGGTGTCGTATTACAGAACAATTCTCCCCTATAAGCATTGTTTCTAGGGGAGAATATCTTCATACAGAACGACCAGGATTTTGCCAAACGGAGTGTGAATAAGGCCTCACACTGGAAATGATACCTAGAATTTGTTTGCTTGTAATGGGAAACACCACTGTTATTTGCGCTAGTTGTTATGTCTGCTCCAAATTATTTGCTTGTGAAATTGGGAGTATGTTTTGCCTGTGGTAGATAAATTAGATTAAAAAATGAAGATAATAAAAATTGCTTTAAAAAACAATAAAAATTAACAAAAGAGAATAAAATCAAATGTGGGATTTTTATTCATATAGATTTTTTATGTACTGTCATATAACACTGTCTGTTGTGTGCTTGATTTTCTGGGATAAAGAAATTTTCCAGGATAAAGTTTTTCTTGAAGAATTAGACTGCTTTTTAATATAACATTTGTTAAAAAATTCCCTTCCTGCCCACAGCACCTACTGAACTAAGTGCCTCCCCATCCATCCTCAATGTCTGTGCAATGTACGTTACACCTGTACATTGCATATAAAATCTTTCCCTGCTGCAGCCTTGATATATATGTGACTTACCTGCAGTATGGAAAGCATGTTTGTATATGGTTTAGTGGATGCCATAGGGAGGGAAGGCGGGGATTTTTTTTAACAAACATTCTAATAAAAAACCTTTTTATTCTTCAGAGCCAAGAGGGCTTAAAAAAACAACATACATCTCGAACAACCCCTTTAAAGTGGAAATCCCAACAAGAAAAACTATTGTAGTGCAGAACTGTGCAATATAATCGTTTTTCTAAATCATTTCATTAGAGTGCATTGATGTTAAATAGTCCATGGTCACGGTCTATGCTGCAGGCTGTACATGACTATACTGTAGGAGATAGATCATCCTTCTCTGTCTCCTAGCTCCCATCTTCAGTTGGGGGTCAGTATTGTAGGTAGAGGTGTAACTAAGGGTGTGTGCACACACACTAAATACGTCCGTAATTGACGGACGTATTTCGGCCGCAAGTCCCGGACCGAACACAGTGCAGGGAGCCGGGCTCCTAGCATCATACTTATGTACGATGCTAGGAGTCCCTGCCTCTCCGTGGAACTACTGTCCCGTACTGAAAACATGATTACAGTACGGGACAGTTGTCCTGCAGAGAGGCAGGGACTCCTAGCATCGTACATAAGTATGATGCTAGGAGCCCGGCTCCCTGCACTGAGTTCAGTCCGGTACTTGCGGCCGAAATACGTCCGTCAATTATGTGTGCACATACCCTTAAAGGGTTTTCACAGTTATAAGAAATTGATGGCCTATCCTCAGGATCGGTTAACAATATCTGATCGGTGGGGGTCCGACTGGCGTCACTCCCGCTGATCAGCCGTTTTGAAGGGGCTTTAAAGCTCCTGAACTTCAATGCAAAATCTGCATAACTTAGCTAAAAAATCACGAACAGTCAACCTTTTTTACAGACAAATTTTAAAACCATAATGAATGATAAAGATTTTAAGTTGTCGTTATTTAATGTCTATAGCGCAGATACTAATATGAACACATTAGCATTATTTACTTTCATTATAAACTGCACGATATCCCCCAGCTTTAAAATAATCACGGACACAACATTTTTTTATTTCCCCTATTTCTACAGGGCTGACCAGGAATTTACAAATTGTTGGCAAACCAGAATAGGGCCCCCCAACTACCATGTGCCATTTATAGGTGTCTTCTTAAGGAGCATAGGTGAGATACCATTTCTAATGTGATGCAGGTAACCACAGTAAATTAAAGTTTAAAAATATTGCAAACATTTGTGTATTACAGCATAGATGTCTATATAACCGTTTAAGTCAATAAAACAGAATCCCTAGAGTACTATCTTTTTTTAGTGCTGTTTTAAACATTTCCATTTTTTATTCTTTAGCATGAAGGTGAAATATTTGTATTCATCAAAGCTGACAAAATGCACAGAGGAATAGTCAGAAAAATAAATGGTAAATGCTCAAGGCAAATGGCACTTAACCTCTCAACCACGCAAGCATTTACTATTAGACAAGAGGTTAATGACTGCGATGGCCTCTTTTGTGTCTTTCTTTCTAAAGTAAAAGTATTCTGCTGATATATTTCTTTTCACAAGGCCATATGTTAATATTTTATCCTGCCAGCCTCAAAAGACACCCATATTATAATATATCTTTAATATTAACTTTTCTACCCATTTGTTTCTTTTCCTTCACTCAGCATGTATAGATTTCTTATACAGGAGATGTTTCCGGCATCTTACATTTGCCTTGGCAACAGTGCTGCCCAATCCACCTGCCAAATACTGCTGGATAATCATACATTCTGGATTATTTGATAGTCCAAAAAATAAATAAAAAGCATTTACTTGAATAAAATGCAAACAAATAATACAATACATGAGCATGATGGTTTAGTTGTATGCACTATTGCCTATCATCCCAAAACCTACTCATGGATTAATTGACATACTAGAAAATCGCCCCATGTGTATGTCTGAGATCAGTGGTGTACAGTACAGAGGCCCTTTATGGTCGGCTGCCTGGGGCCCGAGGCTTCTGGCCGCCCAAAGACCACTTCGCAGTTTTGTCACGGACGCGAATACAATAGACATCGCTGGCAAGTTAAGGGAATTGTCAGTCCTTTCCCCGTTATTCTGCCTTTTTTTTTTATGCTGGTGGCCTTTTTATGCAGGTGTCCTGTTCTTTTTTATGAATGATGGCGCTTGCATAATTCCACTGGATGCGATCTGGTCAGAAGAGATCAGGCCGGCATCTTCAGATAAGAGGACGGCGCTGGAATGGGGACAGGTAAGTATGGCCCTAACTACAGGGGGTTAACTCATTCTACAAGGGGGGCTGTGTGCCGTATCTACAGGAGGCTATGTGGCGCTATCTACAAGGGGAGGCTGATGGCGCTATCTACAAGGGGGTGGTGCTATCTATAGGGGGCTGTGTGGCACTATCTAAAGGGGGCTGTGTGGCCCTATCTATAGGGGGGTGGCACTATTTACAGATGGGTTGTATGCCATTATCTCCAGGGGGGCTGTATGTGATGCTATTTACAGGCAATGGCGGATTATAATATGGGCGGTTCGGTCGGCCGCCCAGGGCCCGAGGCTGCCAGGGTGCCCATCTCGGCCCGAACCGCACACAATCTTAAAAAACTATGCAGCGCTGCCCGCTTCTAACTGAATCTGCGTCCGCAGGACGCAGATTCAGTTGGGTTGAATGCTGGAGCCTCGCTCCAGCATTCACTCTGCCGTGAGCGGCTCGGTGCAGGCAGGCGCGATGTAGTGACGTCATTGCGCCTGTCTGCACGGAGTCACTCACAGCACAGTGCAGAGGAGGAGAAGCATCCCCCACCGTCGTGGGAACCGGGATAGGTAAGTAATTATGTTTTTTTTATTTATTAGGTACGCACATATGAAGGCATTATACTGTCACATCTATGGGGCATTATACTGTGTCACATCTATGGGGCATTATACTGTGTCACATCTATGGGGCATTATACTGTGTCACATCTATGGGACATTATACTGTGTCACATCTATGGGGCATTATACTGTGTCACATCTATGGGGCATTATACTGTGTCACATCTATGGGGCATTATACTGTGTCACAGCTATGGGGGCATTATACTGTGTAACATCTATGGGGCATTATACTGTGTTGCGGCTATGGAGGCATTATACTGTGTGGAGGCAGCTATGAGGGACATTATACTGTGTAGAGGCAGCTATGGAGGCATTATACTGTGTCACAGCTATGGGGGCATTATACTGTGTCACATCTATGGGGGCATTATACTGTGTTGCAGCTATGGAGGCATTATACTGTGTGGAGGCAGCTATGAGGGACATTATACTGTGTAGAGGCAGCTATGGAGGCATTATACTGTGATGCCGCTATGGAGGCATTATACTGTGATGCCGCTATGGAGGCATTATACTGTGTCACAGCTATGGGGACATTATACTGTGTCACAGCTATGGGGACATTATACTGTGTCACAGCTATGGGGACATTATACTGTGTAGAGGCAGCTATGGAGGCATTATACTGTGTCACAGCTATGGGGGCATTATACTGCGTTGCAGCTATGGGGGCATTATACTGTGTCGCAGCTATGGGGGCATTATACTGTGTCACAGCTATGGAGGCATTATACTGTGTAGAGGCAGCTATGGAGGCATTATACTGTGTCACAGCTATGGAGGCATTATACTGTGTTGCAGCTATGGGGGCATTATACTGTGTCGCAGCTATGGGGGCATTATACTGTGTCACAGCTATGGAGGCATTATACTGTGTTGCAGCTATGGGGACATTATACTGTGTAGCAGCTATGGAGGGCATTATACTGTGTCACAGCTATGGATGGCATTATACTGTGTCACAGCTATGGAGGCATTATACTGTGTCACAGCTATGGAGGCATTATACTGTGTCGCAGCTATGGAGGCATTATACTGTGTTGCAGCTATGGGGGCATTATACTGTGTCGCAGCTATGGAGGCATTATACTGTGTCGCAGCTATGGAGGCATTATACTGTGTCGAGGCTATGGGGGCATTATACTGTGTCGCAGCTATGGGGGCAATATACTGTGTCACAGCTATGGATGGCATTATACTGTGTCACAGCTATGGAGGCATTATACTGTGTCACAGCTATGTAGGCATTATACTGTGTCGCAGCTATGGGGGCAATATACTGTGTAGCAGATATGGGGATATTATACTGTGTCGCAGCTATGGAGGCATTATACTGTGTTGCAGCTATGGGGGCATTATACTGTGTCATAGCTATGGGGCATTATACTGTGTCGCAGCTATGGGGGCATTATACTGTGTAGAGGCAGCTATGAAGGGCATTATACTGTGGGGGCAGCTATGGGTGGCAATATACTGTGGGGGCAGCTACGGGGGACATTATACTGAGCAATTACAAGAGCTGCAGGTCCAAGGGGGGAGACGCTGTGTAGCACAATATACAAGGGGGGATTGTTGTATAGCACTATATAGAAGGGAGCGCTGTGTATCACTATATCTAAGGGGGATTGCTGTGTAGCACTATATACAAGAGGGGGAGGGCTATGTGACGCTATTTACAGAGGGGGAGGACTGTGTAGCGCTATTTACAGAGGGCTGTGTGTGGTGCTTACTACAGTGTTTGCAAAATTGAAAGAAATTGGACCCTTGGTAGCTGGCAGGCCTGATACAACAAATGAAAAACGGGTGCCTCTGGCACCCGTTTTTCATTTACTACAGTGTTTGACACAATTATATTCAGTCTATGGGGCTATAATATTTAGGGACACAGTGTTTGTACTATTTTATTCAGGGGCGCAGTGTTTGGTGCTATTATATTTAGGGGCACAGTGTGTGGCACCATGATAATATTATCTTTGTTTATAGGTGTGGAAATGTTGGAAAAGTGAGGAGCCAAAGACATCTAAGTGGAAAATTCTGCAGAAATGGGTCATGGCCGGGAAAAGTCGTCATGAAGTCTGGACTGGATGGAGAAGAGGAAAAAAACTACATCGTCACCTGTGAGTCACTAGATTTATAGACAATCTGTCATCTCTACTGACATGTTTATTATAGGAAATCCTTGTATTTCACAAAGTCTTTGTGCAGTCCAGGACTGATAGACAAATAAGTGTTACTATTCCCCTTGTCAGGAGAATGTGTCCCTACACGGTGCGATACTGTCAGCGATGGTTGGAGACTGTCAGTATGTGGGGACACAGCCTTTTGACAAGGGGAGTAGTAACACCCATTTGTTAATGTCTGGACAAAAAGGAAGTGTTAACAATAGTTACAGGGCTGCGGTGGAGAAGGGGAGCCCAACTATGGGTAACAGCCCAGGGCCTATGGTCTACTTAATCCGCCACTGTCTACAGGCAGCTGTGTGTCGCTGTCTACAGGGGTCTGTGTGGTTATTTTAATAGGGGGGCTGTGTTTGATGCTATCTACAGGGAGATGTGTGGGGCACTATCTACAGCAGGGCTATTTGGCACTATCTACAGGGGGCTGTGTGTGAGATGCTATCTACAACTGGGTGTGTGTGGCACTTTCTACAGGGGGCTGTGTGTGGTGCTATCTACAGGGGCTGTGTGTGGAGCTATCTATCGGCGGCTGTGGACAAAGAGAACAGAAGATTGGAGCAGCACTGTGAATAAACGCCTAACTAGGCTGGTGCAAATTTGGGTCAAGGTGCACATGTGATCAGTGGTAGTCAAGACAACAACGTCAAATGACGCAGTTACGAGTCAAGCACAGTAGTGGGCGTGACTGCGTACATGCGTCACTATCCCATGAAGCGAAAAGACGCCATTATTAAAAAGGGAAAACAGTAGAGTGAATGGGATTCGAAATCTTACTGTATATAATAAGCGAGAAAACACTTGATTTTTGATGCTCCGTCCATAACCACAACAAGGGCATTAACGGTCTATTCGCGTACATTGCGAAAAACGTTTAGATAGTCTATTTATATTGGTACAGACCAGAAAAGTATTAAGTCCCTAGGCACAGACTGTAACCCACATGTCTTATGCGGGAACAATCTGTGTCAAAAGTACCCATCACATCATCAGGTGGTGGTTTCCCACACCGGAGGATTTGTGATGGACACTAAATTCAGGGATCCATTTTAATTAAAGAAATCTGCTCATTGTATATGTATTAATTATAAAAAGAGGGGAATGGAGCTGTACACTAATCAAAGTAATCATAAACGCCAGCGATCCCTTGTGTGAACATGGACAAAGCATCTGGAGTCAATATATCTTAAAAAAAGGCAAATATTTTCACATGTGCAGATATACAGTAGAGGCGTTATTATTGAGGTAAGATTATAACATATGAGTCCAAACTTTCCAATTCCAGATCGTGTGTGTCCAGTCACATTATGTTATTGACAATCTAAAAAGAGAATAGTGGACGCATGTACGCAGTCATGTCCACTACTGTGGTTGACTCGTACTGCGTCATTTGACATTGTTGTCTTGTTGTCTTGACGACCACTGATCACATGTGCACCTTGACCCAATTTGTGGGTTAGTTAGAGGCATGCGCAGTTTGAAGTTTAGAACGCCGATAATGGAGGATATGCAACACATATGAGTCCAGCTATAACGATTTCCCTCTTTTCTAGATTGGTGAGTGCCAGCTGTCTGTGTTTTTAATAATCACATTGTTTATATTCAATTAACTTTTAAACACTTTTTGTCAATTGTGGATGCTACATTTTATGAAAAGAAGTATGCCATACCATGTCTTATTCCTAATATCACAGATTTTTATGTCACTGATCACTTTATATGATTGGATGTTAACAAAAACTGTAGTTATTCTATTATCACATACTGATTTATTGCACTGATTGTTTGGGCTGTGCCCTCTATTTATACGTATGTATTCCTAACACACATTGCTTGAAAATGCCTTCATAGAGGAGGTGAAACGTTGCGGTCTTATGTTGGATGAATAAATGTCCTTTCTTTCAGTGCTGCTTCTTTTGGCTATAGGGGGATGTGTGTGGTGCTATAAACATTGGGGGTGTATGGCGCCATCTACAAGGGGCTGTGTGTGGTGCTATCTACAGGAGGGCACCGTGTTTGCGGTACTTTACTTTATGAAAGGTAATAGATGAGAGGCCACCAATCACACGTGTAATATGTGAAAGATAGACCACATTGGTGGTCAAGTTTCGCCAGCATTCTGGCTTCTTCTAGACCCCTAGAAGAAGCCCGAATGCTGGCGAAAGGCGCGTCGGGTGCTCAGTATTTTTAATATTCTAATGTGCAACTGTAATGGCAGGGGGGTAGGGAAACAGACAGTGAGCCCTAATCTACCCACCACTCAGTCCCTGCCTGCTTGCAACGACCCGCCCTAGGCGACGGGGTACAACTGGGCGACGGTCCCTACGCTCAGTAGGTGCACGACAGACAAACAGACAAGGGGACACAAGCAAAGGGAAATGGGGCAGTTGCCCACGGCAACACCGTGAGCAACAAGAGAGGTGAACGAGCCGAGTCAAAGCAGGAATGTACGAGGTACCAAACGCAGAGCAGGAGAGTAGTCAGTAAGCCGGGGTCAGTATGAAGCAAGGTCAAATAGCTAGGAGCTGCAGCAAGGCCAGGAAACCACACGAGAAGAATCACAAGCAAAGGAGGAACAGGAAAGGCAGGTATAAATAGACAGAGGGCGGGAGCTAGCTCCGTCTGGCCAGGCTGCGATAGGCTCTCCCACTCCTAAGCCTGCCATCCTGAGTGGTGGAAGATGGAGTCAGTCTCAGAGACATAGAACCAGGTGCAGACTGATTACCCATGGGCGTATACACAGAAGTTGTAACTGGCAGATCCTTTACAGCAACAATATGGCCTCTAGCTATACAGTACATTACTAGATTGTACGCAGCTAACCTCACTGCCACAATCGGACAGGCTATCAGCTGTCCTGTACGTGTACTAGCGAGGTCTCGCGAGACTTGAACGCAACCTCGTCTAGCTCTAACCTAGCAGCAGAGCGTAATTCAGTGCACACCTGCCTTCACCGTCTGCCAGACCCTGACATCGTCTCCGGCATCTCACACCGGACGGTCATTGCAGCTACAGCCGACTACCTGTCCATGGGGAAACCGGCCAGGCACGATCTAGTGAGAATCTCTCGCCCCTGCTGCTTTCTAGTTCCGGACGGTACCCACCGCACTGCCACTCTGCTGACCCAGGCAGAGCACTACTGCGGGGGTCTGCTCCGTCCAGACTCCAGTCAACCGCTCCGGACGATTGTCCTGCACCGCTGCTTCAGCTCTGCCTCGCTGGGGCACCGCTGCAGCATCACATTTCGTCCGAATTGGTTGGGCACCAGCTCCAGACGGCATTACTCACATTGCTGCTCTGCTCTCCCAGGGAGCGCCGCTGTGGGAGATCGCATTTTCTAGATCTCATTCAGATAGTGCTGCATGCCAACTGCATGGTAGCACAGCAATTACATGCTATTCATATCGTGGTTACAGTAACAGTGATATACATATGCCACACTGTTTATTTGGCCTACAAAGTATGTGAGTTTGGGTTAGATTGTGAGCCCCATTGGGGACAGGGACTGATGTGAGTGTCAATCTATGTTGGTGCTATATAAGTAACATAAAATTAATAAATTATAAATTATCTCTGCTCAGTTTTCTGTGTTTGCTGTTGAGATGTTTTCATGTTTTTGATCTTTCAGTTCTGCGTTAGGCAAATTCAGATTTTTTGAATTTGAAGGTACCATATTAAATTAATCCGTAGAAGGATTATAATTCATTTAAAGAACGTCTCCACATGGTTATGACGACTGTAAGAGAAAGTCTTGTGCTCATTTGTCATTCATTGGCTTCAGGTATTTCCTATCTTTCTAGTGCAGGATACAGATTTTAAGAAGAAATGGTAGTACTACTTAAATAGTATGATACAGTGATTAACCCCTTCCCGACAATTGCCATATGGATACGTCATGGAAAGCTAGTGCTTCCCGCATTTTGCCGTACCCATACACCAAATGCTTGGCACCGGTTCAAAAGCTGAGCCAGTGCCATCATCGCCGGATGTCAGCGGTATCTTACATCTTAATAAATGCCTTGAGGGGTGTAGTTTCCAAAATGGGGTCACTTCTCAGGGGTTTCTTTTTATTATTTCACATCTGAGCCCTGCAATTGTGAACCAATACTTTGTAAATCGCCGAATTAGGCCTCAATTTTACATGGTACTCTTTCACTCCTGAGCCCTGTCAAATGTCCAGGCAAAAGATTAGGGTCACATGTAGAGTGTTTCTAAAACCGGGAAACACAGCTTAATAGTTAGAGAGTTGTCTAGTTATGGTGGCACAAGCTGGGCACCACATATTGGCATATCTATGGAAGAAATCCCATTTTCACTCTGCAACATCGAATGCACACTAATTTCTACAAAACACCTGCGGGGTTAACATGCTCATTACACCCCTAGGTGAATGCATTGAGGGATGTAGTTTCCAAAATGGGGTCACTTCTGGAGGGTTTTCAGTGTTTTGGTCCCAGAAACCAATCCAGCAAAATCTGTACTCCAAAAGCCAAATGGCGCTCCTTCTCTTCTGAGCGCTGCCGTGTGCCCAAACAGCAGTTTATGACCACATATGGGGTATTGCCGTACTCTGGAGAAATTTCTTTACAAATATTGGGGTTCTTTTTTCCTTTATTTGTTGAGAAAATGAAAAATTTAGAGCTAAAGCTGCATCTTATTGAAGAAAAAGGATTGTTTTTATTTTCATTGCCCAATTCTAATAAATTCTATGAAACACATGTGGGGTCAAAATGCTCAGTACACCCCTAGATGAATTCCTCAAGGGGTGTAGTTTCCTAAATGGAGTCACTTTTTTGGCGTTTTCATTGTGCCGTGTTTCCAAACAGCCATTTATGACCAAATGTGGGGTATTGTTTTACAAATTTTGCAGTGCTTTTTCTCCTTCAGTCCTTGTGGAAATTAGAAAAAATCAGCTAAACCTACATTTTCTTTGAAAACATTTAGATTTTCATTTTCAGGGCCTACTTCCAATAATTTCTGCAAAAAACCTGTGGGGTCAAAACGCTCACTATACCCCTAGACAATTTCCTCAATGGGTGTAGTTTCCAAAATGGGGTCACTTGTGTGGGGTTTCCACTGTTTTGTCCACTCATGGGCTTTGAAAATGTGACCTGGCCTCCGCAAACCATTCCTGATAAATTTGAGCTCCAAAAGCCAAACGGCGCTCTTTCCATTCTGAGCCCTGCCATGTGTCCAAACATCTGTTTATGACCACACGTGGGGTATTGTTTTACTCGGGAGAAATTGCTTTACCAATTTTGCAGTGCTTTTTCTCCTTTAGTCCTTGAGGAAATGAGAAAAAAATCACTAAACCTACATTTTCTTTGGAAAAAATTTAGATTTTAATTTTCACGGCCTACTTCCAATAATTTCTGTAAAAAACCTGTGGTGTCAAAATGTTCACTATACCTCTAGATAATTTCCTTGAGTTGTATAGATTCCAAAATGGGGTCACTTTTGGGGGACTGTTTTGGCACCGCAAGAGCCCTTCAAACCTGACATGGTGCCTAAAATATGTTCTAATAAAAATAAGGCCCCAAAATCCACTAGGTGCTCCTTTGCTTCTGAGGCCGGTGCTTCAGTCTATAAGCATGCTAGGGCCACATGTGGGATATTTCCTAAAACTGTAGAACCTGGGCAATAAATATTGAGTTCTATTTCTCTGGTAAAACTTTCTGTGTTACAAAAAAAATGTATTAAAAATTTATTTCTGCAAAAAAATATGACATTTTTACATTTCACCTCTACTTTGCTTTAATTCCTGTGAAACATCTAAAGGGTTAAGAAACTTTCTAAATTCTGTTTTGAATACTTTGAGGGGTGAAGTTTTTAAAATGGGGTGACTTTTTGGGGGTTTTCTAATATATAAGGTTCTCAAAGCCACTTCACAACTGAACTGGCCCCTGTAAAAATAGCCTTTTTAAATTTTATTGAAAATGTGAGAAATTGCTGCTAAAGTTCAAAGCCTTGTAACTGCCTAGAAAATTAAGAGGATGTTCAAAAAATGATGCTAATCTAAAGTAGATATATGGGGGATGTTAATTAGCAACAATTTTGTGTGGTATAACTGCCTGTCTTACAAGCAGATACATTTAAATTTAGAAAAATGCTAATTTTTGAAATTTTTCGCAAAATTTTTGTGTTTTTCACAATTAAATACTGAACGTATTGAGCAAATTTTGCTAGTAACATAAAGTCCAATGTGTCACGAGAAAACAAACTCAGAATCGCTTGGATAGGTAAAAGCATTCCGAAGTTATTACCACATGTGAGATTTGAAAAATGAGGCTCTGTCAGGAAGGTCAAAAGTGGCCAAAAATGGAAGGGGGTTAACCCTGTCCCACAAATGGACGTAACTGTACATCCAATTTAGCGATACACCACCACAGATAGGCATACAGATATGGCCATCGGATTGCGTAAGCACAGGAGCTGTGTCCGTACCATCTGCAGCGGGTTATAGCTGTAATTCACAGCTGACATCCCGCTGCATCAGCTGGGATTGGAGTTAACTCAACTCAAGTATTTCACGTTTTTTCCAGTGCAGGATACAGATTTTAAGACGAAATGGTAGGAGTTTGATATTAATGACCCCCTAAAAATAATAGGAGGCAGTGATTAAGCTTAATTTATATAAAACTGGAAAATATCCTGGAAGGAGGAGCACAATGTGTTATCTAAAATGGTGTTAGTGCCAGTAAAATTCTGCTATCCATCTGTCCATCAGGTAGCAAATAACAGAGGCCTAAGTTGATAAACTTCCACCTAGACCTGATTCAGAGTCCTCCTACTGCTGTGTGCCTTAACTAGGGAACTTATTTGTGCCGTGTTTGCCTCCCAGCGATGTGATGTGCTGACATCTTCTCTTTTAAGCTCTACGCAATTCTGTCTCCCTTTCTACGTCTTTTTTCCATGCCACCCTTGGTACCCAGCCAATGCATTTCCATGATGTCCCTTGTCCTAAGTTTTCAGCAGAGCTGAATTCTTATGAGTTCATTTGCTTGTTCATTTGCTTTGAAGGGTCAAAACTAGTAGTGACGGATCATTGACAAATCGATCCAAACCTAATTTTTCTGACATCACTTCCTGACAGTTCAACCATTGTGGAAACATTCAGATATGTTTCTCACCATGTACTATGGAGAATTAGTATTCTATACTACTACACATCCACAACTGCCTCTACACTAATGGAAATCATTCCCTAAATATACCATACACTTTACACTGTGCTTCAGAAAATAAAATGTCATAGCAGATGTTGGTTTACCTGGTAGATGTAGTTAAATGTCAGATCCAAAGTACTTCATGTCTTGTGTTGAGCGTTGGCTAAATAAGATTTCACGATGTTCCCATTGTTTTGTCTTTTTTTTTATTTTGATTTGCTTAGAAATTTTTGAAGTGCCTTTGTGATGTAGATAAAGGTTTATAAAGGAATCTTACGGCTCTAATACTGTTAAATTTAAGAATACCTGTATTTAGGACATAAACTGAAACACTGGCTTGCATTGAGAGCCTAGTCTCCTCCATCTGTAATGCCCGTGGCTGCACCGGACCTCGTTGACGAACTTTGACCCATGAGTACCCTGGACTATAAGAGGGGTCCAGCCCCCTAGTTCTATGCCTGAGCGTTGTTGTGTTCCCTAGTTTGTCTATGTGATGGCCTCCTAGTGTGTTACCTTTTCCAGTCCGTGCTCCAGTGCCTGTTCCAGTCCCTGTACCGTTTCCAGTTCCTGTTCCTGTTTCTAGCATTTCATACATTCTCGGTCTAGCACTGAGCTGTGCCAAAGTCGTGCCGTGCTGCACCCACGTCTGACCTACTTCACCTCGTTTGATATCTACCTGCTGCCTAGTCCTAGCCGAACCTGCCCTGCTGCTGTCTGTGCTGCCACAGGTATCTATAGAACTATAGACTCTCACCTGCTCCCTATTGGCGAGCTGCCTTACTGCCAAGGCGGTACGGCCGAGTGGGTCCACAGACCCTTTGTGACCCATCTTTGTTCCTAAGGAGCACTTCTTTGTTTTTTAACATTACTTAACATATATAAATTTTCTCTACACTTTAAGTCACATTCCTTGTTACTCAGATTACATAAGGCAGTGCCTGGAGAATTTATAGACACCTCATATAAAAAGCCATTCTGAAAGTGTATAATCTTAAACACATATGCTGTGGTGTGTGATCTCACTTTAATTAATTAATGGTTTATGTGTAAAGGATCTGCCAGACACAGCTTCTGTGTCGACGCCTGTGGTTAATCAGTCTGCATTGGGCCTAGGTCTGATAGAGTGACTCCATCTGCCTCCACTCAGGCTGAGGAGAGGGAGAACCTATCACAGCCTGACCAGACGGTTCTAGCTCCCGCCCTTGGTCTATTTATACCTTCAGTTGTTGCTTGTCCTTTGCCTGTGATTTTCCTCTTTTTCCTGGCTCTGCTGCTCCTGCTATTATTATTGACCTTGCTTCATTTTGTCCCTGGCTTTACTGACTACGCTCCTGCTCTGCATTTGGTACCTCGTACACTCCTGGTTTGACTCAGCTCGTTCACTACTCCTGTTGCTCGCGGTGTTGCCGTGGGCAACTGCCCCATTTCCCTTAGCTTCTGTGTACCCTTGTCTGTTTGTCTGTCATGCACATATTGAGCGTAGGGACCATCGCCCAGTTGTACGCCGTCGCCTAGGATGGGCCATGCAAGTAGGCAGGGACTGAGTGGCGGGTAGATTAGGGCTCACCTGTCTGTCTCTCTACCCCGTCATTACATTATGAGCACCTTTTAGGGTCTGGTAAACCTTGTATTCTATTATGTAAAGTGAAGCTATACCTTATATGCATATGCCCGCGGAATTTACTTCCCACACAACGCCGCAAATGTATGAAATGGGGATGGCAACGGCTCACAAGCTGATCCCGCACTATTCCAAGCGGGTGTCAACTGTAAGATACACCTGACACCCTGGTGCAACGGCCAGAATTAGAGTTGACCAGTTGTTTAACTAATTAGATGCAGCGGTCAATAGAAACATTGGCACCTATATGGTAGGGGGCTCCCTCTGGAACGCCACATTGCACGATCGGTTGCCATAGAAGTCGGGGGCCTAGCAAATGCCCCCAGGTCTGCCATGTACATCGGCATGTTAGGCAGCATGTTAGGGTATGTGCACACGATAACTGCAATTACGTCTGAAAATATGGAGCTGTTTTCAAGGGAAAACAGCCCCTGAATTTCAGACGTTTTTTGAGCAACTCGCGTTTTTCGTGGCGTTTTCGTGGCGTTTTTTACGTCCGTTTTTGGAGCTGTTTTCATTGGAGTCTATGAGAAAACAGCTCCAAAAACGTCCAAAGAAGTGTCCTGCACTTCTTTTATGAGGCAGTCATTTTACGCGTCATCGTTTGACAGCTGTCAAACGACGACGCGTAAATTACAGGTCATCGGCACAGTATGTCGGCAAACCCATTCAAATGAATGGGCAGATGTTTGCCGACGTATTGGAGCCGTATTTTCAGGTGTAAATCGAGGCATAATACATCTCGTTTACGCCTGAAAATAGGTCGTGTGAACCCAGCCTTAGTATAAAACTGACAGACATAATACACTGCACTACAGAAGTAGTGCAGTGCATTGTTTAAGCGATCAAATCATTGCATGTTCCAATTACGCCGAACCTTCCCTCCCCATGTGCAAATTTAATGAAAAAAAGACTGACAAAGCTGCTACCCTCTTTCCATATGCTCTCCACTCCATTGACACCCCACTTTTGTTGCAGAAATGTTTCTACTTTCCCATTTATTTGAATGAGGCTTGCAGAAATCCATGCACATGCTTTAGAGTGGGATTCAAATTTTTAACAACAGTTTCCTATTTGACTGGCAAAGATATGTGTGTGGGGTTTCCTTTAGTGTAGTGTGCTGCAGCAAATTAGTCCTACCTTAATAAGCATAAATTAAATAATGACAATATTCGAAATGTACTTTATTTTAATATGAAATTTAAATAAATGCATACAAATAAATCCAGTACTGATCAGACGTAGTCAGAGGCAGAATAAACAATAACAATCAGTGATTCACAGTTGATGACTTCTCTGATTGGAGTCAATCACCTTCCCTTTCTTCTACATCCAACCTAGACCACTATGACGATTTCTGCCGGACACAACTCACCAGCAGATTTTTCTGCCTAGATGTCTTTGGCTCCTCGCTTATGCAGCACATCCTCACAAAGCAATACAAATTCCTCATAGTGCCACACATTGTGCCCTCCTAAATCTAGTAGCTCCACACACTGTGCCCCCTAAAATTAAAGTGCCATACAATGTGCCCCTAATATAATAGTGCCACACACAGTGCCCCTTAAATATAATAGTGCCACACACTGAGCATCATGAATATTATAACCACTATACTGTCCCCCCTGAAAATAAGGGTATGCGCACACACACTAATTACGTCCGTAATTGACGGACGTATTTCGGCCGCAAGTACCGGACCGAACACAGTGCAGGGAGCCGGGCTCCTAGCATCATACTTATGTACCATGCTAGGAGTCCCTGCCTCGCTGCCGGACAACTGTCCCTGTCCCGTACTGAAAACATGATTACAGTACGGGACAGTTGTCCTGAAGCGAGGCAGGGACTCCTAGCATCGTACATAAGTATGATGCTAGGAGCCCGGCTCCCTGCACTGTGTTCGGTCCGGTACTTGCGGCCGAAATACGTCCGTCAATTACGGACGTAATTAGTGTGTGTGCACATACCCTAATAGTGACACACATGGTAACTGCTGAAAATGACAGTGCCACAAACAGTGATTATTTTACTAATGAGTATAAATTTTGGAAGCAGAAGGAGATATATAAAATAGGACAGATCCTTAAAGGAGGACTAAAACTGTTCCATGAGCTAGCTAGGGAATATGGACTTGAGGAGAAAAATAGATTATGGTTCTTACAGCTCAGACATGCACTTGGTCATACATGGAGGGAAATGACAGAAGAGTTTGAGGAGAACCCATTTGTAACCTTGATGATGGGATAGAGGAATGTGGTAGGAAAGGGAGACTCTCAAAGATATATAAAGTAATGAGTGATAAAAAGAGTCAAACTATTCTATCCCCTGCTCAGGTGAGATGGATACAAGATATGGGGGGAATAAGACGGCTACAATGGAAGAGAATACTTGGGAATATTCCTAAACTATCTCATGGACCTCAACTTAGGGTCACACAACTCTTCATTGTTAATAGGGTGCATTATTCACCATATAGGTTGGCTAAAATGTTTAAAGATCGGAAAAGTAAACTATCTCAAGTGTGCAGGGGAAGAGGCAGACTTAATCTATATGTTGTGGTCATGTCCCCAAATAGAGAGATTCTGGGAGGATATCCATAACCCCTAGGTGCACCACGACGCAACTGTATGTCCTGGTGGCCAGTGTGCACTGGGAACCGGGAGGCCAGCTGTCCAAAACAGCTGACACTCCACTGTTGCCGATCAGTGGCTCGTTTCCACTGATTTAGGCAATTAACCCCTTAAATGCGGTGATCGATTGCAATCGCCGCATTTTAGGGGTTTCTAGCACATCTGCAGACCTCACAATGAAATCAGGAGGTTTGCAGATGGCTAGCATGGCGACCGGAGGCCAAGTAATGGCCTCCGTGTCTGCCATGTATGGAAGCCAATCAGGACCAGCCTCCTGATAGACTTCCTTTTAGAGTGACAGGAAGTCACTGTGTCTTTCCCGATGCACACTGTCGGTGACAGTGTGCATCGGGAACCGGGAGGTCAGCTGTCCACGACATCTGACACTCCACTGTTGCCAATCAGTGGCTCATCGCCGCTGATTTAGTCAATTAACCCGTTAAATGCGGTGCTCGATTGCGATCGCAGTATTTAGGGGTTTGTAGCACATCGGCAGCCCACATGCAATTGTGGGGGTTGCTGATACTTGTGATGGCATATAACGGCCTCCGGGTCTGCCATGGATGGAAGCCTACGAGGACCAGCCTGACTGTCACACTGACAGTTGGAATACATTACATTACCTAGGTAGTGTAAGGGTATGTGCACACAACCTCTTTTCAGACGTAATGCAGGCGTTTTACGCCTCGAATTACGCCTGAAAAGACGGCTCCAATACTTCGGCAAACATCTGCCCATTGCTTGCAATGGGTCTTACGATGTTCTGTGCAGACGAGCTGTCATTTTACGCGTCGCTGTCAAAATACGGCGTGAAAAATGACGGCTCGTCAAAAGAAGTGCAGGACACTTCTTGGGACGTTTTTGGAGCCGTTTTCTCATAGACTCTATTGAAAACAGCTCCAAAAATGGCCGTTAAAAACGCAGCGAAAAACGCGAGTTGCTCAAAAAACTTCTGAAAATTAGGAGCTGTTTTCCCTTGAAAACAGCTCCGTATTTTCAGACGTATTTTGTTAATCATGTGAACATACCCTAATGTATTCTAGCAGCGATCAGAGCTGCAGGTCAAAAAAGAAAGTGTAAAGAGTAAAAATAAATGTTAAAAAAAAGTTAATAAAAATGTTTTACAAAAGTGTAAAAATAAAAGATTTTTTTTTTCCTATAAGTCTCTTATTATAGGAAAAAAAATAATAAGTTAAAAAATAGTACACATATTTGGTATCACCGCGTTTTTAACGACCCAAACTATAAAACTGTAATGTTATTTTTCCCGCACGGTGAACGCCGCAAAAAAAATAAACTAAAAACAATGCCAGAATCACTATTTTTTGGTCACCACCCCTCCCAAAATATAGAATAAAAAGTGATCAAAAAGACTCATGTACCCCAAAATAGTACCAATAAATACTACAACCCGTCCCACAAAAAACAAGCCCTTAGGCGGGATTCACACGACAGGGTTTCCCGGCCGGGTGCCGGCCGTTCATAAATTGGCCGACACCCGGCTGCATTAGGAATAATAGACCCCTAATGGGGCTATTCACACGACCGATTTTTTGACGGGCCGGGAAATGCCCTATTTTCGGCCGGGTACACGGCCGCCCGGCTCCCATAGAAGTCTATCCCGAGTGATGGCCGGGTCTACCGTCGCTCGCGCACTCTCTCCTCCTCATCACAGCGCAGAGTGCATGTGAGGAGGAGGAGTTGATGCCATTCGGACGAATGGCTACGCTGGAGATACTGTGTGGCAGGGCCGGGTGGTACAGCAGGTGGAAGGGAGCGCTGTGCTGGCTCCCTTCCCCTGCTTGTTACGGTTCCCGACCGCTGGCTGTGTATTTTTACGGCCAGCGGTCAGGGTCCTTAAAACCCGAGCCATAGACTTTTTACGGCTCGGGTTTTAACTTGCTGCCTGAGCGATCGGGCAGCTGACTGTCGGGTCTCCGGCTGTCAGTGACTGCCGGGGACCCTGAGGAGAGGATAGAAGCAGCTTTCACTGCTTCTGTCTTCTCCGATGTCTTTTTACACAGCGTTCAATGAACGCTGTGTATAGGAATAGAGACAGCAGCAGCGGCGCTGTCTCTATTCCTCCCGGTGATCATGTGACAGGTCTTACTAGACCCAGCACAGCCCTATTAGTGACAATCGTCACTATGAGAGGGCTGATTTCCCCTGTTACAGGGGAAAAGCCTGGTGTAAAAGAAAGAAAAAAAAATATTAAAAGTTCCAAAAAGGTCTTTTTTGACAGACCATAGTAATAAAAAAATAAGTAAAGTGCAAAAAAAGTGCAAAAAATTCATCCGATTAAAAAACGGTCAGGGAAAAAACGGATGCAAATCGGGTCAAACGGCAACACGGCCCGGAACGGAATTGGAACGGATGCAAACCGGCCGGGAAAAACGGCCGATTTTCCCGGCCGACACTCGGACCCTGTCGTGTGAATGAGGCCTTACACCGCTTTTTTGACTAACAAATAAAAAAGTTCTGGCTCTCGGAATTTGGTGAGACAGAAAATTAATTATTGTACATTAACAAGTGATTTTATTCTACAAACGCGGCAAAACATAAAAAAACTAAAAACATATGGTATCGCTGTAATCGTACCGACCCGCAGAATAAAGTAAAACTGTAATTTTTAGAGCATAATGAACGTCGTAAGAAATAAAGCATTTAAAACACCAAAATCACTGTTTTTTGGTCACCTTAGCTCTAAATAAAATGTAATAAAAATTTATCAAAACATTGTATGTACCAAAAAATGGTACCAATAAAAACTACAGCTCATCCCGCCAAAAATAAGCCCTCACACCACTCAATCGACCAAAAAATAAAAGTGTTATGGCTCTCAGAATGTGTTGATACAAAAACATTTTTTTTAACAAATAGTTTTTTTTCTTTGTAAAAGTAGTAAAATATAAAAAAAAACATATACATTTTGTATTCCCATAATCGTATTGACCTGCAGAATAAAGTTAAGTTGTAGTTTTTACCGCACGGGGAAAGCGGTAAAAACGAAACCCAAAAAACAATGGAGGAATCACAGTTTTTCACCCCACAAAGAATTTTATTCTCAGTTTCCCAGTACGTTATATGGTACTTTAAATGGTGTCAATAGAAACTCCAACTCTTCGCGCAAAAAATAAGCCCTCACACCGCTCTATTGATGGAAAAATAAAAAAGTTATGGCGTTTGGAAGGCGTGGAGTGAAAAACGAAAATGAAAAGCAAAAAAGGATCAGTCCTGCAAAGGTTAATTAATTTCTATTTAAAAAAACAATTATTACCACGTGTGGGGTATTGTCGTATTCGGGAGAGAGTGCGTTACAAATTTTGGGCGGCTTTTTCTTCTTTATCCTTCGTGAAAATTAAAAAAATCAACATTTTAGTGGACAAAAATGTTGATATTCATTTTCACATTCTAATTCCACTAAATTCTGCAAAAAACCTGTGTGGTATAAATGCTAACTATACCCCTAGAAAAATTCCTTCAGGGGTGTAGTTTCCTAAATGGGGTCACTTTTGGGGGATTTCCACTGTTTTGGTCCCTCTAGGACGTTGCAAACGCGACATGGCACTGAAAACTAATCCAGCAAAATCTGCGCTTTAAAATCCAAATGACGCTCCTTCTCTTCTGAGCCCTGCTGTGGGTCCAAACAGCAGTTTATTACCACATATGGAGTATTTCCGTAATTGGGAGAAGATGCTTTAAAAATGTTGGGGTGCATTTTCTTCTTTATTCCTTGTAAATATTACAAATTTCTAAGTTTTTTTAGAAAAAGAGTAGATTTTCATTTTCACAGACTAACTTCAATAAATATAGCAAAATACCTGTGGGGTCAAAATGCTCACTATACCCCTAGATAAATTCCTTTAAGGGTGTAGTTTCCAAAATAGGGTCACTTTTGTGGAGTTTCCACTGTTTTTGTACCACAAGAACTCTTCAAACCTGACATGGTGCCCAAAATATAATCTAAAAAAAAGCAGACCCCAAAATCCAGTAGGTGCTCCTTCGCTTTCTGAAGCCTGTGTTTAGGACACTAGGGCCACATGTGGGATATATCTAAAAACTGAAGAACCTGGGCAATAAATATTGAGATGAGTTTCGGCAAAAAAATAAATGACATTTGTGAATTTCCCCTCTACATTGCTTTATTTCCTGGGAAACGCCTAGAGGGTTAAGAAACTTTCTGAATGTTGTTTTGAATACTTTGAGGGGTGCAGTTTTTAAAATGGGGTGATTTATTGGGGGATTATAAAATATAAGGCCCTCAAAACCACTTCAGAACTAAACTGGTACCTGTAAAAATAGCCTTTTGACATTTTCTTGAAAATTTGAGAAATTGCTGCTAAAGTTCTAAACCTTGTAACGTCCTAGAAAAATAAAAGGACGTTCAAAAAATTATGCAAACATAAAGTAGACATATGGGAAATGTTAACTAGTGACTATTTTGTGTGGTATTACTATCTGTTTTACAAGCAGATACATTTAAATTTAGAAAAATGCACATTTTTGCAAATTTTCTCAACATTTTGGTGCTTTTCACTAATAAATATTGCATTTATCGACCAAATTTTTCCACTGTCATAAAGTACAATTTGTCACGAGAGAACAATCTCAGAATCGCTTGGGTAGGTAAAAGCATTCCTAAGTTATTACCACATAAAGTGACACATGTCAAATTTGAAAAAAAATTGTCTCAAGGGTCTTGTGTATTGACTATGTAGCGTCCTTGGCCGCGGACCGTCGAGTTTACTGGTGGCCGCAGCCATTGATCTGTGAGTGCTGGCTCGCATCTCCTTCCCAGGAGACGCAAGCGCTCACTTCTGCTTCGGTCCGCTGTGTCCCGTAGGGTGCGCGCGCACACTCGTGCCCGGCCATAAAGGGCCAGCGCGCGCACATGTGAAATCATCATCATCGACTGCCCATAATTTCCTGGACTATAAGAAGGGACCTGTCCCTTTGCTCATTGCCTGAGCGTTGTTAGTTTATCCCACGTCAGTCTTGCAAATGGTCCCTTAGTGTTATCCTGTTCCTGTTGTTACCCGTGCCCTGCTACCTGTATCCCGTATCCCGTGCTGTGTCCTTGTTCCTGAGCCTGTTAGCGTTGGAGTTGTTTCCTACTGCACCAGTGTCATCTGCCATGTCCAGTGTCATCCGCCACGTCCAAGGTGTCATCCGCCACATCCAGTGTCATCTGCCACATCCAGTGTTAGCCGCAACGTCTGGCGCAACCTGCTGCACCAGTGTCATCTGCCATGTCCAGTGTCATCCGCCACGTCCAAGGTGTCATCCGCCACAACCAGTGTCATCTGCCACATCCAGTGGCAACGTTTGGCGCAACCTGCTGCACAAACCTCCATCCGTGCTGAAGCCTCGGCCACTGTCTGGACTATTTCAGGTACCCTTGTGCTACGAACTGTTATAGACGCTTGCATAGACTATGACTAGGCTAGCTGCCTCTCCGCTACGGCGGAGCGGCCTAGTGGGTCCACATACCCTGTGATCGTGACAGACTAACTTTCATCCCTGTGCTTTTTTTGCTCGCAAATTTTCTTCCACTGAAAATAATTATAATATTGGTAATCGTGAGCTACTTGTTATTAAGTGGGCATTTGAAGAGTGGCGCCACTTTTTAGAGGGAGCCAGACCTCAAATTACTGTACTGACTGACCATAATATCCTGACTTTTTTTAGAATCAGCCAAAAGACTCAATCCCAGACAGGCTAGGTGGGCCTTGTTCTTTTCCAAATTTGACTTTATTGGAACCTACAGACCCGGGTCTAAAAATGTCAGGGCCGACGCATTATCTCGAAGTTTCTGTTCTTCACAGGTCCCCGACATTCATCCTGAACCTGTTTTATCTAAGGGGATAGTGGTTTCTGCAATATCATCTGATCTTACTACTGAGATTAAAGAATGTCAGCAACTCGCACCGCAAAGCATTCCTGCTGGGTGATTGTTTGTACCTCCTCAGTTAAGATTTAGCATGCTCAATGAGTTACATGATTCTGTTTTGTGTGGTCATCCAGGGATAACTGGCACTAAAAAATTGGTCTCGCGGCTCTATTGGTGGCCGTATTTTTCACGCGATGTAAGTTCCTACGTCTCTGCTTGCGATGTCTTCACTCGCGCTAAGACTCCTCGAACTCATCCTATGGGTGAACTGCTGCCATTGCCTGTTCCACAGAAACCGTGGTCTCATCTGTACATGGATTTCATCACTGATTTTGCCTTCCCCGAAGAGAAAACTGTCATTTGGGTTGTGGTGGACCAATTCAGTAAAATGTGTCATTTCATTCCATTGCCTCAACTCGCTGATACCAAAACTTTGTCTAAACTATTCGTTGATCAAGTGGTTTGTCTGCATGTTATTGCAGAAAATATTGTCTCCAATAGAGGTGTACAATTTGTGGCTAGCTTCTGGAGAGCCTTCTTTAAAAAACTTGGTGTACAGTTATCGTTCTCTTCTGCATTCCACCCTGAGACTAACTGAGCGTTTTAATCAAACCTAGAAACAATATCTTAAGTGTTATACTGCTGATAACCAGGTTGAATGGGTCTTATATCTTCCTTTAGCGGAGTTTGCTATAAATAATCGCCACCATGTTGCTCTTGATACTTCACCGTTTTTCTGTAATTATGGTTTTCATCCTCGTTTTGGTTCATTTCCTGCCTCTTCGTGTGATAACCCTGGGGTAGAAGTTGAATCAAATGAACTGTGCACAGTTTGGGCCTCCAAGTTATTCCAAAGAAAAATTATAACATAAAACGTACTGTGGATCCTGTATTTAGTGTGGGTCAATTTGTCTGGCTTTCTACTACTGCGACTGAATGTACAGTCCCGTAAGTTTGCCCCTAGGTTTATCGGTCCATATGAAATTATTGAAATTATTAACCCTGTGTCTTTTCGTCTAGCTCTTCCACCATCTAATCCACTCAAGAAACCTCCTCCTCCAGTTCAGGTAGAAAGAGATATGGAGTTTGAGGTTCTGAGGATTGTGTATTCTAGAAGGGTCAGGGGTATTCTACAGTACTCGGTGCACTGGAAGGGGTATGGGCCAGAAGAACGAACTTGGGTTCCTGCCCATTCAGTACACGCCAGTCGTTTGGTTAAAAAAATTTATTTAAAGTTTCCGTTGAAACCTAGGCCAACTTAAGGTCGCTATGACAACTTTTCTAGCTTCTGGGCGTTTCCTCATTTTCCTTGAGCCTATCTCTCTTCTCTGTCCTTCTGCCTATCAGCTGTGAGGTTGTATTTATATTGTCTTTTCCCACCTGTCTTTGCTTGTGAATGTTCCTGTCTTCTGGTATCTTGATCAAGCTTCTGACACTCCCTGCACTTCTTACTTCTGGACCTTTTGGAAACTGACCTTGGCTTGTCTCTCGTTAACCCCTTGTTTGCTGATTTGGATTATCCGTTCTCGGACAGTTTTGACCTTTTGCTTTTCCTGGTATCCACTTGCCTTCTAATTTGGACTTTCTGTTTACCTCTGGCTGTCTGGTTTCCTGCTCAGGTTAGTCTGCATTGCACCTCCTATCCAACGCTGAACTCTGCTAAGACAACCTGGGTCCTAAGCAGCAAAGACCATCCCACTTTGCGGTCGGCTCTGGCGAACACCTTAGTGTTGCCATAGATACTGTCGATCAGAGTTGTGACGGATTAGAGGTTGCGGTTTTATGTGCACACTCTCTCCCGGCACTCTCCAGCAGTCTTTGGAGAATCGCTCAACTTGCAATTCCATAACAAATGGATCAAGCAGGATCCACGTACAGGAAATTGGTTGAGGAAATATGTGAGGTGGATGTTACAATACGAAAAAATCTACTACCTAGCAAACACTAGGAATGTAGAGTTTGAGGAGTTGTGGGGACGTTGGTTGCAATAGGAGACTGGATGTATTCATTCGTGAGGGGGAGGGGAGGAGAGAGAGATGGATATGTTTTATTTTTGTTTTTTGTTGTTGTTTTGTTTGGGGATGGGATAATACAAGGTTGCAATATGGTAAGATAGACAAAAAAAATCATACCACCCATCATCTCTCTGCAGATCATACAGTGACTAAATTACTGATTAGAGGCAGAATGAACATTTACGTTAAGTGATTTACAGGTAACATCTCAGATTCTAGTTGTTCTTTTTCTCTTTTCTTCCCCATCCTGTCCAGACCTCTAAGATTACTTCTCCCGGCCACAGCCCATTTCTGCACTTTGCCGCTTAGATGTCTTCAGCTTTTCACTTTTAAAACATTTCTGCACCTATAAACGAAGATAAAATTCTCATGGTGCCACACACTTCGCCCCTAAATATAATAGCACTATACACTGTGTCCCTGATTATAATAGCACCATACACTGTGTCCCTGATTATAATAGCGCCATACACTGTGTCTCTAATTATAATAGCACCATACACTGTGCCCCCCCCACACACAGTTCCCTCTGTAGATAGTGCCCCCCATAGAGCCCCCTGTAGATAGTGCCCCCCATATCGCACCCTGTAAACAGTGCCCCACATAGAGTCCCTTGTAGACAGTGCCCCACATAGAGCCCCCTGTAGACAGTGCCCCACATAGAGCCCCCTGTAGACAGTGTCCCACATAGAGCCCCCTGTAGACAGTGCCCCACATAGAGCCCCTTGTAGACAGTGCCCCACATACAACGTGTCCCTTATAGAGCCTCCTGTAGCTAGTGCCCCCATAGAGCCCCCTGTAGATAGTGCCCCCATAGAACCCCATGTAGATAGTGCCCTTCATAGTAGCCCCTGTATATAGTAGCCCCTGTAGATAGTGCCCCACATACAGCCCTCTGTAGATAGTGCCCCAAATACAGGCCCCTGTAGATAGAGCCCCACATATATCCCCCTGTAGATAGTGTCACACATATAGCCCCCCTGTAGATCGTGCCCCACATTTAGCCCATTTCCCTGTAGATATTGCTCCACATATAGCTTCCCTTCAGATAGTGCCCCACATATAGCCCCCTGTATGTGCCCACATTATTCACAGCAGAAATAAGGAGTCAGTTCTTGGTAATTCTACAGGGTGGGCCATTTATATGAATACACCTAAATAAAATGGGAATGGTTGGTGATATTAACTTCCTGTTTGTGGCACATTAGTATATGGGAGGGGGGAAACTTTTCAAGCTGGGTGTTGACCATGGCGGCCATTTTGAAGTCGGCCATTTTGTATCCAACTTTAGTTTTTTCAATTGGAAGAGGGTCATGTGACACATCAAACTTATCGAGAATTTCACAAGAAAAACAATGGTGTGCTTGGTTTTAACGTTACTTTATTCTTTCATGAGTTAATTATGTCATTATCGGTGTCAGGTCCGAGCATTCCTAGATGAACAGTTTCCTGGAAAGTGGATTGGTCGTCGTGGGCCAGTTGAATGGCCCCCTAGGTTTCCCGATCTGACCCCCTTAGACTTTTATCTTTGGGGTCATCTGAAGGCAATTGTCTATGCTGTGAAGATACGAGATGTGCAGCAACTGAAACTACGGATACTGGAAGCCTGTGCTAGCATTTCTTCTGCGGTGTTGCTATCAGTGTGGGAAGAGTGGGAGAAGAGGGTTGCATTGACAATCCAACACAATGGGCAGCACTTTGAACACATTTTATAAGTGGTCAGAAACTTGTAAATAACTCATGAAAGAATAAAGTAACGTTAAAACCAAGCACACCAATGTTTTTCTTGTGAAATTCTCGATAAGTTTGATGTGTCACATGACCCTCTTCCCATTGAAAAAACTAAATTTGGATACAAAATGTCCGACTTCAAAATGGCCGCCATGGTCAACACCCAGCTTGAAAAGTTTCCCCCCTCGCATATACTAATGTGCCACAAACAAGAAGTTAATATCACCAACCATTCCCATTTTATTTAGGTGTATCCATATAAATGGCCCACCCTGTAGAATTACCAAGAACTGACTCCTTATTTCTGCTGTGAATAATGTGGGCACATATAGTACTACCGTGCTGTTTGTCCTTGTAAATAATGTGGGCACAGACAGCACAACTTATCTGATTTACCCTGTAAATATAGTAGACACAGATAGACTTGACTCCTTGTCTCTCCCTGTAAATAATGTAGACACAAATATTATTGCCATCTTGATTCTGCCTGTAAATAATGTAGAAACAGATAGTACTGCCTCCCTGTATCTCTGTGTAAATTAAGTAAAAACAAAGAGTATTGCCTCCCTGTCTCTCGCTGTAAATTATATAGACACAGATAGTATTGCCTCCTTGATTCTGCCTGTAAATGATGTAGAAACAGATAGTACTGCCTCCCTGTATCTCTGTGTAAATTATGTAAACACAAAGAGTATTGCCTCCCTGTCTCTCTCTGAAAATGATGTAGACACAGATAGTATTGCCTCCTTAATTCTGCCTGTAAATAATGTAGAAACAGATAGTACTGCCTCCCTGTATCTCTGTGTAAATTATGTAAACACAAAGAGTATTGCCTCCCTGTCTCTCTCTGAAAATGATGTAGACACAGATAGTATTGCCTCCTTGATTCTGCCTGTAAATGATCTAGAAACGGATAGTACTGCCTCCCTGTATCTCTGTGTAAATTATGTAAACACAAAGTGCATTGCCTCCCTGTAGTAATGATGTAATGATGTAGACATAGATAGTTATACCTCTGACCATTTAAATACCAATTTGTTGGGCATTTTAAGCCCCACCCCTGGATTGCCCAGGAACCCATTAAAACTGTCCAGAAGTGTTTAACTTAATGCAACTACTGTAAAGGTAGCAAGGACAAATACTGGCCCTTGAAGCCATTACTTACCTACCAATAGACCCAGAAGAAAAGCCTGCTCTTCTGGAAGTCAGAAAAGCCTCGTCCCGGACATCCTGGAGAGTAGGCATGTATGTTTTGCATCATACAGGTGCATTTATTTATATTTAGAGATTTGATTCAAGCCATACAATAAAAAGAAAAAGAATAAGAATACTTTGATATTGTTTTTTATTTATCTGAGTTAATAACTGTTTACTGGGAAATCCCTGAGGGGGGAAAAAATTATTCAGCAGCAATGAATCTTTGCAATTTATGATCAAATAATTTACACTTTACTTAAAAAGGGATTCATTTTCTTGAAGATTAAAATGTGGGCAACAGTTCAAAATGTGAATAGGTCTACAACTAATATCAGATATTGGCTTTTACTAAAAGAGGTTGTTGTTTTTTTGTTTAGATATAAGTTGTGTTAACCCTATATGACAAGGGGTGTTTTTTTGGCCTTCAGAGCAAAATGTCCCTTTTTTTTTTTTTTGTTTCCTAGACAACATCAAAATGTTTTGTTTCTTTTTTTTTGCAGGACTAATGGGTATTTCTTATTATTTAAAACTGGAGCTAATATCCATTAATTTTCTAAGTCTTTTTCAGGAAAAAATGTATAGGAACCAAAAGAAAAACCAATCAGCGTCATGCACTTCTCCCCATTCATTTACTCTGCACAGAGTGATCCTGCGTTGTTCACTATGTGCTGTCACACACAAACGTTACCAAAGTGTCGGGATTGTGAATAGACATCCCGTCCTGGCTGGAGGTGATGTCTATTCACTGTCAGGACACTTTAGTAACGTTATGTGTGAGTATGTGACAGCACATAGTGAACAATGCAGGGTCACCATGTGCTGAGTAAATGCATGGAGAGAAGTGTATGATGCTGATTGGTCAGCGTCATACACTTCTCTTTGCAACGCCCACTTGGTCAAAAGTAAAAACACGCCCAGTTGATAAATAAAAAACACAGTTGTAATCTACATTACAACGCCGATCATATTATGTAGGAGATAGGGCACTTATAATGTGGTGACAGAGCCTCTTTAGTAGATGGAATTCCCATTTAACACTTTGGCACCCTTTGGCCTTAATCCGGAAATTGAGCATTTTGTCTTTTAATACATTTATTATATATTTATTTATGATGTATTTACTAGAATATGAATATGTTCTGAATATGTTTACTAGAATATAGAATATGTTCTGTGTAAGTAATGCAGTAATCCAAATAAGAGCCTAAATTAATTATTAAGAAATAATAATAATCTGGTGCATTTGGAGTTGTCTGGCTGTTTTTTGTCTGCTATAGGCAGCCATAAATATGCACTACTAATTTGTGACTTTTTTAACCTTTGATGAATAAGGCTAAACGATCATTTATAGCTTAACCACATCCACTTTTCTTGCCTGTTCTCTTTTTTCGAAAATAAAATTGTCACAATTTTTTTTTGCACAATTTTGACTCTTAGATGCAACTTTTTAACCTGTGCGATTTCCACCAAAAATAGTCTAAACTGAATAATAAATGTGGGGTAGTATATTTTTCTCCTCTAATATTTGTTTAACTTATTATGAGAACATGAACTTAATAATGGCATTCCCCTAAATGAAAGATGTCCACAACCCAAAAAAAATGCAGCAGCTTACGTGGTCTCTAGTGCATGTGTTGATTTCACTTTTGCAGTCATACAGCGTGTACTCCATTACACTTTGGTTGGTACGTCGTACATGGACCAACTGGCTGGGTTGACCTGAGACAAAAGTTTCTATAGAAGGATGAAGACTTTGACGTCCAACTAATATAGAAAGTTGCTAAGTTGTGCATTGTCAAGAGTGGAGTGGCCCTCCTAATAGATTGTTTACATCAGGAAAGCTAAAGTTGCAGACTTTACTTCCACACTCTTATAGGGGTAGTCTAATTTAAAACACCCATTTTCAAATACCCTATAAGGGTATTCTGAGTTAATAGTTAATATAATTATAGTTATAATATATATTAACTATAATAATTCTTAGAAATGTACCATTACAGTTAAACGTCTGCGAGGGACCTCACAACTCCTTTAATTGTTAGAGTGCATCTGTTACATGTATTCATTTGGGGTCGTATTTTATGTCATTTTAAGTGACAGCATCATGACAACGTTAAGAATTAGTATGCAGTGTGTTTGCACTGTTATCTTCATTGCATAAATTGTTTAATGATTCTTTTTTTAAAAAATGAAACTACTTTACGCCCTTTTTTTTTTCTATTGGGTATATGTTCTGGGACCATTAGTGAAGCACTGACAGCAGGAAAAAAATCCACTCACCATACATCTTATATTATATCCAGTTCCCTGAGATTTAAGGAGAAGAATTAAGAAGTAAGGATATTACCTTTTTTGCCCTTATGATGTTGCCTGTGATTGTGATTATGATACCACTTTGGCTTACTTATGCAATATATAAAGCATTTGTAAAGCTGCAAGTTTTCCAAGCTTATGAAAAAAACAAAAAAGTACCTATATCTGTATCTTAATGGTCACCAGATGGTGCCACCATAGTTCAGAAGAAGGTCATTTGACTTTTCATTATATTGCCCAGCTCTGTGCAGCACTGTTGTTTTTATTATGCTAGGGTTAGATGTGGGTGGGATTAACATGTAAAGCACTACAGCTCCCATGATTCCTTTCTCACATTCATTGCCTCTATTTACAGCTGTCTGCATGCCCCACTATTACAAGGTGTAAAGTGGTGCTGTTTTTACTGTCTGCAGTATCTGCTGCCCAGCATGTGAAACACGCGACCCCCCACCGTGGCCCCCCCTCGTGACCCTACCCCGCGACCCGCCCCCCGCACATCTGCTGTAACTGTGTGTGTGTCTGTGTGTAGCAGCGCTCTGTGTGCGCGCGTGTGGCGCCGCTGTGTGTGCGCGTGTGGCGCCGCTGTGTGTGCGCGTGTGGCGGCAGTGTGTGTGCAGGCGCAGCGGAGCTCTGTGTGTGTGCGGGCGCAGGGGAGCTGTGTGTGTGTGCGCAGCATAGCTGTGTGTGTGTGTGTGTGTCTGTGTGTGTAGTGTGTGCAGCAGAGCTGTGTCCTATTTTTGTGCAGTGGAATATGCACGGCCGCCGCTGATCCTTCATAGCCGCTTATCAGCTGTTTTGAAGAATCAGTGGCGAGCGCACACCCCCTCCGCACACACAAATCCCCCCAAACATGCAACTGCACCACACACAACCCCACCCCACTGTTCTTTAGTACGCAACACGTTTTTTAAAAACGCATGCGTAAAAATCTGACGGCTTGCTTTCCCATTGATGTAAATGGGAAGCTTAATCAAGCGTTTGGCGCTTTTTTTTGCGTGTTTTTTTACTCATCTTGTATGCGCTTTTTGATGCATAATTAGGATTGCCATTGACTATGGGAACATTTGGCTCGTTTTACGTGCAAAGGAATTGACTCGACACATCTTTATTTACACAACGCGTTTTTAAAAACGTGTGTGTAAAAAAGTGCATTGTATGTACTAACAGCGCACTTTACCAATTATGTAAATGAAAAGCATAATCAAGCGTTTTTTGATGTGGTTTTTGCCACGTAAAATGTGCAAATACATGCCGTGTGAACCAGTCAACTGAAAAGTCATGTGCACACACAAAATAAAAAACGTCTGAAAATACGGAGCTGTATTCAAATGAAAACTGCTCCTGATTTTCAGCCTTTTGTTTAGCAACTCCACTTCGGAACAGAACGGCATATTTCCCATTGAAATCAATGGACAGATGTTTGGAGGTACCGAGGTACCGTTAGGGTATGTGCACACGTAGTGTTTTCAGACGTTTTTTTGCACATCATTTTCAAAAAACATTTGTAAAAAGATGCACGTTTTTGGAGCCCTTTTTCATTCACTCTATAGAAAAATAGCTCCAAAAACGGCCGTGAAAAACGCAAGTTTGATTAAAAAGCGGCTGAAAATCAGGAGCTGTTTTCGCTTGAAAACAGCTCCATATTTTCAGACGTTTTTTTAGTAAGCGTGTGAACATACCCTTAGCCTTTTGGTGTGTCCTATAGCTTCTGCCAGCTGCATTGTACAATCACTCCCAAAATTGCAGCCGGACAATGCTTAGCCATTTGAAGACACCTTTTCCTGGCTTGTAGCCAAAAATAGGAAGTGGGGGTGAGATTCCCTCCCACATTTACGGCAGCTGTGAGTCAGGTTACTTTGCCTTATTCACCTTGCTGTAATTCTGGGAAGTGCTCCCTCTGGTGGCGAACATAGGAAAACATGTCAAAATATTATTTAATTTGTAATACTTTCCACCATGTGGAAGAAAAAAAAATACTGCATAAAACTTAAAAAATATAATAGAAATAAGTAACTTACTTAAAAAAAAAAGGTTTAATTTGCGACACATTCCCCTTAAAGAGGCTCTGTCACCAGTTTATAAGTGCCCTATCTCCTACCTAATCTGATAAGCGCTGTAATCATGAATGAAGAGAAGTGTATGACGCTGATTGGTCAGCGTCATACACTTCTCTTTACTACACCCGGTAAAAAGTAAAAAAAACGCCCAGTTGGTCATTAAGAACTAATTAGCATAAATCGAAAATTGTTCATAGCTTGCTAAAAAATTAGCGTTTTTCAAAATAAAAACCACTGTTGTTATCTACATTACATCGCCTATCAGATTAGATAGGAGATAGGGCACTTATAAACTGGTGACAGAGCCTCTTTAAAGTGGCATTTCAGCTACAGTCAGTACGTTAGTAGTAAGTGTCTACTCTTACTGCAGTGAAAGTGAACCTGTCATCTCAGTGAGGGCAGCATAAAGTAGTGACAGTCACACTGATTTCAGCGGTCTGTCACAGTGGTCTGTTAAATAGTTTTGGAAAACGTACACTTTAATCTTTGGCAGCGTAGCGGCCAGCGCAGCCATTGGAGAGTTACGCTTATTCATGAGCTGTTGTTCCACCCGCCGCTGATTGACAGGTTTCTTCCTATGCAAAGCAATATATAGTGGATCATTTATAACAAATGTTGATTATATTATTCCTTTATTCTTCGTTATAAATTTAATAAGGTTCTGTGCAATACTTGCACAAATCATTAAATGGATTAACAGAGTTTGGATTCTTGGATAGTTTAGTACTACAGAATTTCCAGAGGAAGTTGTCAAAGCAAAGTTGTTGCAATTTGAAAAGTCAAGTAATGCGTAGTCTACCCATTTAGTTTCTTTGTGGATTAATGTATTATTCTACAGTATTTAAACATGCAGCTTTGTAATCTAATTCTGACAGCAACTTTTTAGTTTGACTGCAGTATTTTTTAATAGGATTTAATTGTTGGAAAGCAGAACTAAACCAGAGCTTAAAGTGAAACTAGGCAAATGTTAATAATTAGTTAAAGCTATTTGTTTAATTCGTTCTTTCACTCTGGTCGCTCAAATGTTAGTTTCCAAGTGCATTTTAGGTCTTTAAAGGGGCTGTACCAGAATCGGCAATTATCACCTACAACAGGATAGATACTAAAGGTCTGATTGTTGGGGTCCCACAGCTGGGATCCCCACCAGTCACGAGAACGCGGGTCCCAAACCCCCCGTTCTTCCTACTCACTGCTCGACTGCAGTAAGGAGGACTTTGAATGGAGTAGTGGTCAAGCATGCGCACTGCCACCCCATTCAAAGTTTATAGGGCTGACTGAAACAGCCAAGTACAGTGTTCGACTGTTTCCATCAGTCCCATAGACATTGACTGGAGCAGCGGACGCATGCTCTAACGTCACTCCATTCAAGCTCCTCCTCACTGCGGGGGATGCCGTGAGGAGGAACGGGCATTTGGAACCACTGTTCTCGCGATCGGTGGGTGTCCCAGGGGTGGGGCCCCCAGCGATCAGAATGCTATCACCTATCCTGTGGATAGGTCATAATTTTCAACATAATTGTCTATTCTGGTACAACCCCTTTAACATCACAGGCAAAAACTAAATATCTGCGTGATACTGGGCTGCAAAGGAGAAGTTGCCATAACAATGCCCCTTCTCTGACATTACATCCTGCTCTGCAGCTAATTAATGCTGTACCACACAGACCTCCTGATCTGCCCACACACTATATATGACTGTAAGTACCACATCGATAAATATATAAACAGTCCCCTCTCAAAGATTGACAATCTGCCAACACATTTCAGTAGACTATGATAGTAAAGAAACCACTGTGATCTCTCATGTTCTCAGTAACAGGGGTTGTTTGTTTTTTTTCAATTTTTCTTCAAATCTTAGACTACAATCAATGATGAAAATCAACTAAAAATCTGAAATTTCAAATCTAACTTTGCGAACATGAATCTTCCTTTATGCTGCAGTATAACAGTTCTGAAAACATATTTCCAATAACTGTAATAATAAAGTGCATCAGCTGTCTAAAATCTAGGACATAAGTGATTACCTTCTTAACATCGCACAACAAAATAAAATCGAACATATGGTAAATGTTAACATGCCTTGTCATTCTCCGTGATGACTTCAATTAAATACACTGTTATTTTCTACTATTTAAATGTACATCTTGGAACCAAGAGATTCCCGAAAATGAAATTATTAAACTCCCTTGTGCAGAATGGCTCTGTTCACACTGTCAGAGGCTCTGGATGGAGTCTCAATCTGCATTTCTGTCATATTTGACGGGAAGAATAGCGCGGCATGCTATTCTTTTTCTCAAAACGACAGACACCATAAAAGATATTGGTGGTAGTAGCAAATATTCAAACGAGAATACCATTACAACTCAATAATTGTCTTCCATAGATCATTTCCTTTTAACTTTCTTATAATTATTGAAAGAGGAGAGCAGCATAAGTAGTATGAAGGAGGTAAGTGTTGTATAAGTGCGCTGTGACTTGTACTAGTACAGGGACCCTGTGGGTGGCACTAGTACAGAACAACAGTAGTTCGTGCTAGGACAGAGTAAAAGTAGCTGGCACTGCTAGAGCGGCTGTGTGACTGGCAATGTTACAGGGGTATGAACACCTATATGGGTAGTTCTATTTTGTGCACACTCTACAGTGTTCTTATTTGAACAAAATATGGCACTATATATGCAACGTATGGGAGTTTTAATTGTGCACTGTATGGGTGCATTATTTAGAACACTATGTGACATCATTATTGGGGCACTGGCTAATATTTTGTCAGGTATGGCTTCGGGCACGGTATTGCACTATGATGTGTGATATGTACGGCAGTATCATATGGGAATTGGATGGTGCTATTATTTTGAGCAGCGAATTATGTGGGCACAGACATTTTAAGTTGACTTTATATCTTTTTACATAGATAGACATTGCTATGGCTATATTGCTAAAAGGAGCCTTTGGATGTTTATTCTTTTTTAAAAACAAACTTACCAACATTACAAATATGTATGGATGCCTGAAATGTAAATCTATTACTGATGCGTAAACATTTTTTCAGTGTTTAGTTTCATTTTATGGAATGAATCAAGTTAATGGAAAAATCCAGTTAGACTATATAAATGTAAGGGCTCGTTTAAAAAGACTGTCACTTTCTATCTGAGCTATTCTGACAGCTAAAAACATACCGCCCATCATATTATCAGCCATGTGCACATTGCTGAAATAATATACTGCAATACAACCTATTTCATCAGCTGACACGATTCAACTACACAAACTGGATGGCATAGACAAAACAGTAAATGGCTACAATGTAAAATACATTGATGAACAGTTCTATCCTAAAGATATAAATTCCAAGACTTGATACCACCGATTAGAATGTGCGATGCATTGAGAACAGACAGTATTGACAGACAATTCATTAAATCTCTCCTGTTGTGATACTGCTTTAAGACTCTGCAGTGTCCTACACATGTTTGTAAAGATTGTCGGCATCATTGCACAATATACTATGTGTAGGTTTACAAATATGAGGCAAGCCCTATAATATGATCAATCCTTAAGGCTGGTACCCGAAGTCACCTTGGTTTCTGCATCTTCAATGATTTTAAAGTTGTCTGCAGCATCCCTTGAGAATATAAGCCAGACAGCATGCAAGGTGGAGCGGTCCAGCAATGCAGCATCCCACCCGCTATGCCACATGGTGAGCACCCAGCACCCTCATCGCCTTGGGGACTCACCTCAAATGTAGGAGACGCACCCTTGTCTCTCAATGTGCAGCCCAGAAGCTCTGCAAAAAACTTTGCCATATAAAATCAGTGTATCTGACCAGCAGATATCCCAGAACAATTCTAGTGAAGGGCTTAATATCCAGAGTTGTCCGGAAAGATGTTTTCAGCATCTGGATAAGAGCACAATTTCCATATCTCCCATCCAGCCGGTGCTGGCGATGATGTGAAGGTGCAGCTCCAAGAAATGTCTCTGGTCCAGCATTGTCAGGCTGTTAGATAGACACATAGGGACTTGAAAGGAGAAATCACCAGCACTGTCTAGGCTTTTGATGTCTGCTCCTAGCCTTTCCAGCTGAATGTCACTATTACCATAGTAAAAAAGAGAAGGGCCCTGCAGAGGGGGTAAAGAGAGGGACAACACTGCAGCACCCAGGGAAGATTCGTGATGGTGAGAAGAAACACTGCTTCAAACTCTTTGGGATTTATGGCACCGGCTGCAGCTCTTCTGACTTCTGCTGCATATTTACACAGCTTTACGTCTGTCCTAGTCACTGTATAAGGGTATGTTCACACGGCCTATTTACGGACGTAATTCGGGCGTTTTTGCCCCGAATTACGTCTGAAAATAGCGCCTCAATAGCGCTGACAAACATCTGCCCATTGAAAGCAATGGGCAGACGTTTGTCTGTTCACACGAGGCGTATATTTACGCGCCGCTGTCAAATGACGGAGCGCAAATAGACGCCCGCGTCAAAGAAGTGACCTGTCACTTCTTTGGCCGTAATTGGAGCCGCTATTCATTGACTCCAATGAATAGCAGCGCTAAATACGGCCGTAATTGACGCGGCGTTCAAGCGCCTGCACATGCCTGTACGGCTGAAATTACGGGGATGTTTTCAGGCTGAAACATCCCCGTAATTTCAGCCGTTACGGACCCCCGCCGTGTGAACATACCCTAAGAGTCAAAATACCAGCTTCCGTTCTATTCTATATATCATTCATGGCTATTTTTATTTCAAAACATTTATTTTGTAGCAATTTTTTGCCTTTCTATCTACATTGATTATAATCGCTACAAGTAGTAAGTACATTTTTATTTAAAGTGACCCTCTAGCCCCCCTCAAAAAAAAATTGACTATAGATTGGTCATCTGGTCCATCGGAAGGCAGTGGAAGGGGTGGGGGCGTGTCTTAGACTTTAACAAAAGATCTCCATAGGAAACTCTGAGACAGAGGCGACTATTTTGGATACCTGAAAACAGGGGACCAGAACACAGGAAAGGAGGCCAAATGATTGAGGAGGGGGCAGCAGATGACTTGACTATATATTTGCAATGTATTGTCAAATTATTTATTTTTTGGCTGGAGGGTCTCTTTAAGGAAATTATATATTTCTGCTCATTTTTCACTTTAAGACCTAGTTCACACACAGTTTCTTGGCAATATTTTTGATGCCGAAACCGCGTCAGAAACTGCGCCAAAACCGCGAGCGAAAAAAAAGCGACATGCCCTTTCTTGCTGCGGTTTAGTCTCTGACCTCCCATTGAAATCAATGGGAGGCAGAGAAAGCATTTTTCGATGCGTATTTTGCTCGTGGCGCTCAATGGCCGCGGCCAAAAAACGCAGCGGAAAACGCAGCAAAGAAAGTGCAGGCAGGTCAAAATCTGCCTCAAAATTCCTGAAGGAATTCTGAGGCAGATTTTTCTGCCTGCAAAAAACTCAGTGTGAACATACCCTTAGGCTGGGTTCACACGTGGCGGATTTCCTCTTGAATTCCGCAGCGGACACTCCGCAGCGTTAATCCGCAGCGGAGCCGTTTCTCCATTGACTTCCACTTTAATTTAGAAGTGTTCGTTTAGACGATGCGTAAAATTCCGCTGCGGAGCATAGGCTGCGGAGCGGAATTTGGTATCCGCAGCATGCTCTGTCTGTTGCGGAGCAGTGGCGGACTGGTTGCGGACTCATGGCGGAATTTCTCCATTGACTTCAATGGAGATTCTAAATTCCGCAATGAAGTCCGCAGCTGTCATGCACATGTTATGTGTGCTGCGGATGCGTCTTGCTTTTTTGCCATGACATTTCTTCATTCTGGCTGGACCTATGTATTTCTAGGTCTACAGCCAGACTGAGGAAGTCAATGGGGCTCCCGGAATTACGGGAGCGTTGCTAGGAGACGTCAGTAAATAGTCACTGTCCAGGGTGCTGAAAGAGTTAAGCGATCGGCAGTAACTGTTTCTGCACCCTGGACAGTGACTACCGATCCCAATATACAGCAACCTGTAAAAAAAATAGAAGTTCATACTTACTCCCTGCTTCTGTCTCCAGTCCGGCTTCCCAGGATGACGTTTCAGTGTAAGTGACGGCTGCAGCCAATCACAGGCTGCAGCGGTCACATGGACTGCCGCGTCATCCAGGGAGGTCGGGCTGGATGCCGAAAGAGGGACGCGTCACCAAGACAACGACCGGTAAGTATGAAATTCTTTTACTTTCACTAGGGAAAGTGCTGTCCCTTCTCTCTACCCTGCACTGATAGAGAGAAGGGAAGCACTTTTCCCGCAGTCCGCAGCAGCTAGTCCGCATCAATTTACTGCACATTTTGGGCAGATCCGCAGCCGTAATCCGCAACCCGGATTAGGTGCGGCATTGATGCGGACAGTTGCGGAGGAAATCCGCCACGTGGGGGCATGCCCTTAGAGTTTTATAGGCTGTGTGCACTATTGCAGCCAATTTTGTTTATTGCTCCAATGCATCTAAAATACGAAAATTAAGGTACTTTAAAAATAGTCTTAATTAACAACTACCATTTTAGGTCTACAGCTCCTATGCAGACCTATGTGTTTTCACAGTTACGGACTACGTACAAACCCTGCATAGTTGGAACTTTCAGTCGTGTGCTTTACACACATTCACTCTTTGTATTTAATGGGTACAATGAAGCTACTGAAATAATGCTTGGAAGTTACTACCAGTTTCAGGTTACAGGATAGTGGATGCATTTCTATTTCTGTCTTAAAATGAACATTTAAAGTGTAACTAAACGTTTGACAAACTTCTGACATGTCATAGTGACATGTCAGAAGTTTTGATTGGTGGTGGTCCGAGCACTGAGACCCCCACCAATCCCTCAAACGAAACGGCAGAAGCGCTCGAGTGAGCGCTCAGCCGTTTCGTGTGTGTTCGACTTTTTCCGGAAAGCCAATGTATTGGAGTACAGGCTCATAGACTTTCTATTGAGCGCGTACTCTGATACATCGATTTCTGGAAAAAGCTGAACAGACATGAAGCGGCTGAGCGCTCGCTCGAGCGCTTCTGCTGCTTCGTTTGAGCGATTGGTGGGGGATCTCAGTGCTCGGACCCCCACCAATCAAAACTTCTGACATGTCACGATGACATGTCAGAAGTTTGTCAAACGTTTAGTTACACTTCTAATCTAAAGTTAGCAGCAAATACAGGTGAAAGGAATGGGGCTGCTGCTATCATTTACACACATGTGCAGGGCCGGCCTTAGGATAAATGGCACCCCGTGCAAAATTATCTTTCGGCGCCCCACACCATCATAAAAAATGCCCCATAAAAAAGTATAATGCCCCCCACAGTATAATGCCCTATATAGTGCCCCCACACAGTATAATGCCCCTTTAGTGCCCCACACACAGTATAATGTCCCTTTAGTGCCCCCATAGGGTATAATAATAATATTTAATATAATATATTATAACCCCTTCAAGGACACAGTATTTTGTCCACTAATTGTGCCCACACAGTATTATGCCCCCTAAGTGCCACACACAGTATTTTGCCCCTGTAGTGCCTCTACATAGTATAATGTCCGCTTAGTGGCCTCCACACATTATAATGCCCCCATCCCCTGGCTGCCACACAGCCCCCCCTTATAGATAGTGCCCCCCCGTAGATTGTGCCATACAGCCTCCCTGTAGACAGTGCCGAAATCCCCCACCTCCTCCTTGTAGACAGTGCCATACAGCCCCCCACCTCCCCCTTGTAGACAGTGCCATACAGCCCACCACCTCCCTCTTGTACACAGTGCCCCCACCTCCCCCTTGTAGTCAGTGTCATACAGCCCCATTTACCCCTTGTAGTCAGTGTCATACAGCCCCCTACCTCCCCCTTGTAGACAGTGCCATACAGCACCCCACCTCCCCCTTGTAGACAGTGCTATACAGCCCCCCACCTCCCCCTTGTAGACAGTGCTATACAGCCCCCCCACCTCCCCCTTGTGGACAGTGCCCCCAAACAAAATTGAAATTGTACTTACCTAGACCCTGTTCCCACGACGAACGAAGCTTCTCCACAACAATGACGACGGGATCCTTGCGTAGGCCAGCATGATCCAGTGATCAGCCTGTAGTCTAGTACAGAGTTTCCCAACCTTTTCGGACTTGAAGCACCACATGGAAAAAAAAAAATCCTCAGGGCACCCCTACCAAAAATTGTTTAGAGAAAAACATAAAAAGTCTAAAAACAAGAACTACACTCTTAAGTGAGCTTCACACGAACGTGTTAAACGTCCGTGGGATGGCCGTTGAAACAGCGGCCGTCCCACGGACCTATGTAATTCAATGTGGCCGTTCACACAGCCGTTGTTTCAATGGACCGTGCAAAGGGTCCGTGGGAAAATGTCCTATCTTTTCACGCATCCCTCCATAGACTCTCAACTATGGTGGATGCGTGACATCGCGTCCCACAGCGCTGAGCACGGATGCACCTCGGACGTGAAAAACTGCAGTTTTTCACGTCCGAGGTGCGCAGCGCTCATGTGAATCAGGCCTTGTTCACACTGAGTTTTTTTGCAGGCAGAAAAATCTGTCTCAAAATTCCGTCTGGAATATTGAGGCAGATTTTGACCTAAGGGTATGTTCACACGTAGTCAACAAAAACGTCTGAAAATCCAGAGCTGTTTTCAAGGGAAAACAGACCCTGCTTTTCAGACGTTTTTTTACCAACTCGCATTTTTCGCTGCGTTTTCACGCCGTTTTTGCGGCGTTTTTTACGTCCGTTTTTGGAGCTGTTTTCATTGGAGTCTATGAGAAAACAGCTCCAAAAACGTCCAAAGAAGTGTCCTGCACTGTCCAGCTGTCCAGCTGTCAAACGACGACGCGTAAATAACAGGTCGTCTGCACAGTACGTCGGCAAACCCATTCAAATGAATGGGCAGATGTTTGCCGACGTATTTGAGACGTATTTCCAGACGTAAAACGAGGCAAAATACGCCTCGTATACGTCTGAAATTTGGCCGTGTGAACATACCCTAACTGCTTGCCGTTTGCCGCATTTTTCGGTGTGATTTTCGGCCGCGGCCATTGAACGCCACTTTCTTTGCCTCCCTTTGATGTCAATGGGAGGTCAGGCATGGCAACGCCCAAAGAAAGGGCATGTCGCTTCTTTTTCCTGCGAAATCAATGGGAGGCGATTTTGGACGTTTTTTTGCCGCGGCAAAAAACTCAGTGTGAACAAGGCCTTAGGGTATGTTGACACAGCATTTTTTGTAAGCCAGAAAAAAACGCAAAAATGAAAAGGTAAAATAACGCTGTCAATTCAAAATCTTTTTTTGAATTGACAGCGTTATTTGACTTTTTTTTTGTGTTATTTTAAGCCGTTGAAGCTAATGCAAAAGACGCAAGCAAAAAGAGCACTCTAAATTTTCTGCCTCCTATTAATTTAAATTGGAGGTCAGAGGTGGAAACCACTTGAAGACCATCGGCCCCCCTCTCACAGTAAAATAACCATCAGCCCCTCACTCACAGTAAAATGACCATCAGCCCGACACTCACAGTAAAATGACCATCAGCCTTCCACTCACAGTAAAATGACCAACAGCCCGCCACTCACAGATGCCCCCTGTAGAAAGTGCCACACAGCCCCTTGTAGATAGTGCCACACAGCCCCCTTGTAGGTAATGCAACACAGCCTCCTTGTAGATAGTGCCACACAGCCCTTTTGTAGGTAGTGCCACACAGGAGGAGAGAAAGCACGGCCGTGACAGTGATTCAGAGGGGTGCCACGACTAGTAGATAGCAGAGCAGGGAGATACCTCCCTGCTCTGCTATAGTGTTCAATAGTATCTGCATCCTAAGGATGCACAGGGCCCCCATCCTCTTAGGGCCCACTATAGCAGCCACAGCGGCTGCTATGGGGCCAGAGGGAGCCTGTGTCGCCTGGCACATAACATTTATTCCCGGTGGCGTCGTTAGCACCGGGCGGGCCCCGATGATTTAATACGTGTATATATATATATATATATATAGCCATTGGGACTCTCTCTAGGGGCAGTATCCCCAACCAGAGCATCGGCAACACCATTGCCAGGAATTCCGCTCCAGGAGGAGCCACTGACGTCACTGTCCATATATGGATAGTGACGTCAGGGATTCCCTTTAGGAGCGGAATCCCTGGCCATAGCGTCGGCAACACTTTGGCTGGGGATTCCGCTACCGGAGGAACCACTAACATCATTGTCCATACATGGATGCAAATCAGCAGCACAGGATAATTTCTCTAAAGCGGGTGCACGCCTCCTTTGTCACAGTCTGAAAGTGACCCCTCAATCAGGACAAAAGGAAAATGAGGCAGCACTACCAAATATTTGGATAAAGATGCTTTTATTCCACGTGTGTGCAACGTTTCAGCTCAGTGTGAGCCTTTCTCAAGCCTTTCTCATACATGGACAGTGACATCAGGGATTCCTTCTAGGAGCGTAATCCCCGGCCATAGTGTCGGCAACGCTCTGGCAGGGCACTCCGCTCCAGGAGGAGACCCTGTCGTCACTGTCCACCAGGGTACCTGGAAGAGCCGGGCACAATCCAGTACCCGACCATGTGTAGTGATGGTCAGGTACTGGGGTGTCCGCAGGCTGGTATTATTTGGCTGGGAAAAACAGTGGACCTTCCCACCCTGGTAATGCTAGCCTGCTGCTGCTATGTTGTGTCTGGCTGGTTATGAAAATTAAGGGGGACCCCACCTCATTTAAAAAAATAAAATAATAATAATTGGACAAAACGATGTGGGATACCCCCCATTTTTCATAACCAGCCAGATACAACATAGCAGCAGGCTAGCATTACCAGGGTGGGATGGGCAAAGGTTTCTGGCCTTTCCCAGTCTAATAATACATATCTAATAATATCACTACAGATGGTTGGGTACTAGATCGTACCGAGCTCTTCCAGTTACCCTTGGTGGCGGTGGGTACCGTGATAATAATGTGGGTTGGTGCTAGCCTTTTCACTGGCTAACATTAAGCCCCGCCTTAGTAATGGATGCTGTCAATCAGTCAGCGACCATTACTAAGGTGGTAGTTATACATTTTTTTAAAAATACAAGGACATAGAAAAAATATTTTATTTAAATAAATAAACCCACACAATCCTCATTAACCATTTTATTGAGAATAAAAAATACACTGTCATCGAAGCAGTCCTCGAATCCGAAGAAGCCCAACAACAGAACCTGTAAAATAACATAAATACAGTATTTTTTCCAACTCCAGGGCATCCTTTCTATGAACTGGAGCCCAAAACTGAACTGCATATTCTAGATGAGGCCTCACTAATGCTTTGTAAAGTGGTAATATTATATTCCTGTCCCGCAAGTCCATGCGTCTTTTAATACACGACAATATCTTGCTGGCCTTTGAAGCAGCTGATTGAAATTGCATTATGTTTTTTAGTTTATGATCTACAAGTACACTCAGATTCTTCTCAACAAGTGACTCTCCCAGTGTAGCTCCCCCTAGGACATATGATGCATGCAGATTGTTGGTACCCAGATGCATAACTTTACATTTATCTACATTAAACTTCATTTGCCAAGTGGATGCCCAAACACTCATTGTGTCCAAATCAGCTTGATTGCAATTTACTAACATCTTCTATAGACTGAACAATACTACATAGCTTGGTGTCATCTGCAAAAATGGAAATAGTGCTATTAATCCCATCCTCTATATCATTAATAAAAAAAATGATTAATAGTGGTTCCAGCATGGAACCCTGGGGTACACCACTTAAAACCGTGGACCATTCAGAGTAGGAATCATTGACCACAACTCTCTGGATACGGTCCTTGTGCCAATTCTAATTCCAATTACAAACTATACTTAATAAACCTATAGTCCTTAATTTACCCATTAGACGTGTATGAGGGACAGTGTCAAATGCCTTTGCAAAGTCATACTATTTTTTGCCATATAATCCTGTATATAGTCCCTCAATAGCCCCTCAAACATTTTTCCCACGGTTGATGTTAAGCTAACTGGTCTATAATTATCCGGGGAAGCCCTTTTTGAAAATAGGCACCACATTTGCCTGTGACAGTCCCTTGGCACTATACCAGTCACTAGAGAATCTCTAAATATTATGAAGAGGGGGACAGAAATAACTGAACTAAGCCCTCTAAGAACTCTAGGGTGTAACCCATCTGGTCCCCGGTCTTTGTGCCCATTTATTTCTTTTAATTTAGCTTGGACCATATCTACATTCAGCCAATTTAGTATATTAATTGATGTATTAACAGCACGGGCACTGGCTACATCAGCTGTTCTTTCTTCTGTTGTATATACATCGCGTTCCAAATTATTATGCAAATGTTATTTTTCGCTGATTTTCCTAAATAGTCGATGCAAATGACAGTCAGTATAATCTTCAAGCCATCAACCGTTGGAGTATAATGCAAATTTTATTGAACAAATCTCCTAATGATAAGATTTTTTTTTTAAAGTAAAAAACTCAAAATGCACTGTTTCAAATTATTATGCACAACAGAGATCAAAACATTTTAAAAGTTGTAAAGAGAACTAAAATGGTAATTTGTTGAATTTGCAGCATCAGGAGGTCATATTTACAGAAATCAAAAGCTCTTTCAATCAAAAAACACTTAACAGGCCAAGTTACAAGTTAACATAGGACTCCTTCTTTGATATCACCTTCACAATTCTTGCATCCATTGAATTTGTGAGTATTTGGGCAGTTTCTGCTTGAATATCTTTGCAGGATGTCAGAATAGCCTCCCAGAACTTCTGTTTTGATGTGAACTGCCTCCCACCCTCATAGACATTTTGCTTGAGGATGCTCCAAAGGTTCTCAATAGGGTTGAGGTCAGGGGAACATGGGGGCCACACCATGAGTTTCTCCCCTTTTATGCCCATAGCAGCCAATGACACAGAGGTATTCTTTGCAGCATGAGATGGTGCACTGTCATGCGTGAAGATAATTTTGCTACGGAAGGCACGGTTCTTCTTTTTGTACCACGGAAGAAAGTGGTCAGTCATAAACTCTACATACTTTGCAGAGGTTATTTTCACACCGTTAGGGACCCTAAAGGGGCCTACCAGCTCTCTCCCCATGATTCCAGCCCAAAACACGACTCCGCCACCTCCTTGCTGAAGTCGCACCATCCACTACTCCATCCATCTGGACCATCCAGGGTTGCACGGCACTCATCAGTAAACAACACGGTTTGAAAATTAGTCTTCATGTATTTCTGAGCCCACTGCAACCGTTTCTGCTTGTGAGCATTGTTTAGGGGTGGCCGAATAATAGCTTTATGCACACTTGCAAACCTCTGGAGGATCCTACACCTTGAGGTTCGCGGGACTCCAGAGGCACCAGCGTCTTCAAATACCTGTTTGTTGCTTTGCAATGGCATTTTAGCAGCTGCTCTCCTAATCCTATTAATTTGTCTGGCAGAAACCTTCCTCATTATGCCTTTATCTGAACGAACCCGTCTGTGCTCTGAATCAGCCACAAATCTTTTCACAGTACGATGATCACGCCTAAGTTTTCTTGAAATATCCAATGTTTTCATACCTTGTCCAAGGTATTGCACTATTTCACGCTTTTCGGCAGCAGAGAGATCCTTTTTCTTTCCCATATTGCTTGAAACCTGTGGCCGGCTTAATAATGTGGAATGTCCTTCTTAAGTAGTTTTCCTTTGATTGGGCACACCTTGCAAACTAATTATCACAGGTGTCTGAGATTGATTACAATGATCCAAAGAGCCCTAAGACACAATACCATCCATGAGTTTAATTGAAAAACGAATAATTCAATGTTTATGACACTTAAATCCAATGTGCATAATAATTTGAAACACGGTGTACAGAGCTAAATAACCCATTTAGTAACTCTGCCTTCTCATTATTTGGGCATTTTTATTTTCATTGCTGTTTTGTAACAAAAGGATATCCTTATCCTGTTGCCTAGTCCTCTCCCCACAGTCTATTTCTATTTCTCCCCCCACCAATATAGTCTGACCCCTCTCTAACCTGACTACTCCTTTATTTTCTAGTTTAAATATATATATATATATATATATATATATGTATATATATATATATATATATATATATATATATATATATAAATACCAGTATAGAACGTAGTAACGGCACCAGGACTTCAAAGCAGATGAAAAACAGGGTGGATTTATTCACCTCAACAAATAACAGCAACGTTTCGGTTCAACAGGAACCTTTCTCAACCGTTCAAAAGTTCAGGGTCACTTAGAAATTCCCTTATTTTTGAAAGAAAAGCACAGTTTTTTTTCAATGAGGATAACATTAAATCAGAAATACACTCTATACATTGTTAATGTGCTAAATGACTATTCTAGCTGCAAACGTCTGGTTTTTAATGCAATATCTACATAGGTGTATAGAGGCCCATTTCCAGCAACCATCACTCCAGTGTTCTAATGGTACATTCTGTTTGCTAACTGTGTTAGAAGGCTAATGGATGATTAGAAAACACTTGAAAACCCTTGTGCAATTATGTTAGCACTGCTGTAAACAGTTTTTCTGTTTAGAGGAGCTATAAAACTGACCTTCCTTTGAGCTAGTTGAGAATCTGGATCATTACATTTGTGGGTTCGATTAAACTCTCAAAATGGCTAGAAAAAGAGAGCTTTCATGTGAAACTCGACAGTCTATTCTTGCTCTTAGAAATGAAGGCTATTCCATGCGAGAAATTGCCAAGAAACTGAAGATTTCCTACAACGGTGTGTACTACTCCCTTCAGAGGACAGCACGCACAGGCTCTAACCAGAGTAGAAAGAGAAGTGGGAGGCCCCGCTGCACAACTGAGCAACAAAACAAGTACATTAGAGTCTTTAGTTTGAGAAATAGACACCTCACAGGTCCTCAACTGGCAGCTTCATTAAATAGTACCCGCAAAATGCCAGTGTCAACGTCTACAGTGAAGAGGCGACTCCGGGATGGTGGCCTTCAGGGCAGAGTGGCAAAGAAAAAGCCATATCTGAGACTGGCTAATAAAAGGAAAAGATTAATATGGGCAAAAGCACACAGACATTGGACAGGGGAAGATTCAAAAAAAGTGTTATGGACAGACGAATCGAAGTTTGAGGTGTTTGGATCACACAGAAGAACATTTGTGAGACGCAGAACAACTGAAAAGATGCTGGAAGAGTGCCTGACGCCATCTGTCAAGCATGGTGGAGGTAATGTGATGGTCTGGGGTTGCTTTGGTACTGGTAAAGTGGGAGATTTGTACAAGGTAAAAGGGATTTTGAATAAGGAAGGCTATCACTCCATTTTGCAACGCCATGCCATACCCTGTGGACAGCGCTTGATTGGAGCCAATTTCATCCTACAACAGGACAATGACCCAAAGCACACCTGCAAATTATGCAAGAACTATTTAGGGAAGAAGCAGGCAGCTGGTATTCTATCTGTAATGGAGTGGCCAGCGCAGTCACCAGATCTCAACCCCATAGAGCTGCTGTGGGAGCTATGGTTAGTATTAGATACAGTGGCTCAGCAGACTTTATCACATATTATAGGCTTAGATATAGGGCCCAGTACGCTGACATTGCACCTCCAGCGCTGGACCCAGGAAGATAAGTATAATAATTGCTTTGCTTATTATGTTACTATTTTTTTTTTTGTGTCTTTGTGTTTTCTTACAGGTTTGGTTGTTGGACTACTTCGGATTCAAGAACTACTTCGATGGTGGTGGTTTTTTCTATTCTCAATAAAATGGTTAATGAGGATTGTGTATTTTTTTTTTTATTTCAATAAAATAGTTTTTTCTATGTCCTTGTATTTTTTTAAACTTTATTACTACCTCCTTAGTAATGGCAGTTGGCTGATTGACAGAGTACATTGCTAAAATGGGGCTTAGTGTTAGCCAGTGAAAAGGCTAGCACTAACCCCCATTATTACCCCAGTACCCACCACCACCAGGGTTACAGGGAAGAGCCGGGTAGAATCCAGTACCCAACCATCTGTAGCGATGGACGGGCACCGGGGTGGCCGCAGGCTGGTATTATTAGACTGGGAAAGGCCAGAAACCTTGGCCCTTCCCATCCTGGTAATGCTAGCCTGCTGCTGCTATGTTGTATCTGGCTGAATATAAAAATGGGGGGAACCCACATAATTTTTTCCAATTATTATCATTATATTTTTTTAACTGACGTGGGGTCCTTCCATTTTTCATAACCAACCAGACACAACATAGCAGCACCAGGCTAGCAATAACAGGATGGGAAGTCCCGCTGTTGGTTGCAGTCTCTTTCCTGCATTTGAAGGGATCGGGTGTGTCTGGTTTGAGCTCTGTGCTGCTGGTGTGCCTGTGTGAGGCACTTGCTGGATCCCAGCAACAGTGCTGATTCTAAGGTCCCCACTCCTTTCCCAGGGCGAGTCCCCGGGAGGAAGCAGGAGGATGCAGTTTGAGGTCCTTGCTAGGCACAAGTCATCATGCAAGCAAAGGCTGTGAAGGTAGTTGTGACCAGTGGCGTGAGGCGCTCGGAATGGGTTGGCATAAGTGTGGGCTCTTCAGGGGACCTCGGCCCTGGTCAGGGCAAAGAGGAGGTGGGTCAAAGCCAGCAAAACCAGGGGAGCCGGGTCTCTGCGAAAGGGGAATCAGCAACGAAGGTGTTGCAGGAGTAGCATCCCAGGCGGCCGCCATTAGATCTTCTGGTGCTATGTCCAGTACAGTGGCGGGAGCTGCTTGCATGAGAAGTGCACCGGCAGAGCAGGCCGGGACAGCGAGGAGTGCCAAGAATGAAGCGGTGGGAGCCGCGAAGAAAGGGGTCACAGCTATGGCCTTGGCTAAGACTGGGGACCTGCCGGATTGGGCCATACTGGGATCAAAGGAGTCTTTCTCTATATTTACAAACAGGGTGACGACGGTTATAAGAGAATAACAGCAAGCTGGGAAGTATTTTACATGGTTAAGGACAGAGCTGAGAAAGGCTTGCATTCTGGCTGACAAAGTAACAAAAAGGAAGAGACCGGCTCTATCTGAGAGGGTTCACCAATTAAAAATACAGATCTCGGACTTGGAAGACCGGAGGGAGATAATTTTCCGCAACTCCGGTCCCTTCATTGAAAAAAACTCGCTAATGCTATCCGTTTTTACGGCAATAGAGCGAGCCAGGCAAGGGTGGACTGCTTCGGGCCCAGCCTTGGTGGGGAGCCAGGAGATTGAACAGCCAGGTAGTTCGGTTATTCTTTGTGCCCAGAAATCAATGGGATCAGTGGCAGAGCCAGGAGGAGATGTGCCTCAAAAGCACCAGTCCAGTGGGGCTCAGTGAGTTGCGGAGTTGGCTGGAAAGCCGGACAACGTGAAGGTCGTGGTAGCAGGGGAGAAGTGGTCAGGATCAACACCTGGCATCCCCCTTCTGAGTAGTAAGAGTGACGTGACATCCAAGGTTGTGCTGTTACCTGCAAAGTTAATCTTTTCAAAATCCAAAGTGGTGAAAGAAGAGAAAGAAAGAATGAATGAAGAAAACAACATTGTAGCTGGTCTGGCAGCAGAGAGTGTGGCGGATGGGGGAAAAAACGCAGGGAGGAGTGGGAAAAATGCATGTGGTGTGAATGAGGGCATAAATTAGCAAATGAATGTGGATGGAGGAGGTAATGTGGCTGGTGCCAATGGTTTTAAATTCGAGGAGGATCCCACAGAAGTATTGGGACTTGACCTGGCGCTGCTTCCATGGTAAGCTGTATGTGAGGGGGAACTTGAAGTATACTCCGATGAAAGGGATTGTCCCTGGGAGGAGTGTGGTGACACGCTGGAGAGTATGGAGCATTTCTTATTTCAATATCCCTACGATACAGGGGTGTATGATCGGGTCGGGCCTCCATTGGCTGGCCTGGTCTGGTGGGCCTTTCCTACGCTGAGTGGGCCTTTGCAGCATTCAGAAAACTTGGTGGCAGGGATCGCTGCTTGTTATTCTTAGTCAGCGTAGTGGTGAGGTTCTACACGTGCAATGCATGGTGCCTAGTGTCGACGAGGAAAAAAATCCTCCCGAGGGAAGAGGAGTGTAGGAACATCCTAGGTGACCTGGTGAGGGTGTGATCTTTGGAGTTCAAAAAGCTGGGTGCACCTAAAGCCTCTCGCATGTGGAGAGGCTTTACTTTTGGGGTACCTTAGTCAGGAGAACTTTTCCCATTGAGGAGCTGTTTTTTCTTTCACCTTAGCTTTTTGTTTTGAATCAGTCTAAGCGTCAGAAGAGCTTAAAGGGAATGTGTTGCCAGAAAAACATGTTTTTTTTTTTTAAATTAAACATTTAGTGTGTGGGTGATTAAACATTGTTCAATTTTTTTTTATTTTTTTCACAAGTCAGGAAATATTATAAATTAATTCTAATTTATAATATTACCCATTTTTGGTCACTAGATGGAGCTATTCCCAAAATTGCAGCATTGCAAAATTGGGTAAAAAGCCCTCGCTCTAGTGAGCTCTCAGCATCCCCCCCTACTTTATCCTGGCTAGTGCCGGGATAAACGAGGGGTTTGAACGGTGTAACCTCCTACACTGTGTGTCGCCATTTTTTGAGCTAACACACTGTGTAGTAGGTTTACATACAGTAGTAAACACACACAAACACGAACATACATTGAAATCGCTTACCTGCTCCTGCCGCCGCGGCTCCCTCCGGCCCGTCCGCTCCGTTTGCTGCCGCTGGTCCAAGTGCACAAATCCGGAAGCCGCGACCGGAAGTAGTAATATTACTGTCCGGCCGCGACTTCCGGTCCACAGGAAAATGGCGCCGGACGGCGCCAATTTCGAATTGGACTGTGTGGGAGCGGCGCATGCGCAGTTCCCACACAGACGCCGTACACTGAAGTCAATGGGACGGGAGCCGTTCGCAGTCCCTATGGGACTGTGGCTGCCGTATTCCATGTCTGTATGTGTCGTTAATCGACACATACAGAAATGGAACAAAAAATGGCAGCCCCCATAGGGAAGAAAAAGTGTAAAAATAAGAAAAAGTAAAACACAAACACACAAATAAATATAAACGTTTTTAATAAAGAACTAACATCTTTAACATATAAAAAAATAATTTGTGATGACACTGTTCCTTTAAGGATACCGAACCTGAGCTAAAAGTATGGGTTTGTATGGCTAGTTGTTTACTACAAAATTTGCATTGGTTATGTTATAGGATACTGTGTAATGTGTATTATATTGTATGTTATACATATTGTAAATATTGATCTTTTTTTTTTGTGTGTGGGTTGGGGTTTTGGTGGGTTTGTTTTGTTGGGGAGTTGGTTGTGGTGATGGGTTGTGTTTTTTAATGTTATTTCGAGTGGGGGGGGTTAAGTTTCGAGTGGGTTATATGGGTGTTTTTGTATAAGGAATGACTGGAGAATGGTTAAAGAGTGAGTGGTTGAGTGAATGAGGCCGGACCAGTCACAGGACTTCAATGGAGAGGTCGGGAAAGGACTAGAAAAAGTCACAAAAGTCTGAAACGAAGCAGTGCTTGTGGCTTGGTTTCTGTTTGGAGTTGGGTCTGTCGGTGGAGTAATGTTTATGTTATGATTATGTTATGTCATGTAATGTTTCTTAATTTTTTTTCTAAATAAAATAGAGTCCCACTGTTTTTGGGCTTTCCTAGCTTAGTAACACCAGTTTGCGGCTGCCCAAGTGCCTGAAGATCACTACAGATGGTCGGGTACTGGATCATACCCGGCTCTTCCCGGTACCCCTGGTGGTGATGGGGATCGGGGTAATAATGGGGGTTTGTGTTAGCCTCTGCCTTAGTAATGGATGCTATCAATCAGCAAGCGGCCATTACTAAGGCGGTAGTAATAACATTTAAAAAAAAGACATAGAAAAAATATTTTATTGAAATAAAAAAAAACACACAACCCTCGTTATCCATTTTATTGAAAATAAAAAAGCCGTAATCTAAGTAGTCCTCCAAGCCAACGTAGTCCAACAACTGAGCATGTAAAAAAAGCACAAACAGAAAAAAAACACATTAGTGACACATGTGGTAGGCTTAGATACAGGGCCCATGTGTGATACTGTCTGTTGGACCCTGTATCTAAGCCCAAGATAGGCTTAGATATAGGGCCCAGCCGACAGTAATCTTATACAGTATAAGATTACTGTCTGCTGGAGAGTTGTATCTAAACTTACCATGTGGTAGGCTTAGATACAGGGCCCATCAGACAGGATCACTTTACCATAGTATATTTTAATATAAGTGGTGAGCGGGGGGCGCCCCTATCTTCCTGGCACAGTCGCAATTGCGACCACTGCGATCCCACTAGCTACACCACTGAAGGGGACAGTCTTCATGTCCCTAATCCTATTTAGGAACACCTCTCCACAGCCCAAAAGATAACATTAAACTGAGCAATACATAGAGATAAGGGAAACTGTAGATCTGTAAATCTCACGCAGTTATGAGAAATGTGAGATTAATAGTACAGCCTGAGCTAAATGTTTTGTCACTTATTATCAACTGGTAATAAACGCAAAAGTGCTTTTAATGTGATGAAATTATTCAGATGGCTTGTAAAGGAATGTTGGCTACCAAAAAAATTTCCAGTTTTATTTTTAAATCAAACCTATCTGTAAAAAAAGAAATGATCCTAGGTCTACCAATGATACACCTGGCATGCACCAATCTGCACAGATATTAGAATAAATCGCAATGCACTGGAGGATTGGGGGGCACTTTCATTACACATGCTTTGTCGATTAAGGTTGTGTTTTGAGAAGGGTGTACGTACTGTATCTTAGAGGAAGCCCATCAAGCTTCTGTCAAGACCATGAAAAGGGGAGCCCCAGATTAAATTGTCTCATCCCTGTTTCTCATGGGTGGTAAGAATTTTAAGATACACCCCTGGCAAAACTAATAGACTGTGCTGGGCCAAAAGGGGCATGCATGACTTCTCTTTTTGTTGTTCTTTGAATCTCTGAACCATGCAGCGCTCTCTTAAGCTCTGCAATAAACATACAAGTGTGTATTAATTTTGCCTGGAGTGTTCCTTTAAGCATGTTCCTTTCATGTTCCTTTCAATATGGAGACTGCAATGGTGGGAAGGGGATGAGGACACATAAGCACTGCGCCCAGGGCCGACTTCAGGTTTATGTGGGACCTTGGGCGACACATACTTAATAGGCCCCATTGCAGGGGGAACTCATGGTGCCAGTAATATAGACTTTAGGCCCTGTTTATGCCCGCATATAGAAGTTAGGCCCCCAGTTTTTACCCCATAAATGCAGCGCCCTCTGTTGCCACACAGCCACCCCCTCCCAGGTAGTGCCACACAGCCCCCCTCCCAGGTAGTGCCACACAGCCACCCCCTCCCAGGTAGTGCCACACAGCCACCCCCTCCCAGGTAGTGCCACACAGCCACCCCCTCCCAGGTAGTGCCACACAGCCACCCCCTCCCAGGTAGTGCCACACAGCCCCCACCACCCTGGTAGTGCTACACAACCCCCTCCCCCTAAGTTAGGGCCCCAGTTTTTACCCCATAAATGTAGTGCCCTCTGTAGATAGTGCCATAGCCCACCTCCCAGGTAGTGCCACACAGCCCCCCTCCCAGGTAGTGTCACGCAGACCCCTCCTTCCAGGTAGTGCCACACAGCCCCCCTCCCTGGTAGTGCCACACAGTCCACCCTCCCTGGTAGTGCCAGACAGCCCCCCTCCTTGTAGGTAGCGCCTTTGGGGTTTCCTCTAGGAGTGGTATGCCCAGTCAGAGCATTGCCGACGCTCTGGCTGGGGATTCCGCTTCAGGAGAAGCCCCTGACGTCACTGCCAATATACGGACAGTGTTGTCAAGGGCAACCCCAGAGCCATAGTCCCAGGCAGAGCACTACTAGCACTCTTGAACTCCTGCTCTGCTCCTGACATCACTGTCCATATATGGACAGTGATGTCAGGAGCAGAGCTGAAGTCCCGGGCAGAGCGCTAGTAAATCTCTTCTCCGGTACTCCATCTCTGGGGAAGCCCCTGGCATCACTGTTCATATATGGATACTGGATAGTGAGTCAGGTGCAACCCCAGAGCCAAAGTCCCGAGCAGAGCGCTACTAGCACTCTGCCTGGTACACTGCTCTGCTCCTGAAAACACTGTCCATATATGGACAGTGATGTCAGGGGCTTCCCCACAGACGGAGTCTCGGAGCAGAGCAGCTTCTAGCGCTCTGTCTGGGACTCCTTCTCTCCACTTGACATCACTGACCATATATGGACAATGATGTCAGGGGCTTCCCCAAAGACGGAGTCCCGGAGCAGAGCCGCTAGCACTCTGCCTGGGACTCCTCTCCTCCTTACATCACTGTCCATATATGAACAGTGATGCCGTGACGATGGCAGCACCAGCACCCGGCAGCCGAGTGGGTCCCCCCAAGGGTAGTGGGCCCCGGCACTTGCCCGGGTTCGCCATGTGCTGGCGCCTGCCCTGACTGTGCCCTTCATGTCCTAGATGGTTAAGGTGTGAACCAGAAGGAGAGGGCCAGTTTGATTTTTACTACATGCCTCTGTATATAATCTTTAACATAGCATTCTAGACATTTTACAATATACAGATGTGTTCTCCCTTACTTTCTCTCTAAATCCAACATAACCTCAGATGTATGGCGCAAGATAGTAAAAAACATGTAAAAAAATATATACCTCCGACGGATGCCATACGTCAGCCATTCAATGCCCATAGACTCCCGTGTTAAAAAAAGCATATGTGTCACAGCCATCCATTAAAAAAAAGGATTACGTTATACGTGTGTTTTTTTAACATGAGAGTTTATGAGCGACGAATGGCCGCTGGATAGCAGCCGTCAAAGTCATCCGTTGACCATCCATCGCACATACATTTAGGGTGGCATGAGATTGTATTGAATTGGTATCATGATAAATTGTAGGACTGTATGTCTTTTCCAGTATTGTCTGTACAGGTGATTAAATGTAAAAAGATGAATATTTTTGGATAATTCCTTTTATAACTGAAAATCTATTTCCGTTACTATTTTTTTTGCCAGTGATTCAGATCATCCATTTTATTATTCCTTTCATACCTTCTTTGAGCACTTTTAAATTATGTATGCAGGAAGGACATCAGGTTTTTCTATGTAAAAACAGAGTTGTACTAAGATGAAATCAGCAGGTACAGTATGTGAAGATCAAACATCAACACACAGCGCTTACCATCACATAGCATACAAATACTGTCACAGTAATGGATGGCTGCAGCACTGCTCATGTGGGATTCCTTGGCTGATATCTTGTATCAAATGTAAGGAGGTTCTTTGGTATTTTGCAAAGATTAAACTTCATTAAAAGAACACAGTACTCACAAAGTTTGTTTTTTATTGTGTGGCACAATTCAGTACCTAAGCTGAGATCCTAGGGGCTACAGGCAAGGGCTGTGCACTGATGAGAAATAGAAACATAGAAGATTGACGACAGAAAAAGACCACATGGAATTTTAATTTTATATGTTATATATATGTTTATCCCAGGCATAACCCCTTTCAGCACTATGATTGTAAAGGATCTGCCAGACACAACTTCTGTGTCGACGTCCATAGGTAATCAGTCTGCACCTGCTTCTATGTCTGTGAGACTGACTCCATCTTCCACTACCCAGGATGGCAGGCTTAGGATTGGGAGAGCCTATCACAGCCTGGCCAGACGGAGCTAGCTCCCGCCCTCTGTCTATTTATACCTGCTTTTCCTGTTCCTCCTTTGCTTGTGATTCTTCTCTGTTGGTTTCCTGGCCCTGCTGCAGCTTCTTGAACTACTGATCCTCTGCTTGTGATTGACCTTGGCTTTTCTGACCACTCTTCTGCTCTGCGTTTTTGTACCTCGCTCATCTCCTGGTTTGACTCGGCTCGTTCACCTCTCTTGTTGCTCACGGTGTTCCCGTGGGCAACTTCCCCATTTCCCTGGCTTCTTTGTACCCTTGTCTGTTTGTCTGTCGTGCACCTATTGAGTGTAGGGACCGTCGCCCAGTTGTACCCCGTCGCCTAGGGCGGGTCGTTGCAAGTAGGCAGGGACTGAGTGGTGGGTAGATTAGGGTTCACTTGTCTGTTTCCCTACCCCGACATTACAATGATGTACCTGTACCTCATAGCGGGAGAGGGAGAATAAGGAGCGGGCTCACAGGCTTAGCCCATACCTCCCAACTTTTGAATTCAGAAAAAAGGGACACTTTAAGCCACGCCCCTAACCACGCCCAATATCCGGCATAAACACATCAAATCACGGCCAGATCCTTCTGAAAATAACAAGCGCACATTCTCACTGCGGATCTCTAGACTGTCTGGATATCACAGATATTATGGATCTGGTTATATTTGTGTTACTTTTTCTATCTTGGGTATAACATTTGCTCATCACGGCGGCAGCAGCTGCAGGACAAACCAAAAGGCTGAGAACAATGAAATTCAACAAGGAGACCCTGTTGTGGATGACTTTTCAATTAACAGATAGCAGAGTTACATGATGGCGATTTTTTTTTTCCAGTTGTGTAACTCTGCTACCGGTCAATGGGAAAAACATCCACCAGAGCCCCCCTGTAGATTGCTCCACACACAGCCCCCCTGTACATAGCGCCAGACACAGCCCTCCTGTAGATAGCTCCACACACAGCTCCCCTGTAGATAGCTCCACACACATCCCCCTGTAGATAGCGCCAGACACAGCCCCCCTGTAGATAGCTCCACACACAGCCCCCCTGTAGATTGCCCCAGATACAGCCCCCTGTAGATAGCTCCACACACAGCCCCCTGTAGATAGCGTCAGATACAGCCCCCTGTAGATAGCGCCACACACAGCCCCCTGTAGATAGCTCCAGACACAGCCCCCTGTAGATTGCTCCACACACAGCCCCCCTGTACATAGCGCCACACACAGCTCCCCTGTATATAGCGCCACACACAGCCCCCCTGTACATAGCTTCACACACAGCCCCCCTGTGCATAGCTCCACACACAGCGCCCCTGTACATAGCTCCACACACAGCCCCCTGTAGATAGCTACACACACAGCCCCCCTGTACATAGCGTCAGATACAGCCCCTGTAGATAGTGCCACACACAGCCCCCTGTAGATAGCGCCAGACACAGCCCCCTTGTAGATAGCGCCAGACACAGCCCCCCTGTACATAGCGTCAGATACAGCCCCCCCTAGATTGTGCCACACACAGCCCCCTGTAGATAGCTTCACACACAGCCCCCTGTACATAGCGCCACACACAGCCCCCTGTACATAGCGCCACACACAGTCCCCCTGTAGGTGCCACATTGCCGCCAGAGCAGTAGAGGTAGGCTTTATTCACACGACAGGGTCTGAGTGTCGGCCAATAAAAACGGCCGTTTTGGGCCGTTTTTCCCGGCCGCTTTGCATTCATTCGGATTCTGTTTCCGGGCCGTGTTACCGTTTTTAATGGCCGATTTTGACCTGTTTTGCATCAGTTTTTTTCCCTGTCCGTCTATCAGCCCCCCTGGTAGGTAATGCCACCCAGCCCCCTGTAGGTAATGCCACCTAGCCCCCTGTAGGTTGCACCCATCCCCCCCTTCCAGGAGAAGTCACTGACAACAATATCCATATATGGACAGTGTAGTCACTGACTTCTCCTGGAGAGGAATCCCCGGCCACAGGGTAGGGGATTCCGCTTCAGAAGTGAGTGACGTCACTGTGTCCATATATGGACAGTGTGGTCACTCACTTCTTCTGTAGTGGATCCCCGGCCACAGGGTCGGGGATTCCGCTTCACAAGTGAGTGACATTGCTGTGTCCATATATGGACAGTGTAGTCACTCACTTCTCCTGTAGCGCAATCCCCAATCCCCGGCCGGGGATTGGGGATTCCGACTCCTACAGGGAGCAAAAAAAGACCCTCCTCCTCCTCCTCACATGCACTCTGCTCTGTGAGGAGGAGCGCGAGCGACGGAAGACACGGCCGTCACTCGGGACACGTCACTCACCGTCAGAAGAAGGCAGGAGTCTTGCAGCGGCGTTCTCACTGGTGTCGATGCCGGCCCGGGAGTGAACCAGTCCAGTCACCTGACCGGTCAGGTGACTGGACTGGTCCACTCGCGGGCCGGCATCGATCTCAGTGAGAACACCGCCGCAAGACTCCTGCCTTCTTCTGATTGCTGCTGCAGTCAGCAGCGATCAGCTGTTGTGATGCAGCGCCCAGCAGGACATTTACAGACCGCCCGGGATGGCGGGACAGCGGTGAGAAACCGGGACAGTCCCGCTGGATCCGGGATGGTTGGGAGGTATGGCTTAGCCCACTTCATACGCTGCAGGGGTCAGTTGTATACTGATAACTCCAATCCCGGACTTTTAACCGCTTAGATGGTGCAGTCAATAGTGATGGTAGTATCTAAGTCGGTAGACAGAGGGGAACCCTCTGCCATCCCATTGGACCCCCTATAGCAGAATGGTGATGTGCCCATGCCTTGTCATGATAGGCGGGGACTTACTGAAGTCCCCCAGGTCTGCCATGTTAGATCTCATATTAAGCCGGAGGCAGGGCTTGATAGGAGATCGTTAAAAGTACCATACACTGCAATACATAAGTATTGCAATGTATTGTACCAGTGATCACATGGTCACATGTTCAAGTTTAATAAAGTCTTTAACAGAGAAAAGAGGGGGAGACGAAACCTCCAGCTCACCTTTTATATGTGGATTTTGCACTTTGGTCACCGCACGGATCCTCGCGTCGGCACGCGATGTATAGACAGTAGAAAACCAAACAGGGTGGATCCAGCGTTGCTGTGAATAAAAAGGAACTGGTTCCAAGTTTAATGGAGATATTTTAAAATTAGGATCAATCTAGATGATGTCCTAGAGTGCTTAGGAGAGATGTGAGAAAATTGGCAAAGCCTACGCGTTTCAAACGCTTCCTGCGTTCTTAATCATGGCTGGATTTTAAAATATCTCCATTAAACTTGGAACCAGTTCCTTTTTATTCACAGCAACGCTGGATCCACCCTGTTTGGTTTTCTAAAGTCTTTAACACTACAAAAAAGAATATTAAAGTAAAAAAAAAAAAAGCCCTCTTTAATTTGGTGCGTCAAATTACGTAATCAATAAAAATGAAACATATATGGTATCGCCACGTCCGTAAAAGTCTGAACTATTACACTATAATGATATTTATCTCACATGGTGAACGCTGTAAAAACAAGAAAATATGAAAGAATTGCTGTTTTTTAGTGACTTCACCTTCAAAACTAAATGGAATAAAAAGTGATTAAAAAGTCGTATTTACCCCAAAATCGTACCAATAAAAAAAAGTCCCGACAACTGTGGTAAATCATAAGGAAAAACGATATAAATTTGGTATTGCCGTAATCATGTCATTTTTGCTGCAGGGTAAAAGCTGAATTGTTGTTTTTTTCCCATTCCACCGCACTACATAATTATTAAAAGTTTTTCAGGTTGTCCCGCAAAAAACAAGCCCTCATACGACTATGTCGACGGAAAAATAAAAAAGGTATGACTCTTGGAATGTGGGAAGGAGAAAAACGAATGTAAAAAATAAAAATGGCCTGGACCTTAAGGGGTTAAATTTACTTGCTGTTCATTTTCCAAACACATCTGCTGGCAGTTTGTTCCAAGCATCTACCACTATTTCATGAAATTATATTTTCTATCATGGATTAGATCCCCCCCCCCCCCCAACTAATTTCAGGTTTTGCCCCTTTGTTCTTGTGTTGTTTCTTATTAAAAACCCTTCCCTTCTGAACCTTATTTAAACCTTTAACATATCTAAAGCTTTTGATCATGTCTCCCCTTTTCCAAGCCACAAATTATGTTGTGTAAATAGGAGAAATAACTATTTCTTTATGGCCCCTATGGCAGATATAGTATGTTCCAAAGTTAAAGTGTAAGTTGAGTAACTGTGCAAATACATTGCTTAACTTGTAATATACTGATCCTGAGTTCCATCATGTTTTTTAGTCTATAGCTCATTCACAATTCTGCAGGTTGCTAATGGAAACAGTCTCTGGCTTGCCGACATACTCAATCCAATTTAAGTGAGCTGTTACATCATGTTTCTCTTTTATTACAACCACTGTTCATATGCCCTATTAGGGTATTTGCATGTCATAAAGATGGATCCCCCACTCAGGATCCCCATCTAGGGGCCAGAACAGGGAGATGCATAGCAAGACATGCCTTTCCCTAGTGATAACAGATAACAGCTAATCGCCGGGGGTACAGAATATGAACCTGTAGCAATCAGCTGATCGCCGCATTCTTATCTCTCATGATGACAAACCCTTTAAGGATTTTTCAAGTTACCAACATGATTGATTAAATAAATACTGTATTGCTACAAAATCTGTGGTATGTGTTATTAATAAAACAATACTATGGGCCCTTTAAATCCCTTTACTGTGACACATATTTAATAATAGGGGATGTCTGGCATCACAGCACGGTATCCAAGTTTCAATGTGTAATGGTTTATTGCATTTAGGTGGACAGTATATCGAGAAGATAATCTGTCTTTACTTGAGCCAAATGTAGGTTTACACTTTCTTAATGGTTAAAGAGGCTCTGTCACCAGATTCTCAAATCCCTATCTCCTATTGCATGTGATCGGCGCTGCAATGTAGATAACAGTAACGTGTTTTTTTTTTTTTTAAAACGTTCATTTTTGGCCAAGTTATGAGCTATTTTATATATATGCAAATGAGCTTTGAAATAAACAACTGGGCGATTTTTTTTCGTTATGTCCAACTGGACGTGTATTGTTTTTTTAACTGGGCGTGTTTACGTGTATGACGCTGACCAATCAGTGACCAGTCAGCGTCATACACTCCTCTCCATTCATTTACACAGCAGCGATGTGCAGCCACATACACAGAGATTAACGTTAATCAAGTGTCCTGATAATGAATACACATGAAATCCAGCCTGGACGTCATGTGTATTCAGAATCCTGACACTTCTGACTCTTTTCTTTGAGATTTCTAGCAAGGGAAACGAAATCTCGCGAGATTACGGAGGTAAACGAGATTTCGCTTCACTTGCTGGAAATCTCACAGAAAAGATTCAGAAGTGGCAGGATTCTGAATACACATGAAGTCCAGGCTGGATGATCATGTGTATTCATTATCAGGACACTTGATTAACGTTAATCTCTGTTTATGTGGCTGCAGATCGCTGCTGTGTAAATAAATGTAGAGGAGTGTATGATGCTGACTGGTCACTGATGGGTCAGCGTCATACACGTAAACACGCCCAATTAAAAACACAATACACGCCCAGTTGGACATAACGAAAAAAAAACGCCCAGTTGTCCATTTCAAACCTCATTTGCATATATATAAAATAGCTCATAACTTGGCCAAAAATGAAAGTTTTAAAAAAAACTAAAACTTTACTGTTATCTACATTGCAGCGCCGATCACATGCAATAGGAGATAGGGATTTGAGAATCTGGTGACAGAGCCTCTTTAAGTAGATTGGACAGAAAGACAGCAAGGAAGGGCAGCTGCAAACCTCTATGGCCTATATCTATCAAGCTGATAAAATCCTCCTCTGGGAAATATTGTGGGTTATTCTAAGAAGCTAGTATATCAAACTGTCAAAGAATATCTTCTCTTCATAAATTAGCACTGAAGATAAATACTGGGCAGGGAAAGCGGCAGATAAATTCAGACCTTTATACTGTATACTTTTCCTTAGACAAAGGCAACCTGAGTAACCATAATAGAGTAACAACAAATAGTTTACCAAAGTTAGATTGTGACTGTACAGATCAAGGTTTGAGTGTAGTAAATCCTGTTTTCATATTGAACCTTGCCATGAAGTAGTCAACCCAGAGCTTCTACAAGAATACCGTGGCACAATCAAAAGAAATTCCATAGATGACAAAAAAAGGTTTCTTGTAGGTCCCTAAACCTTCATTAAAAACACAAAGAAAGACATTATCTCCAAATGGAGATGACCTGGAAATGTTGTGATCAGGGGCGTAACTAGGAAAGACTGGGCCCCATAGCAAACTTTTGACTGGGGCCCCCCCTCCCCCGGGTGTCACACAACCCCCCCCCTTGTAGATAGTGCCTTTTTTACAAACCCCCCTTTTGATAATGCCATACAGCCCCCCTGTAGATAACGCCATACAGCCCCCTTTGTAGATATCTACAGAGGGGGCTGTATGGCGCTATCTACAGAGGGGGTTGTATGGCGTTATCTACGGGGGGGCTGTATGGCGTTATCTACGAGGGAACTGTATGGCGTTCCCTACAGGGGGTGTATGGCGTTCCCTACAGGGGGGGACTGTATGGCGTTCCCTACAGGGGGGACTGTATGGCGTTCCCTACAGGGGGGGACTGTATGGCGTTACCTACAGGGAGTCTGTATGGCATTCCCTACAGGGGGGGTCTGTAGGGAACGCCATACAGCCCCCCCCTGTAGGGAACGCCATACAGTCCCCCCTGTAGGGAACACCATACAGCCCCCCCTGTAGGGAACGCCATACAGCCCCCCCTGTAGGGAACGCCATACAGCCCCCCCTGTAGGGAATGCCATACAGCGTCCCCCATTCCTGTAGGGAACGCCATACAGCGTCCCCCACTGTAGGGAACGCCATACAGCGTCCCCCCCTGTAGGGAACGCCATACAGCGTCCCCCCCTGTAGGGAACGCCATACAGCGTCCCCCCCTGTAGGGAACGCCATACAGCGCCCCCCCCCCCCCTGTAGGGAACGCCATACAGTGTTCCCCCCTGTAGGGAACGCCATACAGCATCGTCCCCCCTGTAGGGAACGCCATACAGCGTCCCCCCCTGTAGGGAACGCCATACAGCCCCCCCCCCCCGCTGTAGGGAACGCCATACAGCATCCCCCCTCCCAAAAAAATGCGACCTACAGTGTGTCCTAATAAAAGACATGTATCCCCTATCCACAGGATAGGGGATACATGTGTGATCGCTGGCATTGATAGGGAGAACGGGGGACTGAAAGTCCCCTGAAGTTCTCCATGACTAACCTCTGACTTCCGGCGTCTGCGCAGCTCACTAAAAATGAAAGGAGCGCTGGTCACGCATGCGCACAAGCGGGACCGGCGCTCCATTCATTTCTCCGGAGCTGCCGACACAGACCCCGGAAGTCCGAGGTTTGTGATGGAGAACTTCAGGAGACTTTCAGTCCCCCGTTCTCCCTATCACTGCCAGCGATCACACATGTATCCCCTATCCTGTGGATAGGGGATACATGTCTTTTGTTTAATGGCAGAGCGGGGAGATACCTCCCTGCTCTGCCGTACTGTTCAGTGGCGTCGCGCTGTAGAAGCCATAGCGGCTGCTAGCGGAGCCTCCGGCCATGGTGGGGGCCCGTGCCGGCGAGCAACACGGGCCCCCTCATGCCGCGGGCCCCGTAGCAGCCGCTACTGCTGCTACGGCGGTAGTTACGCCACTGGTTGTGATTTTCCCCAGAGATGCCTAGCCAACCATATTAACATTGGAATGCTGTGAAGGTCTCTCTATCCCTATCTAAAGTCAGTATTCGTTACTTCACGATGATACAAGCAGGGGTGGGATTCAAATTTTTAACAACAGGTTCTCTGTTTTGCCGACAAAGACATACGCGCCAGGGGTGGGTGGGCAGTGTCGCGGTATGGAAATTTATTCTAATAATCAAATAAAACAATTATAATATTCCAAATACGCCCTATATTAAAGTGGACTCTAAATAAAGAAATTCCCTGTCCAGAATGTTTAACTGGATTAAGACACGATGTATATAATTACATAAGCGTACATACCTACCTACACACACTCATATTAAACTCACCCATTACGTAAACACGTATATGCGTACATTCTATATCTTAACCCCTTCCCGCACCTTGACGTAACTGCACTTCGATGTGTGCAGTAAGTTTGCGCACCTTGACTGTGCTTTGACAGTTAACCGCCGCGCGGCGCTACACCGCAGCAGCGGTTAACTGTGCAGGGTGTCTGCCCTGCATTCCACGTTGCCGATCAGCGGCCCATCGCCTCTGATTTCGGCAGTTAACCCCTTAATTGCGGCGTTCGATTTTGAATGCCACAATTAAGGTGTTTAGCGCCGATCGGCAGCCCCCACGTGGAATCACGGGAGCTGGCGATGGTACCCATGGCAACCGGACGCCAGACAATGGCTTCCGGGCTGCCATGTACAGGAGCCTATGAGGACCAGCCGGAGGGTGGTCGTTGTAGGCTTCCTGTCAGTGTGACTGTCACGTCACAATGACAGAATACTTTACACTACGTAGGTAGTGTAATGTATTCCAGCAGCGATCAGAGCTGCAAGTCTAAGTGTCCCCTAGTGGGACAAGTGAAAAAAGTAAAAAAAAGTGTAAAAATAAAAGTTATAAGTGACATAAACAAGAACTGCTTTTTTTTCCTATAATAAGTCTTTTATTATAGGAAAAAAATGAACACATAAAAAAAAAAGTACACATATTTGGTATTACCGCGTTTGCAACGACCCAAACTATAAAACTGTAATATTATTTTTCCTGCACGGTGAACACCGCAAAAAAAATAAACGAAAGACAATGTCAGAATCACTATTTTTTGGTCACCAACCCTCCCAAAATATACAATAAAAAGTGATCAAAAAGTCGCATGTACGCCAAAATAGTACCGATACAAACTACAACCCGTCCCGCATAAAACAAGCCCTTACACAGCTTTTTTGACTGAAAAATAAAAAAGTTATGGCTCTCAGAATATGGTGACACAAAAAATAATTTATTTTCTAAATAAGTTATTTTATTGCGCAAACGCTGCAAAACATAAAAAAACTTATATACGTATGGTATCGCCGTAATCGTACCGACCCACAGAATAGAGTATAATGGTCATTTATAGCGCACGGTGAAAAGTGTAAAAAATAAATAAAAATCATTGTCAGAATTGATGGTTTTTGGTCACCTGGCTTGTGATCACTAAAAAGTGATCAACAAAATCGCATGTACCCCAAAATGGTATCAATGAAAATTACAGATTGTCCCGCAACAAATAAGCCCTCACGCAGCTCCGGTGGTGAAAAAATAAAAAAAGTTCTGGCTCCCAGATTATGGCGATGCAAAATGTGCAGAGCGTTCCAAAAGCGGATAAGATTGGGTGCCATTTATAAGTGCGAGACTGGCCACATATCTGCAGATTATTATTTATTTACCCCATTATACCCTCTTATTATGCCCTGATGTACTCTGCCCAGCCTACATATGCCCCCACATTATAAACTGAAATACCAGCAAAACGCCAGAGCTACTACCAAGCAAAATCTGCACTCCAAAAGCCAAATGGCGTCCATCCCTTCTGAGCCCTACAGCGTGCCCAAACAGCCATTTACGTCCACCGATATGGCATCGCCATAGCCGGGAGAACCCGGTTAATATTTTATGAAGTATTTGTGGCACAAACTGGGCACAACATATAGTGCACTAAAATGGCACATCAGTGGAAAATTTTAATTTTCACTCTGCACCATCCGCTGTGCATTAAACCCTTCGCGCACCATGACTTAATAGCATGTCGTGGTGTGGGGGGTGAAATATGGAGCATCTCACGCGCTGAGCCCGCGCCATACGCTGCGGGTGTCAGCTGTGTATTACCCAGGACTAACGGACAGAAACATCGATCACGCTGTTACAGTAGCCTGTAAAAATGACAATATACTGCAATACATTAGTATTGCAGTGTATTCTACCAGTGATCTAACGATTGCTGGTTCAAGTCTCCTAGGGGGACTAATAAAATATATAAAAACAAAAGTAAATAGTTATTATTAGTGGAAAAAATTAAACAAATATTTAAAGTCCAAAAAGAAACCCTTTTCACATTTTTTTACATTTTTAATGTAAAAAAATAAAAAAAATACACAAAATTTTTATCGCTACGTCCGTAAAAGTCCAAGCTATTACAATATACCATTATTGAACTCGCACGTTGAACACCGTGAAAATAAAGAATTTTAAACGGCAAAATCGCAGTTTTTTAGTCACCTTGGCTCTACCAAAAAATGTAATAAAAAGTGCTCAAAAAGTCTTATGTACCAAAAAATGGTACCAATAAAAACTACAGCTCGTCCCGCAAAAAATAAGCCCCCACACCGCTCTATTGACAGAAAAATAAAGACGTTGTGGCTCTCGGAAAGCGTGGAGGAAAAAAGAAAAAGCAAAACATGGATCAGTTCGGAAAGGGTTAATTACTTTCTAATGAAAAAACATTTATGACCACATGTGGGGTATAGCCGTACTCAGGAGAGATTGCATTACAAATGTTGGGGTGCATTTTCTCCTTTATCCTTTGTGAAATGTAAAAAATGCAACATTTTATTGGAAATTATGTTGATATTAATTTTCACGGCCTAATTCTAATAAATACTGCAAAAGACGTGTGGGGCCTAAATGCTCACTATACCCCTAGATAGATTCCTTAAGTGGTGTAGTTTCCCAAATGGGGTTACTTTTGGGGGTTTCCAGTGTTACGGTCTCTCAGTGGCTTTGCAAATTCGACATGACACCCAAAAACTATTCCAGCTAAATTTGAGCTCCAAAAGCCAAATAGCGCTCCTTCCCTTCTAAGCCCCGGTGTGGGTCCAAACAGTAGTTTATTACCACATATGGGGTATTTACGTAATCAGGAGAAATTGTTTTACACATGTTGGAGTGCTTTTTCTCCTTTATTCCTTGTAAAAAATGTAAATGTCTAAGTTCTTACAGAAAAAAAAGTAGATTTTTACCTTTACAGACTAATTCCAATGAATTCAGCAAAACAACTGTGGGGTCAAAATGCTAACTTTACCCCTAGAAAAATTCCTTGAGGGGTGTAGTTTCCAAACTGGGGTCACTATTGGGAGTTTCCACAGTTTTCATCCCTCCAGTGCATTGCAAACGCCAGACACGGCACTGAAAACTATTCCAGCAAAATCAGAAATCCAAAATCCAAATGGTGCTCCTTCTCTTCTGAGGCCTGCTGTGGGTCCAAACAGCCTTATTACCACATATGGGGTATTGCTATAATCAGAAGAAATTGCTTTACATATGTTGTGGTGTTTACTTTATTCCTTGTAAAAATGTAATATTTCTAAGTTTTTTCACAAAAAAAGTAGATTTTCATCTTCACATACTAATTCAAATAAATATAACAAAAAAACTGTGGGTTCAAAATGCTAACTATACCCATAGATAAACTCCTTGAGGGGTATAGTTTCCAAAATGGGGTCACTTTTGGGGGTCTTTACTGTTTTGGTACCACAAGACCTATTCAAACCTGACATGGTGCCTAAAATATATTCTTAAAAAAGGAGGCCCCAAAATCCACTAGGTGCTCCTTTGATTCTGAGGCCGGTATTTCAGTCCATTACCGCACTAGGACCACATGTGGGATATTTCTAAAAACTTCAGAATCTGGGCAATAAATATTGAGTTGCATTTCTTGGGTAAAACCTTCTGTACCAATGTATTACAAAAGAATTTTAGAAGAAAAAATGAAATTTGTAAATTTCACCTCTACTTTGCTTTAATTCCTGTGACACGCCTAAAGGGTTAAAACACTTTCTGAATGCTGTTTTGAATACTTTGAGGGGTGCAGTTTTCAAAATGGGGTGATTTATGGGGACTTTCTAATATATAGGGCACTCAAAGCCACTTCAGAACTGAACTGGTCCCTGAAAAAATAGACTTTTGAAATTTTCTTGAAAATATGAGAAATTGCTGCTAAAGTTCTAAGTCTTGTAACGTCCTAGAAAAATAAAAGAATGTTCAAAAAACAATGCAAACATAAAGTAGACATATGGGAAATATAAACTAGTAAGTATTTTGTGTGGTATTTCTATCTGTTTTACAAGTAGAAACATTTAAATTTAGAAAATGCTAATTTTTGCTAATTTTCTCTAAATCTTGGTGTTTTTTACAAATAAATATTGAATTTATCGACCAAATTTTTTCCCTAACATAAAGTACAATATGTCACGAGAAAAAAGTCTCAAAATCACTTGGATAGGTAAAAGCATTCCGGAACTATTACCACATAAAGTGACACATGTCAGATTTGAAAAATCGGCTTCGTCCTGAAGGCCAAAACAGGCTCAGTCCTGAAGGGGTTAAAGAGGCTCTGTCACCACATTATAAGTGGCCTATCTTGTACATAAGGGGTCTCAAGCACACAGCCCGCGGGCCGCATGCGGCCCCTGGGGCTGTCATCTGCGGCCCGCGAGACACAGAGCCGCTAGTATCGGCTCTGCTCCGAGACTCTGGAATTCCCTGACATCGCTGTCCACATATGAACAGCGATGTCTGGAGCTTCCCTAGAGCCGGAGTCCCGGGCAGAGCGCTAGTACAGGCTCTGCTCGGGGACTCTGTGGAATTCCCTGACATCAGTGCCCATATATGGACAGTGTTTCAGGGTCTTCCCCAGAGCCGGAGTCCCGGGCAGAGCGCTAGTATCGGCTCTGCTCCGGGATGCTGCGGAATTCCCTGACATCGCTGTCCATATATGGACAGTGTGTCAGGGTCTTCCCCAGAGTGGAGTCCCGGGCAAAGCGCTATTATTGGCTGTGCTCCGGTACTCTGGGGAAGCCTCTGACATCGCTGTCCATACATTGACAATGATGTCAGGGGCTTCCCCAGAGGAGGAGTCCCAGTGATGTCAGGAGCACAGCTGGAGTCCCAGGAAGAGCCTACTAGCGCTCTGCCTGGGACTCCAGCTCTGGGGTTGCCCCTGACATCTCTGTCCATATATGGACAATGATGTCAGGAGCAGAGCTGGAATCCCAGGCAGAGTGCCCCTGATATCACTGTGGTAGCATCTGCGGAGGGCACTGTGGCAGCATCTGTGGAGGGCACTGTGGCAGCATCTGCGGAGGGCACTGTGGCAGCATCTACAGAGGGCACTGTGGCAGCATGTACAGGACACTGTGGAATTATCTAGGGGTGTGTTGCATTATCTACAGAGGGCACTGTGGCATTATCTACAAGTGGGTGTGTGGCAGTATCTGCATAGGACACTGGCATTATCTACAGAGAGCACTGTAGCAGCATCTACAGAGGACACTGTAGCAGTATCTACAGAGGACACTGTGGCAGCATCTACAGAGAACACTGTGACAGCATCTACAGAGGACTCTGTGGCAGCATCTACAGAGGGCACTGTGGCAGCATCTACAGAGGGCACTGTGGCAGCATCTACAGAGGGCAGTGTGGCAGCATCTACAGAGGGCACTGCGGCAGCATCTACAGAGGGCACTGCGGCAGCATCTACAGAGGGCACTGCGGCAGCATCTACAGAGTGCACAGCAGCAGCATCTACAGAGGGCACTGCGGCAGCATCCACAGAGGGCACTGCGGCAGCATCCACCGAGGGCACTGTGGCACTATCTAAAAAGGGGCTGCCCAATCTTGACATGTTTGCTAACTGAGCCGCCGGACTGCATTTAGCGATACTTAAACTGGAAAGCTAGATTGTTGAAATAAGCACATGAAGAATTATCTCAAATTTTAAACTTAGCGGTATTATTATAGTAATGTAGTATTATTATTATTATTATTATTATAGTAATATAGTGTTATAGTAGTTCAAATAACTAATTGATTAACAATAATTTTGTATTGTATCAAATTTGAAAGTAATGCGGCCCGTTAACTTCCCATTTTTTCTATATGCGGCCCACTTACCTGGCCAAGTTTGAGACCCCTGTTGTACATGATGTGATCGGCGCTGTAATGTAGATTACAGCAGTGTTTTGTATTTAGAAAAACGATCATTTTTGACGGAGTTATGACCTATATTAGCTTTATGTTAATGAGTTTCTTAATGACCAACTGGGCGTGTTTTACTTTTTGACCAAGTGGGCGTTGTACAGAGTGTATGACGCTGACCACTCAGTGACCAATTAGCGTCATACACTTCTCTCCATTCATTTACACAGCACATAGCGATATAGCTATATCGCTATCTGCAGCCTCATATACACACACTAACATTACTGCAGTGTCCTGGCAATGAATATACATTACCTCCAGCCAGGACATCATGTGTATTCAGAATCCTGACCACTTCTGTAGCGTCTCTGTGATTTACAAATTTACAAATTAACTGGTTCTGTTTTGTATGTACAGTTAAGTCCAGAATTATTTGGACAGTGACACAAGTTTTGCCATTTTAGCTGTTTACCAAAACATATTGAATATACAGTTACATAATCAATATGGGCTTACAGTGCAGACTCTCAGCTTTAATTTGAGAGTATTCACATTCTAATTTGAGGAAGGGTTTTGGAATTACAGCTCTTTAATATGTATGTTTAAACGTTTATTTAGGCAGGACTTCATACATATTAAAGAGCTGTAATTCCAAAACCCTTCCTCAAATTAGAATGTGAATACTCTCAAATTAAAGCTGAGAGTCTGCACTGTAAGCCCATATTGATTATGTAACTGTATATTCAATATGTTTTGGTAAACAGCTAAAATGCCAAAACTTGTGTCACTGTCCAAATAATTCTGGACCTAACCGTACATACAAAACAGAACCAGTTAATTTGTATCCAGCTCACCAACCAAGTAGATGGGCGGAGGGTGCAGGACTGCACCAAATTGTAGCAAAAAAAGGCAAGAAGATTCCAGCATCAATATCTTGAACAAAATGCGGCTTTTATTGAAGTTCCATAAAATCAGGGACAACACATAGATCAGAAGCTGACCGGTTTCAGGCCCAAGTGGCCCTTAGTCATAGCATAACAAACAAATCACAGAGGAAGCAATATATATATATATATATATATATATATATATATACAGTGTATATATATATATATATATATATATATATATATATATATATATGCAGCCAATCATGAAAAGAGAACAATATATACAGTGGCAGAAACAAGCTCAGTACATATATGCAGTGCCAGAACCAAGCTCAGTACATATATACAGTGCCAGAAACAAGCTCAGTACATAAATACAGCACCAGAACAAAGCTCAATACATATATACAGCACCAGAACAAAACTCAGTACATATATAGAGCATCAGAACTAAGCTCAATACATAAATACAGCACCAGCACAAATACAGCTCTGTACAGACATCATTTGCAAATTCAGTTTAATCCCTGCCATATAAGTTTGTACAACATAAAACGACAGCTCATGATATAGCCAGAACAATGGTTAGGATATGCTTGGAGTTGTTGTTTCACAAAATAGAACGATACACCCGTCATCTTGCTGCAGATCATACAGTGACTACAATACTGATCAGTCACAGGGAGATTAAACATTTATATTGAGTGACTCACAGATGACGCCTCTGATTCTTTTTTGTTCTTTTTCTCTTTTCTTCTACAACCGGTCCAGACCTCTATGATGAATTCTCCCAGCCACAGCCCATTTCTGCAGAGTTTGCCGCTCAGATGTCTTCGGCTCCTCACTTTTCCAACATTTCCCCACCAATAAACGAAGATAAAATTTGCATGGTGCCACACTCTATGCAACTGAATATAATAGTATCGCACACTGCACCCCTGAATACAATATTACTATACACCGTGCCCCTGAATATAATAGCACCATACTCTGTCCCCATTAATTAAATTGTGTCAAACACTCTACAGTAAAACACCACACACACTAACAATGCCACCCTGTAGCTAGCGCAAGTTACAATGCTCCCTGTAGATAACACGTCACAATGCCCTCTGCAGATAGTGCCAGTCACAATCCCCTCTGTAGATAGCGCCAGTCACAATGCCCTCTGTAGATAGCGCCAGTCACAATGCCCTCTGTAGATAGTGTCAGTCACAATATGCCCTGTAGCTAGTGCCAGTCACAATGCCCCCTGTAGATAATGCCAGTTACAATGCCCTGTGTAGATAATGCCAGTCACAATGCCCCCTGTGGATATTGCCCAGTGTAGATAGCGCCCCTTGTAGATATTGCCCCCAACGCTGGCAACAGGAAAAAAACAAAAACATTCTCACCTGTCCCCATTCCCGCGCCGTCCTCCATAGCGGCTCCTACAGGGCCAGAAGCATAAGCAGGCCCGCTCCACCTGGCACATAAATGTTATTATCATGCCCGGTGGCGTCGCTAATACCGGAGGGGGCTACAGTGCTAGCGACTGCCACATTCATGGGTATCTGCATCCTCAGGATACAGATACTATCGAATAGTATAGGCTGCGGACCACATTAGGCCTGCAGCTTATAAGACGCTGGGACGGAGTCTCTGCGCAGACTGGCGTGATGACGTCATTGCATCACGTTGGCCTACGCAATCGTCCCAACTGAGATGGTGGAGTGCTCCGTTCGAGGCTAGGTAAGTAAAAAAATGTTTGGGGTGATGGATGTGTGGCGCTATATACAAGGAGGCGTGTGGCACCAGCTACTAGGGGGGCTGTGTGGCGCTACCTACATGGGGGGCTGTGTGGCGCTATCTACTAGGGGGGCTGTGTGGCGATATCTACTAGGGGGGCTGTGTGGCACTATCTACTAGGGGGGCTGTGTGGCACTATCTACTGGGGAGGCTGTGTGTCCTATACAGGGGGAGGGCTGTGTGGTGCTATGTACTAGGGAGGCTGTGTGATGCTATCTACTAGGGGGGCTGTGTGGCACTTTAGGAAAGGGGGTGTGCAGGGCCGCACCGTCCATAAGGCGAGTTGAGCATCTCGCCTCAGGCGGCACCCTGCTGCCTCTCTGAGGGGGCGGCGACGCCACTGAAACCAGCCACCCCCACCCCCTTCTGCACTATAATTGTACCTGGGTCTATAGGACTCAGATACAATTACATCCATAAGCGCTGAATGGCAGGACATGTTCCGTATTCTGCTATTCAGCACCTTTCACTGACGTAATTGTTGCGATGTCGTCATCGCGCCACTTGCATCGTTGAGTGACAGGGCAAGGCAACCTGCCAATCAGCGCCTTTCAATGACGTAACATTGAAAGGCGCCGATTGGCCGGGCAGAATGACTTGCCATGCCACTCAGTGCCTTTTGACGATGCAAGCGGCGCGATTACGTCATTGCGCCGCTTGTGTCTTTGAATGACAGGGCAAGGTAACCTGCCAATCAGCGCCTTTCAATGACGCAACGTTAAAAGGCGCTGATGACTTGCCCTGCCACTCAGCGCCACATCGTTCAGCCTCAGCAGACCTGCATTGCAAGAAGACTGCACGGGAACGGGTTTAGGTGAGGATGTAAAGTTTCGTTTTTTTTGCTAAAAGTGTAAGGGGCTATATGTGCAGCACTATCTACAGGGGGTAGGGCTGTATGTGGGGGGCTATATGTGCAGCACTGTCTACAGGGGGGTCAGGCTGTATGTGGGGGGCTATATGTGCAGCACTATCTACAGGGGATAGGCATGTATGTGGGGGCTATATGTGCAGCACTATCTACAGGGAGTAGGGCTGTCTGTGTGGGGTTATATGTGCAACACTATCTACAGGGGTAGGGCTGTATGTGGGGGACTATATGTGCAATCCTATCTACAGGGGGGTAGGGCTGTATGTGGGGGCTATATGTGCAGCACTATCTACAGGGGGAAGGGCTGTATGTGGGGGCTATATGAGGAGCACTATCTACAGGGGGAACTATATGTGTAGCACTATCTACAGGGGGTGGGGGCTATATGTGGAGCACTATCTACAGGGGCTCTATGGGGGACAGTATCTACAGGGGGCTCTATGTGGGGCACTGTCTACAGGGGGCTGTATGTGGGGCACTATCTACAGGGGGTACTGTGTGTGTGTGTGTGTGTGTGTGTGTGTGTGTGTGTGTGTGTGTGTGTGTGTGTGTGTGGGACACAGTGTATGGTACTATTATATTTAGGGGCGTAGTGTGTGGCACCATAAGAATTGTATCTTAGTTTATAGCTGCAGAAATGTGTGAAAAGTGAGAAGCTGAAGACAGCTGAGCAGAAAACTGCAGAAATGGGCTGTGGCCGGGAGAAGTCATCATAGAGGTCTGGACCGGATGGAGTAGAAAAGAGAAAAAGAACAACAAGAATCTGAGACATCACCGGTGAGTCACTTAATGTAAATTTTTATTCTGCCTCTAATTAGTAATGTAGTCACTGTATGATGTGCAACGAGATGATGGGTGGTATGATTTTTTTAATTTTCTTTTGGTGAGGCTGCTAGTGATGTAGTACAGGCTGGGGGCGCCATTTAAATTTTCGCCTCAGGCAGCAAAAAAACTAGAATTGGCCCTGGGGGTGTGGCATTATCTACTAGGGGGGCTCTGTGGCACTACCTACTGGGGGGCTGTGTGGCACTATCTACTTGGGGGGCTGTGTGGCGCTATCTACAAGGGGGCTGTATGATGCTATCTACTAGGGGGGCTGTGTAACACTATCTAGTAGGGGGCTTGAGACCCCATCTACTAGTGGGGGTTGTGTGGCACTATATAGGGGGAGGGTCTATTTGGCGCTATCTACTAGGTGGGGCTGTGTGGTGCTATCTGCTAGGGGGCTGTGTGACACTATACAGGGGGAGGTCTGTGAGGCACTATCTAGAGGGGGTTTTGTGGCTTTATCTACTAGGGTGCTGTGTAGCACAATATGTGGGGCTGTGTGGCACAATCTACTAGGGGGGCTGTGTGTGGCACTATCTACAAGAGGAGGCTGTGTGTGTGGCACTATCTACAAGAGGCGGCTGTGTGTGGCACTATATACAAGAGAGGGGGATGTGTGTAGCACTATCTACAAGAGGGAGGCTGTGTGTGGCACTATCTACAAGAGGGGGGCTGTGTGTGGCACTATCTACAGGGGGCTGTGTGTGGCACTATTATTATTATTGTGGGGCCTAAAGGGGGTACTATTATAAGCTGTGGCCGCGAGGGGCAATATTTACATCTGGGGCACTATAAATGGTGAGGTTTTTGTAGAGGATGGGGAGGTGCTAGAAAAGCAAGAAGCCGAAGATGTTTGTGTTGCAAATTGTGCAGAGGCGATTCGTAGTCAGGAGAAGGCGTCGGAGCAATCTGGGCCAGAAAAGTGAGCAACTCCAATCTGAGAAGACGTCACCGGTGAGTCACTGGATTTCAATCTATTGTATTAAAGGAGTTTTCCCATCTTAGACATTTATGGCATATCCACAGGAAATGTCATAAATGTCTGATAGATGCGGGTCCTAGCTCTGGAACCCGCACCTATATCTAGAACTGACTAAATCCAAGTGGAAACAAGTGGAGAGAGGGTCACGCGTGCACTCATCTCTCTCTATTCTGTTGCATGGTTGTTATGGAAACAGCTGAGCAGCTCTTGCTCGGCTGTTTCCCTAACTCCCATTGAACAGAATGGAGAGAGCTGCGCACACGCATGACCCTCTCTCCACAGGTGTCCATCTGGATTCTGTGGTCCAGCATGGCACTGTCTACAGGGGGATCTACATCAGGCACTATCTACAGGAGTTATTGTGAGTGTAACTATCTACAGAGGGCTCTGTGAGTGGCACTATCTCTAGGGGGCATCGTGAGTGGCACTATCTACGGGGATACTGTGTGTGTGGCACTATCTACGGGGGGTCTATGTGGGGCATTATCTGCAGGGGGCATTGTGAGTGGCACTATCCACAGGGGGCAGTGTGAATGGCACTATCTACAGAGTAGCATTGTGAATGGCTCTATTTACAGGGGGCATTTTGTGGGGCACTCTCTACAGGGCGCATTGTGAGTGGCACTATCTACAGAGGGCATTGTGAATGGCACTTTCTACAGGAGGCATTGTGTGTGGTACTATCTACAGGAGGCTCTATACGGGACACTATCTAGGGGGCATTGTGAATGGCACTATCTTCAGAGGGCAGTGTTAGTATCACTATCTACAGGGAGCATTGTGAATGGCTCTATCTACAGGTGCCACTTTGTTGGGCACTATCTACAGGGTGCATTGTAAGTGGCACTATCTACAGAATGCATTGTGTAGGGCACTATCGACAGGGGGCATTGTGTGTGGCACTATCTACAGGGGCCACTCCACTGGGAGTGGCACTTTCTACAGTGGACACTTTAAGTGGTGCGATCTACATGGTGCATTGTGTGTGGCACTTTCTACAGGGAGCACTGTGAGTGTCACTATGTATATGGGCCGCTTTTATACCTCCTCTACGGGGGCGTATCTCAGGGGGGCAGGTGGGCATGTGCCTCGGGTGTAACTGGGAGGGGAGGAACGGGGAGCACCGGGCCGGGCGGCATGGGCCCCCTCATTCACAATGGCATAACCTGCAGCGGGCATTCGGGGGCCCCGGGCAAAATTCCCTTAGGACGCAGATACAATTGAATGCTATGGCAGAGCATGGAGTAAGCTCCCTGGTCTGCCATTCACTAAGGCGCTGGGACAGGATCCCTGCGTAGGCCGGCTTGATGACATCAGTGGATCATGCCGCCTACACAAGGATCCCATCTCATAGGCTGCTGAGGAGGCTGTGGAGCTGCTCCATTCATTGCGGGGATGGGGCTAGGTTAGTACAAGTTATTATTTATTTACACCAAACCGCTTGGTTCTGCTGCTGTATCTATGTACTGACCCTGGTTCTGGTGCTCTATATATATATATATATATATATATACTGAACTTTGTTCTGGTACTGTATTTATGTACAAAGCTCAGTTCTGGTACTGTATTTATGTAATGAGCTTTGCCCTGGTGCTGTATTTATGTCATGGGCTAGGTTCTGTTACAGTATATATGTACTGAGCTTGGTTCTGGTACAGTATATATGTACTGAGCTTAGTTCTGGTACTATAATTATGTACTGTGCTTTGTTCTGGTGCTGTATTAATGTACTGAGCTTGGCTCTGGTGATGTATTTATGTAGTGATATGATCCTGTTTCTATATATATATATATTTATATATATATATATATATATATATATATATATACTGAGCTTTGTTCCGGTGCTGTATTGATGAGCTGCACTTGGTACTGGTACGGTATATGTTCTGGTGCTGCATATACACACTGAACTTTGTTCTGGTGCTGTATTTATGTACTGAGCTTTATTCTAGAGCTCTATTTATGTATCCAGCTTTGTTCTGGTGCTGTATTTATGTACTGAGCTTGATTCTAGAGCTCTATTTATGTACCCAGTTTTGTTCGGGTGCTGTTTATATGTACTGAGCTTTGTTCTGGTGCTGTTTATATGTACTGAGCTTGGTTCTGGTATTATAATTATGTACTGTGCCTGGTTCTGCTGCTGTATTTAGCTTGGTTCTGTTATATGTCCTGAGCTGGGTTTTGGTGATCTATTTAGGTAAAGTTCTGGTGCTGTATTTAAGTACTGAGCTTTGTTCTGGTGCTGTATTTATGTACTGAGCTTGGTTTGGGTGCTGTTTATATGTACTAAGCTTGGTTATGGTGCTATATTTATGTACTAAGTTTGGTTCTGGGGCTGTATATATATGTGTATATATATATATATATATATATATATATATACTGAGCTTGGTACTGGTGCCGTATTTATGTACTGAGCTTTGTTCTGGTACTGTATATATGTACTAAGCTTTGTTCTGGTGCTGTATTTATATACTGAGCTTGGTTGTGTGCTGTTTATATGTACTAAGCTTGGCTCTGGTGCTATATTTATGGACTAAGCTTGGTTTTGGGGCTGTATATATATACTGAGCATTGGTACTGGTGATGTATTTATGTACTGAGCTTTGTTCTGGTGCTGTATTTATGTACTGAGCTTAGTTCTGGTGCTAAATGTATGCCCTGAGCTTGTTTCTGGTGGTGTAGATATATATACTCAGATTGGTTCTGGTGCTGTATATGTATATATATATATGTAGATTTGCTATAGTTCTGGTGCTGTATCTATGTATTGAGCTTGTTTCTCTTGCTGTAAATATATATACTCAGCTTGTTCTGGTGCTGTAAATATATATACTCAGCTTGGTTCTGGTGCTGTGTATATATGTACTTACTTTTGTTCTGGTGTTGTCCATATGTACTGAGTTTTGTTCTGGTGCTGTATACATGTACTGAGCTTGGTTCTGTTGCTGTATTTTTGTACTGAGCTTGTTCTGGGACTGTACATATGCACTGAGCTTGATTCTGGTGCTGTTTATATGTACTGAGCTTGGTTCTGGTGCTGTTTTTATGTGCTTGGATTGGTTTTGGTGCGCGATATACACTACCGTTCAAAAGTTTAGGGTCACTTAGAAATGTCCTTATTTTTGCAAGAAAAGCACAGTTTTTTTCAATGAAGATAACATTAAATTAATCAGAAATACACTCTATACATTGTTAATGTGCTAAACGGCTGGTTTTTAATGCAATATCTAAATAGGTGTATACAGGCCCATTTCCAGCAACCATCACTCCAGTGTTCTAATGGTACATTTTGTTTGCTAACTGTGTTAGAAGGCTAATGGATGATTAGAAAACACTTGAAAACCCTTGTGCAATTATGTTAGCACCGCTGTAAACAGTTTTGCTGTTTAGAGGAGCTATAAAACTGACCTTCCTTTGAGCTAGTTGAGAATCTGGAGCATTACATTTGTGGGTTCGATTAAACTCTCAAAATGGCTAGAAAAAGAGAGCTTTCATGTGAAACTCTACAGTCTATTCTTGTTCTTAGAAATTAAGGCTATTCCATGCGATAAATTGCCAAGAAACTGAAGATTTCCTACAACGGTGTGTACTACTCCCTTCAGAGGACAGCACAAACAGGCTCTAACCAGAGTAGAAAGAGAAATGGGAGGCCCCGCTGCACAACTGAGCAACAAGACAAGTACATTAGAGTCTCTAGTTTGAGAAATAGACGCCTCACAGGTCCTCAACTGGCAGCTTCATTAAATAGTACCCGCAAAACGCCAGTGTCAACGTCTACAGTGAAGAGGCGACTCCGGGATGCTGGCCTTCAGGGCAGAGTGGCAAAGAAAAAGCCATATCTGAGGCTGGCTAATAAAAGGAAAAGATTAATATGGGCAAAAGCACACAGACATTGGACAGGGGAAGATTGTAAAAAAGTGTTATGGACAGACGAATCGAAGTTTGAGGTGTTTGGATCACACAGAAGAACATTTGTGATACGCAGAACAACTGAAAAGATGCTGGAGGAGTGCCTGACGCCATCTGTCAAGCATGGTGGAGGTAATGTGATGGTCTGGGGTTGCTTTGGTGCTGGTAAAGTGGGAGATTTGTACAAGGTAAAAGGGATTTTGAATAAGGAAGGCTATCACTCCATTTTGCAACGCCATGCCATACCCTGTGGACAGCGCTTGATTGGGGCCAATTTCACACCTCCTGACGAAGGTTGCGAAACGCGCGTCGAGGTGCTGTTTGTCCAGGTGTAATATCTCTTCACCATGTCCTCTGCAGGTATAGTTGACTTTTATACTCATTGTAGTTGATATTTTTCATTTCTGACTCAGTGCTCCATGCTTTACTTATATCATTGTACTCTTGGTACTGGAGCGACCTGTCTTTGCAGCGTTATCTATATCAGGCCCCTGGTGTTCTGATGCTGCTATTGCATGTTGATACACTATTTGGTCTCTTATCCTTTTTTTAAAGGTACATGCTTTTGTGTATGAGGACCCTTTATTTGATTACATCATATTTACTATTTTTTCATTATATCGCACCTGGTATATTTTATGATATTTTAATTGTCTATAGTATATACTTGGGAGGGGGGTTAATTTTTGTATCTCTATTTTTGTATTTCTGTGTAATAAAGTATTATGATGAATAAAATTATTTTGATAAAATAATAATGCATCAAGATTTATCTTTTGTTTATTGGAGCCAATTTCATCCTACAACAGGACAATGACCCAAAGCACACCTCCAAATTATGCAAGAACTATTTAGGGAAGAAGCAGGCATCTGGTTTTCTATCTGTAATGGAGTGGCCAGCGCAGTCACCAGATCTCAACCCCATAGAGCTGTTGTGGGAGCAGCTTGACCGTATGGTACGCAAGAAGTGCCCATCAAGCCAATCCAACTTTTGGGAGGGGCTTCTGGAAGCATGGGGTGAAATTTCTCCAGATTACCTCAGCAAATTAACAGCTAGAATGCCAAAGGTCTGCAATGCTGTAATTGCTGCAAATGGAGCATTCTTTGACGAAAGCAAAGTTTGAAGGAGAAAATTATTATTTGAAATAAAAATCATGATTTCTAACCTTGTCAATGTCTTGGCTATATTTTCTAGTCATTTTGCAACTCATTTGATAAATATAAGTGTGAGTTTTCATGGAAAACACAAAATTGTCTGGGTGACCCCAAACTTTTGAATGGTAGTGTATGTGCTAAGCTTGGTTCAGGCGCCATGTCTGTGCTTTACTGGAACGATTTGTTGCAGTGCAGTGTGCACGTCGCAGTGCCCTCCAGCCTTCCCACAGTGCAGAGCCTAACTAAATGGACTGAGTACACTTAGGGTACTGAATGTGCACACATAGGTCTAAACGTAATGGTTGAATTTAATATAAAGTGTATATGCTTTCATATGTTATTATACACATAGTGTGACAATCCAGTTAAATATCCTGGTCAAGCAGCCACACAAGCTTGGTAAGTTTACTGACTATTACTATTGTTTATTTAGAGTCCACTTTAATATATGTCATATTTGGAAAATTGTAATTGTTTTAATTGATTATTAGAATAATTTGCCATGTCACGACACATTGCAACACCCCCCCCCCCCCCCCCCCAGCACGTATAGCTTTGTTGGCAAAACAGAGGTCCTGTTGTTAAAAAATGCAAAAGATAGATAGCAGTAAAATACATGTAACATAGATAGATAGCAACACAGTGCAGTAGCTGTAGTACGGGTAAAAGCAGAACAATACATGTTGCACAAGTAGATAGCAATGCAGTGCAGTAGATGTAGTGCAGTTAGAGAGACGTACATTACATGTGGCACACGTAGATACCAATGCATTGCAGTATATCTAGTACAGATCGATAACAGTAGAATGCATGTAGCACAGGTAGATAGCAATGCAGTGCAATAGCTGTAGTACAGGTAGAGAGAAGTACATTACATGTGGTAGAGGTAGATAGCAATGCAGTGCAGTAGATGTAATACAGGTAGAGCGCAGTACAGTATATGTAGTACAGCAAGAGAGAAGTACAGTACATGTAGCACAGGTAGAAAGCAGTACAGTTCACGTATCACAGATAGATAGCAGTACAATATATGTAGAAATGTAGATAGCAATGCAGTGCAGTAGATGTAGCATAGGTAGAGAGCAGTACCATACATGCAGTGCAATAGATGTCGTACAGGGAGAAAGAAGTACATTACATGTGACATTGGTCGATAGCAATGCAGTGCAGTAGATGCAGTACAGGTAGAGAGCAGAACAGTAAATGTAGTGCAGCAAGAGTGCAGTACAGTCAGGGGTGCCATCAGGACTTTCTGGGCCCCATACAGCCAAAGAGATTGGGCCCCCCCTCTATTACCGGGGGTGGGCAACAGAAAGTGTGGCGCTCACGTTTGTACGCTATACGCAGTAACTGATTTTGTTACTGACGTCAAGTTACAGTGAATGAAACCATGGAGCAGTCGGTGACCGGTTGATACCTTGGATTTCATTGAATTCAGCTGAAACGTTTTCCACTGTATGGCATACAATGGGATACGTCTCCTGGGGAATGTCCCTGGATAAACTCCTGAAGTCACTGTTCATAAATGGAGTCATCAGAAGCTTTCTCTGGGCAAAAGTCCACGGGCAGAGTGCTTGTGATGCTCTGCTCCTGACATCACTGTCAATATAGTGATGTGAGGAGCAGTATACGTTTTTTTTTGTGGAATCTATCAGGATAGAACAGCAGTCTACTACGTTATTCCATCCTTCAAAAAACAGGTATACTGACATATACCAGCCCGACCAAAAGGACATAATGGATCAATATGGACACATTTATTGTGTATGTCGGGAGCTTTTCCGACGTACAATATAAACGTAGCGCGATAACACGATATGGAGGGCACATTAAGAGAAGGTGAAGCACTTGCGAGGATGTAAGAAGCACTTAGGGCTCATTCAGACGAGGGTGTAACTCGTCCCTTGTGACACACGGATTCATGTATTTCAATCGGGCCGTTCACACGACCGTTGTTTCAACGGAGCGTGTGAAGGGTCCGTGAAAGAATAGGACATGTCCTATTTGCCTGCGTGTCACGCATCCCTCCATAGACTCTAGTCTATAGGGGATCCGTGACAATGCGCCCGCATGGGTGCACCTCGGACATGAGAAACTGCAGTTTTTCACGTCCGAGGTTAGCTAGGCTCGTCTGAATATAGCCTAAGGCAGGTAAAAACAAATGCCTATACTTACCATGCCATGCGTCTCTCTGACGTCCTGCAACCCGGCCGCCTCGGATAATGATTCATCCCATGTGAATGTGCCTGAGATTGGCTGCAGCAGTCACATGGGATAAAACATCATCCATGGAGACCGGGCTGGATGCAGAAGCACAGAGTTCTGGGTAAGTATAAGCTTTTTTTTTTGTGACAGAATCACAGCTTATCTGCCGCAAAAATAGCAAAATCTGCTTTTTGTTGCGGGTTTTACCTCCCATCGAATTCAATGGAGAAAACTAACAACAGAAAGCAGCGATTCTGCAACATAAATTGACATGATGGATTAAAAAGCCGCACCGCAGGTCAATTTATAAACGTTTTTTCAGCGCATTTTTTACGCAGCGTGTGGATGAGATTTCTTCAAATCTTATCCACTCTCCTGCTACTGTATTATGTTACAGATTTTCCTCAATGCAATCCATTGCGGAAAATCCGTAGTGTTTACCCTTACAGATTTTGCTAAGGATTTGCAGCAAATTAACCCTTTGCATTGTAAAGGGTGAAATGCCGGGCAATTTTGCAGCATGATAGGCATGCTGCTGATTTAACAATCAGCAGAATGCCCTAAAGCCCATGCAGATTTTTTTCTCTGCTGCATGTGAATGGGGTTTTGAAAACTCCATTCACATGAGTTGTATTGTAATTTGTAGTCGATTTTCAGTGCATAATCCGCACCGAAAATAGGAGACAAATCCACCACGTCTGAAGTGGCCTTATTCACACAGTGCAGTCAAATTCCATTTTTGCTACGATTTTTAAAAAATCGCAACAAAAACTTGATTTGACTGCACTGTGGGATTATAGCCTAAAAGCACAGTTTTTTAAATGTTTTGTACCATTTTTTATTGCAATTTTTGTAATCGCGGCACAAATGAAGCAGCTGCGCCATTTTTGCCACAATTACTAAAATGAGGGGCGGGCCCCTTTCTTTCAGCATTGTGGCCAGACCCCTGACTGCAGTACCAGCTGTACTGCCCTGATGGCAGCCCTGAGTACAGTACATGTTGTACAAGTATATCGAAATACATTACATGTAGAGAAGGTAGAGAGCAGTACAGTACACGTATCACAGATAGAAGTGCAATGTATGTAGTAAATGTAGATAGCAATGCAGTGTAATAGATTCAGTACAGATAGATAGCAGTTCAATACATGTAGTACAGGCAAATAACAATGCAATGCAATGCAATGCAAATAACAATGCAGTTCAATACATGTAGTACAGGCAAATAACAATGCAGTACACTACAAGTAGCACAGGTAGAGACCAGTACCATACATGTAGCATAGGTAGATAGTATTACAGTGCAGTAGATGTAGTACAGATAGATAGAAGTACAGTAGATGTTTTACAGGTGGAGAGCAGTACAGCACACCTATCACAGATAGATAGCAATACAATATCTGCAGTACATGTAGATAGCAATGCAGTGCAGTAGATGAAGCACAGATAGATAGCAGATCAATACATGTAATACAGACAGATAACAATGCAGTCAGTGGCGTAGCTATAGGGGTCGCAGCGGTCGCAAGCTTCCTAAATGAATCTTCTGTGCCGTGAAGCCGGCACTTCCTGGTTACTACGGTCACATGGTACACTTAGTGTACCATGTGACTGTGTTCTCACGTGACACATCTTCCAATCAGTGGAGTGGAAGAGTCGGTTCGGAGGACTCCAGGTAAGCTGCAGTCTGTAATGTAATGTATTGTGTGGTGCCGTAATGTAATGTAATGTGTTGTAATGTAATGTGTTGTGATGCCTTGTAATGTATTGTGTTGTATTGTGCTGTTTGCGGTGGAGAGGGGGGGGGCGTTAAATCACAGCCCCCCCCCTCCTCTCTCCACCGCAAACTGCACAATCCAACACAATACAGTATAGTACACATGACTGTATGACATCGGGGCTGCGGCTGTGTAATACAGTCATTGCCCCGCTCCTGAGTCCTGACATGTGCGCGCCGTCAGGATGATGTGATTCGGCCGGCGCTGCACTAATGATCTGCGGCACTGAAGACAGAACATGGCGGGTGCACTACAAAACACCCCCATGTTCTGTCCTCAATGCCTGAACCGCCGCTCATTAGTGCAGCGCTGGCCGCATCTCCTCATGCTGACCGCGCACGCACTTAATGTCAGGAGCGGGCCAATGGCTATTACACAGCTGCAGCCCCGCTCTATAACGGCGGAGATCAGAGAAACCTCTCATTTCCGCCGCTATTCTCCTGAATGCTGCGATCAAAGCTGACTGCAGCATTCAGGGGAAAATGAGAAGGGGGATGCCCCTGGATCGCGTCACAGGGAATTCCTGTGACGCGATTGAGGGCCATACCATATATGGGCAGACAGCCCAGGGTCCATTGAAGGACCCCAGTGCTGTCTGACCATATTTTCTGTTGTTAGGGCATACTTAGGTATGTCCTAACAACAGCCTATGTACTATCAGTACACAGGCTAATGTACTGGGATATAGATATATGCCAGTACATTAAAATTTAAAAAATAAAGTAAAAACAAAGTAATGTTAAATTTAAAAAAAATACACATACGCCTTTTTTACAATAAACATTAAAATAAGTCTCAATACATAAAATATACATATAATCGGTATTGGCGCGGCCGTAATAACCGACACAACAATTTTTTTGCATCATTTATGATGTGTACGCTGTAAAAAATAAAATAAAAACTGCTTTCTATCACTTATTGTGGGGCACGAGGTGCGATGATGAATTTAACCTCCATGTGCCTCACATTAAGGGCTCATTTATACGAGCGTGTGAGTTTTGCGCACGCAAAAACCGCAGCGTTTTGCGTGTGCAAAAGGCACTTAACAGCTCCGTGTGTCAGCCGCGTATGATGCGTGGCTGCATGCTTTTCGTGCAGCCGCCATCATGATGACACTCCGTTTGAATGTTTGTCAACAGAAAAGCACGTGGTGCTTTTCTGTTTGCAAACATACTTTTGACTGCTGTTGCGCGAATCACGCGCATCCCACGGAAGTGCTTCCATGTGGTGCGCGTGATTTTCACGCAACCATTGACTTCAATGGGTGCGTGATGTGCGAACAAAGCACAAATATAGGACATGTCGTGAGTTTTTTTCAGCGGACTCACGCTGAGCAAAACTCACGGACTGTCTGCATTCCACCATAGACTAACATAGGTGCGTACGACACGCGTGAAAAGCACGCGCGTCACACGCACGTATATCACGCTTGTGTAAACGAGCCCTGACAGTAATTAACCCCATCATGTACCGTACACATTAACCCATTATGACTGAGAAACATGATGGGGTTAATTACTATTAATGTGAGGCACATTCAAAATTCAGCACCACACCTCACGCCTCACATCAGAGAACAAAATAACTTTTTTTTTTTTATTACTGTTGGCAAAGCAAACGAAGTATCGGTATCGTAGTGCAAATTTTGGTATCGTGACATCCCTACACTGTGGGTCGCGTCCCCCTTGGGGGTTCGTGTGAAGACCTCCGGGGGGTCGCGAGTCACTCACCGAGGTCCCGGTTCCATTCAATGCTGGAGCAAGGAGCTGGCATCTCCTTGATCCAGCATTCACTGTGCCCTGAGCGGCTCGACGCAGGCAGGATGCAGCGACATCATCGCGCCTGCCTGCGCTGTCACTCATAGCACACACCGGAGGAGGCGAAGGATCCTCCACCCGACGTGGGAACGGGGATAGGTAAGGAATTATGCTATTTTTCTTTTATGCACATATGGGGGCATTATACTGTATCGGGGCTGATATTTCAGGGGGGCATTATACTGCATGGGGGCTGATAAGATGGGGGCATTATACTGTATGGGGAGCATTATACAGTATGGGGCTGTTATGGGGGGGGGCATTATACTGTATGGGGGCTGATATTGCGGGGGGGGGGGCATTATACTGCATGGGGGCTGATAAGATGGGGGGCATTATACTGCATGGGGGCTGATATGGGGGAATCATACTGTATGGGGGGCTGATATGCGGAGCATTATACGGTATGGGGCTGTTATGGGGGGCATTATACATTATGGGGCATTATACTGTGTGGGGGCATTATACTATGGGGGCTGTTGGGCAAGGCGTCTGGGCATAGGCGCGCGCAGGGGTCTGATGATGATGGTGGTGTTGGGGAGTGGTAGGGGGCCCAAGCTGAATTCTTGCACCCAGGCCCATGAGCCTTTAGCTACGCCCCTGAATGCAGTACACTAGATGAAGCACAGGTAGAGAGCAGTACAGTACATGTAGCACAGGTAGACAGCAATGCAGTGCAGTATATGTAGTACAGGCAGAGAGCAGTACAGTAGATGTAGTACAGGTAGAGAGCAGTATAGTACATATAGTACAGGTAGAGAGCAGTACAGTACATGTAGTACAGGTAGAGAGCAGTATAGTCAGTACTGGCTCAAGGTTTATGTGGGCCCTTGGGCGAAACAGACTTAGTGGGCCCCTTTGTGGGGGAACTCACATCGGCAGTAAAACGGCAGTTTGTGCCCCCATATAGAAGTAAGGTCCTGTTTATGCCCCTATATAGAAGTTAGGCACCCAGTTTGTGCCTCCATATATACAGTGCCCTCTGTAGATATTGCCTCAGTGTCCTTTGTAGATAATGCCTCTGTGTCCTTTGTAGATAATGCCAGAGTGACCTCTTTAGATTGTGCCACACACTACCCCCTGTAGATAGTGCCACACAATCCCTATAGATAGTGCCACACACACCCCCTTGTAGATAGTGCCACTCACACTCCCTGTAGATAGTGCCACACACACCCCCTTGAAGATAATGCCACACACACCCTCCCTTGTAGATAGTGCCCCACACACCCTCACTTGAAGACAGTGCCCCACACACCCTCGTGTAGAGAGTGCCACACACACACACCCTTGTAAATAGTGCCTCACACACCCACAATTGTAGAGAGTGCCCCACACACCCTCCCTTGTAGATAGCGCTACACCCCCCTCACTGTAGATAGCGCAAGTAGGGTTCCCTCTAGGACAAGCCGACAAGCCTTCAGTACATATATGGACAGTAACATCAGGGGCTCCTCCAGAAGAGGAATCCGTGGTCAGGGCGTTGCCGACGGTCGGGCCGGTGATTCCGATGCTGGCGGATCCCCTGACGTCACTATCCATATATGTACAGTGACGTTAGGGGCTCATGCTGGAGCGGAATGTCTGGCCAGAGCGTTGCCAATGCTCTGGCTAGGGGATTCCTCTCATGGAGGAGCCCTGACGTCACTGTCCATAATTGCTCAAGCTGGCCTTGCAAGAATGGAGACACCTGCTTGAGGGTTCTACCCACCCCATCATCATCTACTCCGACCACAAGAATCTTACATATCTGCAGTCTGCATAGCGACTAAATCCTCGTCAGGCTAGATGGTTGCTGTTCTTCACCAGGTTTCATTTTCTTCTTCAATTCCACCCTGCAGACAAAAACATTAAGGCCGATGTCTTGTCTTGATCATTTGAGACTGACGACTCAGAAGAGAAACCTCAACATGTTATTGATCCTTCTAGGATTATTGCCGTAAATCTTTTGTAGATCAAGGACATTCCTCCTGGAAAGATCTCTGTCCGTCCTGCTGACAGGAAAATAATTCTTCGCTGGGGCATAATTATAAACTGGCCAGTCATTTTTAATGGTGGTTTCTCTTGGCTCAAATACCCACAAAATCTCTCTCAGACCGGAGCAGGCAAAACTAAATTGGGTATGATCCAACAAATACCCTAAATAACATATATAAAGTACAGTGAAGTTTACCGCTCAGACGGCACTGGTAACAGTCCAATATCATTCAGTATGGACTCTCTCCCAGAAAAATGCAGTGGACAGTCCGCAATCCAATGAGGGTGTGGATGGTAATTCTTATCCTTGTAGTTCCACCAAGCTCCTTATCGTCTCTCTCCACATTCAAAGAACTCCTGGTAGGAAAAGGATCTTATGTCTCTAATAGATGGAAAAAGGAAGACACATAGTGCAACACCCTCTGAAAAAAGATTGCTCCACGCCAAGTTTAATCCATACTCACAGAAGTAACAAGCAATAAAAGCATCAAGGTAAGTAAAAATCCAGGGTCGGGCGAGAGTGTTTGGCGTGCCGCCTAGAAATGTTAAAGATTTTTACTTACCTTGATGCTTTTATTGTATTGCTTGTAACCCTCATTGGATTGCGGACTGTCCACTGCATTTTTCTGGGAGAGAGTCCATACTGAATGATATTGGACTGTTACCAGTGCCGTCTGAGCGGTAAACTTCACTGTACTTTATATATGGCCAGTCATTTTGTTGTCCGAAAGACTTAGGACTTTATGGCTCATCATTATTGGTGGCCCTCGCTACCTAGGGATGTCTTGGACTTTGTTTTCTCCTGTGCTAATTGTGCCCTAAACAAGTCTCCTCATTATAAACCTGCTGGTTTGCTCCAACCTCTGCTGGTGCCTGATGCTCCCTGGCAACACATTGCTTTATCATTGATCTTCCCTCTTCTGCTGGATGTACTACGATCTGGGTGGTAGTTGATAGTTTCTCAAAAACGGCACATTTTATTCCTTTAATGGGCCTTCCTTCTACTCCTCGTCTGGCAGATCTGTTCGTCCAACACATCTTTCGTTTACATGGACTATCTCTTCATATTGTTTCAAACCGGGGTGTACAGTTCACGTCTAAATCCTGGAGAGCCCTGTGTAATCTTTTAGATGTGAAACTGAACTTCTCTTCTGCCTATCACCCACAGTCTAACGGTCAAGTGGAGAGGCTCAGCCAAATACTTTAGAATTCTCTCCGTCATTATTTCTCTGTCCAACATCACAATTGGGTACAGCTCTTGCTTTGGGCGGAATTCTCATAAATTACTATGCAAGCGAATCTACTGCATCCTCTCCGTTCTATATTGTATACAGTCAGCACCGATGAGTTCCTCTTCCTGTGACAACTATGTCTCAAGTACCTGCAGCCAATTCTTCATTCGGGACGTTTCTTCACATTTGGCAGCAGACCAAGTCCGCAATTCTTCAGGCAGTGGATCGCATGAAGACATATGCCGATAAGAAGAGAAGGGTTCTGCCTCAGTTTCTCCCCAGAGTCAAGGTCTGGCTTTCTTCTAAGAACATTCGTCGGAAGATCCCTTCCCACAAATTCGCTCCCTAGTTCCTTGGTCTCTTCGAGGTGTTACAACAGATAAACCCAGTGTCCTATAAGCTTCGACTGCCTCCTACTCTCAAAGTCCCCAACTCGTTTCCATTTTACCGTCCTAAAGCCTGTGGTTCTGAACCGCTACAGTAAATCTCCTAGTTCTGCAGTAGCTCCTAGTGTTTCTTCTAATATCTTTGAGGTGCAGGAGATCCTGGACTACAAAACAGTAGGAGGAAAGACTTTCTATCTGATGGACTGGAAAGGGTTTGTTCCTTAGGAGAGGTCCTGGGAGCCAGAAGAGAACATCAATGCCCCAACTCACCTCAAGAGATTCCACCTACGCTCTGGACCTAAAAAGAGGGGGCGTAAGGGGGGGTACTGTTGTGTCCGTGGTCGCTGACCGCCATAAGGCTGTACTTACCGGCAGCCGTGACTGCGGGACACTGAAGGCTTGTCGGTGTCTCCCTTCCAGGAGACGCCAACACACACAGCTACACTTTCCTGCCTCTAGAGTGTGCGCACGTGCTCGTCCCTGGCCTTACAGGGCCAGCGCGCGCACACACTAAGTGTTCCCTAACCTATCCCCTTACATCCTGGACAATATAAAGGGCTCTGCCCTTCCTCTCCTTGCCTGAGCGTTGTTTTCGTATTCCCATGTTAGTCTAAGCAAATGGTCCCTTAGTTGTTATGCTGCTCCAGGTGTTTCCTTATCCTACTTCCTGTATCCTGTAGCCCATAACTGTGCTTGTTCCTGAGCTATATCTAGTGTTGGAGTCGTGTTGTCATCTGCCACGTTCCGTGTCATCCACCACGTCCAGTGTCATCTGCCACGCTAAGCATCATCTGTGCCATGTGTCTACTACACCACGTGCCTGCTTCTCCAAGTATCTGCCAGATCATCTTCCCAGGTACTCTACCCCAGAGACTGTTACTGTTGTTTGGCCAGCTGCTACTGCGCTACGGCGGAGCGGCCTAGTGGGTCCACATACCCCACATGCGTGACGATTAGCTAATTGCATGTGCCGTAGACTGGCACTGCTAGTGGTTTTGAGTTACGATGGTTTAAGAAAGATTATTGTAAGTTGAAAATATTGTAACCTGAGGCCATTGTAACTACAGGGACCCCTATATTTACTGACTGACTTTACCTCTGCATCCTATTACAAATGTTCGCTCCGGCAGATCTTCCTTTCTATATTTTCACCCTTCAACATGGCACCATGCAGTTTTTCTTAGCCCAATTATTGTACCTTGATTGGCACAGCTATTTAAGTCTACTTCCTTTTGAGACAGAATATTCTTTATGTTTCTTGCATTATTTGAGCTGTAGATATGGTATGTTTTATTTTGTATTCCTTTTGTTACGGTTTTGACCTCACTGTTTTTGTGACCCCCAACTCTAACGTTCTTTGACTGTCAAGCCAGGGGTGGACACAGACAGCAGAGGGCCCCTGTGCAAGTACAGTATATGGTCCTCTTGTACTCTAATAGCTCAACATAGAGGACCCCACCCTTATGTCTCTAACAAATACTTCAGTAATTCCTAGCTATGAAATTCATTAGCTCAGGCCTTTACATGCAATCTAATAGACAGTAAGAAGCTGTTTATAAGATGGTAGTTGGTCTCTTTACCTACTGGGCCAGTGAAGCTAGACAAGTTGTTCATATGGTTTGTTCCCCTGTGTTAACCTGTTCTTAGCCTCTGCCCTGTATGACTTTACTACTGTTTTCTGGACTGTGCTATATTTTGTCCATACTTCTTCCATCCAATACTTTAAAGTCTGTGACCTGGGATTTTTCTGGCAGCAAAGACTCCCCCCTCCTTAACGACATGGGATGCCGGCCACTGTGCATACCTTTGTGGCTAACATCCCTCTCAACACTTCCAGCCTCTCTATAGCGGTGAGCACGCTCTGCTACATCTTAAAGGCGCAGGCCTATGTCCGATGGTCGGAGCTTAACCTGTGGCTGATCACCTCTGTTTATTTAAAGCTGTTTAGAATTGCCACTTCTTGCCTGAGCAACAATGTACTTTTTATCCTGTCCATTTGTGAATATGTTTGTTTTTTCCTATATTTGACCGGACTGTTTTATGTTTCTACCTTTGAATCGCTGCCTCCCCTCATCTTTATATGTATTCTCGTGTTGCTGCATCTCTGCCAGCCGTGACTTTGGATTTGTACTGTTCAATTCTGGTTCCTCACTTCGAGAATACCATCTGCAAGCTATTAACAGTGGCTATTGGAGACTTTCCAGGGGACTTGGGTGAAGGGGGATACCCAGGGGACTTGGGCATTAAGGGGTATTCATAAAATGAATAATTATCACCTATCCACATGTTTTTTTGGGGAGTGTTTTTGTTGGTATTTTTTTTCAGAACAAAGCATATGTTGTAATTAGGAATCTTTGCATCACATGTCCTTAACAATCCTCTTAACACAAGACCTAATTTAAAGTGAAAAATTCTCAGATGCTAAGACTTTTCATTTTTATTTTTTTTACAATAATTGTTTCAAAAAGTGTTCTAATAATATAACAGTAGATGCTGTTTAAAGCTGCGTTATTGTACCTGTACAGAAGGGAACCAGCAATTAGTCTGCTAATTAACGTTAATCATGATTATGTTTTCATCATAGAGAGAGATGCTTTGTACTGCTCTGCACAATAATGAAGGACTATCTCATGATCTCCATTCTCAGTCGATTTAATTATGTCCATTTATTGTACTTTGAAGTTGATGCTCTCTTCTAATCTGCATACTGAATTCCAAAATGCAGGTACTTTCTTATTCCGTAGATGTAATATCTATTGAAGTAGAACTTCAATAGATATTACAATGGAGGACATTTTTGTTGGTTTTAAGAGATGAACAAATATATGCAAGTTGACGATTTGTGGCAAATGGATGTTTAACTGCTATGGGATGGCATCAGGATGCACTATGGAAAGGCAAGCAAGTGTTCGCCAAGCCAGGAAGTTTACTGAATCTTGAGCTCTAACCAAACTCCCTTCCCCTCCACTCTGCAGTTAACTGACATTTTAGTTGATGGGACAGCATATGAGGCAGAAGACAATCAGAGTCGTCAGTTAACTGCAGAAGGGGTCAGGATGCCGGACACGGTATACACTTGTAACCTAATTTGCATATGGCACGTGGGAGAATACAAGTACTTTTTTAGACTTATGCAAGAACTAAGATATTTGGTTTGGGAAGGAAGGACAAAATCGATGACAGACTCCATTTTATGTAATGGCTGAACAGTATACAGGGTGGGCCATTTATATGGATACACCTAAATAAAATGGGAATGGTTGGTGATATTAACTTCCTGTTTGCGGCACATTAGTATATGGGAGGGGGGAAACTTTTCAAGCTGGGTGTTGACCATGACGGCCATTTTGAAGTCGGCCATTTTGTATCCAACTTTAGTTTTTTCAATAGGAAGAGGGTCATGTGACACATCAAACTTATCGAGAATTTCACAAGAAAAACAATGGTGTTCTTGGTTTTAACGTTACTTTATTCTTTCATGAGTTATTTACAAGTTTCTGACCACTTATAAAATGTGTTCAAAGTGCTGCCCATTCTGTTGGATTGTCAATGCAACCCTCTTCTCCCACTCTTCACACACTGATAGCAACACCGCAGAAGAAATGCTAGCACAGGCTTCCAGTATCCATAGTTTCAGTTGCTGCACATCTCGTATCTTCACAGCATAGACAATTGCCTTCAGATGACCCCAAAGATAAAAGTCTAAGGGGGTCAGATCGGGAGACCTAGGGGGCCATTCAACTGGCCCACGACGACCAATCCACTTTCCAGGAAACTGTTCATCTAGGAATGCTCGGACCTGACACCCATAATGACATAAATAACTCATGAAAGAATAAAGTAACGTTAAAACCAAGCACACCATTGTTTTTCTTGTGAAATTCTCGATAAGTTTGATGTGTCACATGACCCTCTTCCCATTGAAAAAAACTAAAGTTGGATACAAAATGGCCGACTTCAAACTGGCCGCCATGGTCAACACCCAGCTTGAAAAGTTTCCCCCCTCCCATATACTAATGTGCCACAAACAGGAAGTTAATATCACCAACCATTCCCATTTTATTTAGGTGTATCCATATAAATGGCCCACCCTGTATAAATACATTGCATTCAGAAAATATTCAGACCCTTTCAATTTTTTCACATTTTATAATGTTGAGGCCTTGTGCTAAAATAAAAAAAATTCATGTTTTTCTCCATCATTCTGCAATCAATACCCCATAATGACAAAGTGAAAACAGAATATTAGTAATCTTTTCTAATTTATTGAAAAGGAAAAACTAAAATATTGCATTGACATGAGTATTCAGACCCTTTACTCAGTACTTAGTTGAAGCATCTTTGGCAGCGATAACCGTCTCTAGTCTTCTTGTATATGACGCCACGAGGTTTGCACACCTGGATTTGAGGATTTTCTGCCATTCTTCTCTGCAGATTCTCTCAAGCTCTGTCAGGTTGGATGGGGACCGTCGGTGGACAGTCATTTCAGGTCTCTCCAAAGATGTTCGATTGGGTTCAAGTCAGGGCTCTGGCTCTGCGACTCAAGGACATTCACAGAGTTGCCCTTAAGCCACTCCTGTGTTGTGTTGGCTGTGTGCTTAGGGTCATTGTCTTGTTTGAAGGTGAACCTTTGGCCCAGTCTGATGTCCAGAGCACTCTGGATCAGGTTTTCATTAAGAATATCTCTGTACTTTGCACCATCCATCTTTCCCTCAATCTTGACCAGTCTCCCTGTCCCAGCCGCTGAAAAACACCCCCACAGCATGATGCTGCTACCACAATGCTTCACTGTAGGGATGGTATTGGGCAGGTGATGAGCAGTGCCTGGTTTCCTCCAGACGTGATGCTTAGAATTGAGGCCAAAAAGTTAAATCTTGGTTTCATTAGACTATAGAATCATTTTTCTCACAGTCTGAGAGTCCTTTAGGTGCTTTTTTTCAAACTCCAGGCGGGCTTTCATGTGTCTTTTACTGAGAAAATTGGCTTTTTTTTCAGGCCACTCTGTCATAAAGCCCAAATTGGTGAAGTGATGCTGTGATGGTTGAACTTCTGGAAGTTTCTTTCATCTGCACACAGAATCTTTGGCGCACAGCCAGAGCAACTATTGGGTTCTTGGTCACCTCTCTTACCAAGGTCCTTCTACCCCGATTACTTAGTTTGGTTTGGCGGCCAGCTCCAGGAAGAGTCCTGGTTGTTCCAAACTTCTTCCATTTAAGAATTATGGAGGCCACTGTGCTGTTGGGAACTTCAGTGCAGCAGAATTTTTTTTGTACCCTTCTCCAGATCTGTGCCTCCACACAATCCAGTCTCTGAGCTCTACAGGCAGTTCTTTCCTCCTCATGGCTTCCTTTTTGGTGATGTGCATTGTCAGCTGTGAGACCTTATACAGACAGGGGGTGTGTTTTTTCCAAATCATGTCAGATCAAATTAATTTATCACAGGTGGACAATCAAGGTGTAGAAACATTTAAGTCTAAGGGTATGTTCACACGCACTATTTACGGACGTAATTCAGGCGTTTTACGCCTGGAATTACGGCCGAAAATACTGCTATAAAGCGTCGGCAAACATCTGCCCATTCATTTGAATGGGTTTTACGATGTACTGTGCCGACGGTCATTTTTTTTACGTGCCGCTGTCAAAAGACGGCGCGTAAAAAAGACGCCTGCGTCAAAGAAGTGCCTGTCACTTCTTGGGACTCAATTGGAGCCGTTTTCCATTGACTCCATAGAAAAAGAGCTCCAATTACGTCCGTAATGGACGCTGCGAAAAACGCCTGCACTTGCCATTACGTCTGAAATTCAGGAGCTGTTTTCAATATGGAAATGACCTGCTGGCTAGCCAAGTGGGTTTGGCCACCAGCAATTTTTAATGGGCGAAGCTACCACTGGGCCTCTTTATTATTATTATTATTATTATTATTATTATTATTATTATTATTATTATTATTATTATTACTATTATTATTATATTATTATTATATTGTATTGCTGTAGTATTTTTCCCATGAGGGCCAAATCTACATTATGTTACAAGTTACTAGCAGTATCTTTAACCCTCACATTAAAATTGGGGAAAAAAACTCCCGAAAAAGTCCCTTTTATTTTTTGTAGATTTTGAATTAATGCTTCTGAATTTCTGCCTGACTTATGAGCTAACTATAGTTGGTGCATAACTAACCCCTTAGTGAGGTCGTTGCAATTATGTTAATATGAAATGTACAAATTTTTTGTTTTACTACTTTTACACAACTTTTTTGCGGCCCTATTCATTCCTAGGGGGCCATGCACACGACCGTGGTTTACATAGACCGTGCATGGCCCCGGAGCCGTGTTCTGCGGTCTGGGCTCATTGAAAATAATGGCCGTGGCCATGTGCACGGCCCGCGATTTGTGGACGGCTCGCGGCTGACACTCTGTGGCCGGCCGACCCGAAAGTCACGGACGTGCACTTAGCTACGGTCGTGTGCATGAGGCCTAAGGGAAAAAATAGTTTGTTTTTTTTTTAAAACCACTTAATTGCTGTGCTTAGCACGGATGTATACTACCGTTCAAAAGTTTGGGGTTACCCAGACAATTTTGTGTTTTCCATGAAAACAAACACTTATATTTATCAAATGAGTTGCAAAATGACTAGAAAATATAGTCAAGACATTGACAAGGTTAGAAATAATGATTTTTATTTGAAATAATAATTTTCTCCTTCAAACTTTGCTTTCGTCAAAGAATGCTCCATTTGCAGCAATTACAGCATTGCAGACTTTTGGCATTCTAGTTGTTAATTTGCTGAGGTAATCGGGAGAAATTTCACCCCATGCTTCCAGAAGGCCCTCCCACAAGTTGGATTGGCTTGATGGGCACTTCTTGCGTACCATACGGTCAAGCTGCTCCCACAACAGCTCTATGGAGTTGAGATCTGGTGACTGCGCTGGCCACTCCATTACAGATAGAATACCAGCTGCCTGCTTCTTCCCTAAATAGTTCTTGCATAATTTGAAGGTGTGCTTTGGGTCATTGTCCTGTTGTAGGATGAAATTGGCTCCAATCAAGCGCTGTCCACAGGGTATGGCATGGCGTTGCAAAATGGAGTGATAGCCTTCCTTATTCAAAATTCATTTTACCTTGTACAAATATCCCACTTTACCAGCACCAAAGCAACCCCAGACCATCACATTACCTCCACCATGCTTGACAGATGGCGTCAGGTACTCTTCCAGCATCTTTTCAGTTGTTCTCTGTCTCACAAATGTTCTTATGTGTGATCCAAACACCCCAAACTTCGATTTGTCTGTCTATAACACTTTTTACAATCTTCCTCTGTCCAATGTCTGTGTGCTTTTGCCCATATTAATCTTTTCCTTTTATTAGCCAGTCTCAGATATGGCTTTTTCTTTGCCACTCTGCCCTGAAGGCCAGCATCCCGGAGTCGCCTCTTCACTGTAGACGTTGACACTAGCGTTTTGCGGGTACTATTTAATGAAGCTGCCAGTTGAGGACCTGTGAGGCGTCTATTTCTCAAACTAGAGACTCTAATGTACTTGTCTTGTTGCTCAGTTGTGCAGCGGGGCCTCCCACTTCTCTTTCTACTCTGGTTAGAGCCTGTTTGTTCTGTCCTCTGAAGGGAGTAGTACACACCGTTGTAGGAAATCTTCAGTTTCTTGGCAATTTCTCGCATGGAATAGCCTTCATTTCTAAGAACAAGAATAGACTGTCGAGTTTCACATGAAAGCTTTCTTTTTCTAACCATTTTGAGAGTTTAATCAAACCCACAAATGTAATGCTCCAGATTCTCAACTAGCTCAAAGGAAGGTCAGTTTTATAGCTCCTCTAAACAGCAAAACTGTTTACAGCAGTGCTAACATAATTGCACAAGGGTTTTCAAGTGTTTTCTAATCATCCATTAGCCTTCTAACACAGTTAGCAAACACAATGTACCATTAGAACACTGGAGTGATGGTTGCTGGAAATGGGCCTCTATACACCTATGTAGATATTGCATTAAAAACCAGACGTTTGCAGCTAGAATAGTAATTTAGCACATTAACAATGTATAGAGTGTATTTCTGATTAATTTAATGTTATCTTCATTGAAAAAACTGTGCTTTTCTTGCAAAAATAAGGAAATTTCTAAGTGACCCAAAACTTAACGTTACCCTGAACGGTAATGTATATTCAATGAGGGAATAGCTGTCTGCCAAACGACCGAGCCTACAGCTCTTGCACACGAACGAGATTGGGCCGTGAAAAACGGTTTGTGTGTCAGCCGGATTTCCCGGCCCGACCACCGTACAGGTGAAAGGGACTCCTGCCATCATAGATATTTATAATGCTAGGAGTCTCTGCCTCCCCGCGGAAATGCTGTTCTGTACTGTATCACTTTGTTTATTTTGTTTGACACACAAACCGTATTTCACGGCCCGATCTTGGTCGTGTGCATGAGCTGTAAAAAATATTAATCAGTGTGTTCCAATGCAGAGGTATATGGTGGAATATCCAGGGTGTTAAATTTTAACACATAGTTGTATAGATTTGTACATCTATATTCTAAAGCTGGACACACAGATGTCCGTTTTTTAACAACCTATTGCTCATGTTTGGTCTGTGAAGGTTGTTGTTTTGGATGACAAAACCATAACAAATCAACAATTGATATCTGCCTTGAATCATGGTCTGTTTTGGCCTTCTATTGCTGGGATGCAGCTCTGTCATTTGACATGAACGACTTTCCTAAGACTGCACCCCACAACGACTGAAAAAATCCAACACAGCAGATTTTCCACAAATTTTCAACAAAAATTTGCCTTTGCTCGGCATCTGCCATGCTCCTTCATGTTTCAAAAAGGTGTTGACAGTCAGCAGAAAATGGTCTAAATCTGCCTTTTAGCCATGAGAAATTCTAATACAACTGTCCTCAACTGACAGGCCAATGATCTGAATCTGGAGCAGGGATGCCAGCTGTCCAGATACTGCAGACCAGCCATCATAGATGCATAGATCCTCCAATTCATCTATGGCAACAGGTCTGCTGCCAGGAGCAGAACTACCGCCAGAGCCTGACACACAAGGTTCAGGCACTGGCTAGCATCAGGGCGTTATGTACGGCAGTGCCTGGAAGTAAAGAGGATCTGGGGGCAGTGAGTATTTTTATTTTTTTATGTGTGGTCTGGTGTCAGACTAATTTTAGGGGTCTAGTTTGGGGGTCAAATAAGTTTAGGGGTCTGATCTGGGATCTGAATCAGTTTAGGGGTCTGGGGTTTTAATTAATTTTGGGGTCTGTTCTGGTTTTCCCACTAAAAAATAATTATTTATATTTAACTGACCGCCGACCCAGGTAAGTGGACCTTTACAAAAACTAGTTGAGTACCCATGCTCTAGTGTTGGTCAGCCTTACAAAGAAACGTTGTGCCTTTCACACCCTTGGGACACAATCCTAACACTAACGTGTTGCCACTTCATTATTGAGAAGACATATAACAGCGGAGGCAGTCACATTGCAATGTTCTAATTATTAGTCCGTCATATTCAATTTCCTCCAGCAGCCCTTGTGTAGCCAAGAAGCCACTTAAGGACTTGTTTATTATTCATCTAATTAAATAACAATGAAGCAATCTTTGTACATTTTGCGACAATTTTATTTTTTAGCCCACACTGATGTAAAATAAACATGAAGCTGTCACAGGCAATGAGTTAAAGCAGCCTAAACTAATTAGCTTCTGGTAGTTATTACCAACAAGATTTCATAATATTATGAACCTGAAATACTCTCATAAAATCTGTATTCTCAGCTATGTATAATTATTGATGGGACCCCGACTCCCAGCTACGTAAAGCACCCCAAGACCACTATTGTTTCTCAAAACACAATTTATTTCCTTTTGTGAGGTTAAATATATATTTATTCCAAGTTACTCGTTGAGTTATTTATAAAAATAGCTACAACGTCACGCTCATAATCAGTTAATAACATTCTAACAATATTATGATGCTAGAATAACCAAGAAAATCTACCTTAAGTATTGTCTTACACAATAAGGCCTCCTTCACACAGGGTTTTTGCCTGACGCTTTGAACTGCATAATAAAAAAACGCATTGAAATATGCCAGCGGTTTTTACATGTAACATGCTTTTTTTATATGCGTTTTTTACTTAGTGTAATTTTCTACATGCAGTTTTCCTGCCATTTCTAAAGCCCTATATAGAGAAGCTTGAAAACTACCAGAAAAGAACGCAATACCAAGAAAAAATGCAACGCTGTGAGAACGGTGAATTTATGGAATAGCCTACCGCAGGAGCTGGTCACAGCAGGGACAGTAGATGGCTTTAAAAAAGGCTTAGATAATTTCCTAGAACAAAAAAATATTAGCTCCTATGTGTAGAAATTTTAGCTTCCTGCCCCAGGTCCTGCATCGTGTCGGCCACATCGGCACCAGAGGCTACAGTTGATTCTGCAGCAGCATCAGCGTTTGCAGGTAAGTAGCTACATCGACTTACCTGCAAACGCCGATGCTGCTCGTCCGACACGATGCAGGACCTGTGAGTGATGTCACAGCGTGATCTCTCGAGAACACGGCTGTGTCTGCACTGCCAGAAGCTGGGCGTTCTGAAGAGAAGTGGATGATACTTCTCGTCAGAACGCCCAGCTAGTAAAAGTAGTAAAAACGCCCCGATGTACGCACATAACACACGCCCACTTGGACTTTTACTTTAAACACGCCCACTTGGACTTTTGCAAGCCTCATTTGCATAAATACAAAAATGCTCGTTTTTTTAAAAATAAAAACGTTACTGTAATCTACATTGCAGCGCCTATCTGCTGCAATAGCAGATAGGGGTTGCAAAATCTGGTGACAGAGCCTCTTTAACTCGGAAAACCCCTTTAAAGTAACATCCGGCTGCAAAGTTTTTGACCCAAGAAAATGCGGCGAAAAACATCAATGAAAACGCAATAAAAACACAGTGAATACATCCTAGTTGCAACTAAAAGGGGAACGTTTTTCATAAACCTAATTTGTACACAATGAAATAAATCAAAGTTATAATGGTATACTTAAAGGGGTTTTTCAGTCACTAAAAATTGATGGTCTATCCTGAGGATAGGCCATCAATAGCTAATGGGTCTGAATCCGATTTTTCAGGACCCCCGCCGACCAGCTGTTTTGAAGGAGCCGCAGTGCTCAATAAGCGCTGCTTCCTCTTCATTTCTTCTTGCTCACTGTGAGTCGTCAACACGCATTTAGCGGCGATTCACAGGTATTGCAGACTTTTCTCTCATTGAAGTGAACGGGAGAAAAGGCTGTGAATTGCTGCTAAATACGTTCGAGCGCTGCGGCCCCTTCAAAACAGCTGACCGGCAGAGGTCCCGAAACTTAGACCCTGACCCATCAGCTATTGATGGCCTATCCTGAGGACAGACCATCAATTTTTAATGGCTGAAAAAACTCTTTAATAATGTGGCTATTTGATTTGTAAAATTTGCAAGCTTCAATAAATAGCGTCACCATATCTCCCAACCGTCTGATGGCATGTCCTGGTTTAAACTGTACCTGCGTCCTCAGGACGCAGATACAGTTGAATCCAATAGTGAAGCAGGGATCCGTCAGCTCCATGTTCCACCATTCACTATATAAAGCCAACTGTGAGCAGCTCGGCACAGACAGGCACAATGCAGTGACATCATCGTGCCTGTCTGCGCCGAGGCACACAGTGAACAGAGCAGAGGGATCTTCTTCAGTCATCCTGAGAACAGGGTTAGGTGAGTATTTATTTTATTATTTTTATTAGGATCTATGGGCCAATATACTGGATGCAGGGGGCAGCTGTGCGGGTATTATACAGCGTGGGGTAGCTATGGGGGCATTATACTGCATGGGGCAGCTATGGAGGCATCATATTGTGTGGGGGCATTATATTGCATGGGGGCAGCTATGGGGGCATTCTACTGTCTGGGGGCACTATGGGAGCATAATACTGGAGGCTGAACTGGATATGTATGGGCGTTGATGGGGCAGGGTTAGAGGGGCGGCTTAAAGGGGTAAACATTTGTTGTCCCTCTTTGTAATACTTCAGTTGGGAAATATGGTGTCACGGAGTAGATATCAGGCCAATATTGGGGATCATATTGTGTGATTGGGATTGCACACAGCAGAACTGTGTGCACAAAGCCTTACGCCAGCACAAGGAATCCCTACAGTTCTGTACTACGGTGCTAGGCACTCCCTGTGCTGTTGTATGGGGCTGTATTGCATTGCATTACACAGGTACTTGCCCTTAGAAGCCTGTGTCTAGCTAATATGGCATCCAAAAAAATACATGACATTTTTTTCTGTGAGATTCCATATGCCTCCGTAGGCATATGAAGCTACAGTATGGGCCCATAGACTTTTATAGGACTTTTATAAAACCGGCCTTAGGATAGATGGCGCCATGTGCAAAATGATCTTTCGGCATCCCACCCCCACAATTAAAAACAAATGCCCCATAAAAAAAGTGTATTGCCCCTTTAGTGCCCCATACAGTATAATAATAATATAATATATTACAACCCCTTCAAGAACACAGTATTTTGTCCACTAATTGTGCCCACAGTATTATGCCCCCTGTAGTACCCCTACAAAGTACCCCAGTATAATGTCCGCTTAGTGGCCCCCACAAAGTATAGTGCCCCCCTGTAGATTTTGCCATACAGCCTCCCTGTAGACAGTGCCATAATCCCCCACCTCCTCCTTGTAGATCGTGCCATACAGCCCCCCACCTACCACTTGTAGACAGTGCCCCCAAACAAAAACAAAAATTGTTCCCACGACGAACTGAGCTGCTCCACGACGGGATCCTTGCAAAGGCCTGCGTGAACCTGTAGCCTAGTACAGAGTTTCCCAACCTTTTCGGACTCAATGCAGCACTGGCAAAATAAAATGTCCTCAGGGCACCCCTACCAAAAATTGTTTTGAGAAAGACAGAAAATGGCTAAAAACAAGCACTACACTCGTAGGGTATGTTCACACAGCGTTTTTTGTAAGGCCAAAAAAATCTGCCTCAATATTCCTTCAGGACAGCGTTGACAGCGTTGTTTGACCTTTCTTTTTGTGTTTTTTTTAAGATGTTGAACCTAATGCAAAGACGCAGGCAAAAAATCAAACAAGCGCCACAGGTATTTTCTGCCTCCTATTAATTTCAATTGGAGCTCAGAGGTGGAAACCACTTGAAGACCAACATCCCCCCACTCACAGTAAAATAACAATCAGCCCGCCACTCACAGTAAAATGACCATCAGCCCCCACTCACAGTAAAATGACCATCAGCCTCCCACTCTCAGTAATATGACCATCATCAGCCCCCTACTCACAGTAATATGACCATCAGCCCCCTACTCACAGTAATATGACCATCAGCCCCCCACTCACAGTAAAATGACCATCAGCCCCCCACTCACAGATTCCCCCTGTAGATAGTGCCACACAGCCCCTTGTAGGTAGTGCCACACAGCCCCTTGTAGGTAAAGCCACACAGCCCATTGTATGTAGTGCCACACAGCCCCTTGTAGGTAGTGCCACACAGCCCCTTGTAGGTAGTGCCACTCAGCCCCATGTAGGTAGTGCCACACAGCCCCCTTGTAGATTGCGCCACACAGCCCCCTTGTAGATTGCGCTGTGGACGGGGATTCCGCTTCAGGAGTTTCCCCTGATGTCACTATCCATATATGGACAGAGAAATCAAGCAGAGCACTCCAGGAGCGGAATACCCGGCCACATGGGGATTTCGCTCCTTCAGGGAGCTACAGTGGCGCTAGTAGATAGCAGAGGAGGGAGATACCTCCCTGCTCTGCTATACTGCCGTCGCGCTACCACTGTAGCAGCCAGAGCGGCTGCTAGCGGCGCCGCCGCCCCTGGGGGTCCTGGTGCAGGCGCCTTCATGCCCAGTGTTGCCGCGAGCAGCTATGGCTGCTACAGCGGTAGCGACGGCCATTGAGTGGAGAAGAGCCCGGGCGGAAAGGCGACTGCTGAGTTGCCGGGCCCGGGCGCTTCTAAAACAAGCAGGGGAAGGGAGCCAGCGCAGCGCCCCCTTCCACCTGCTGGAATGATGCGCCCTGTGCGAAGGCACAGGTCGCACACCCATAAGGCCGGCCCTGTGTGCATGGGGCCTTATACTCGAGACATGATTAGAGACTATGCCTAATCCAGTGCCACACAAGGGGAACATAGTTCTCATCTGTCTGTACCCTCTGAAACAGCTATAGCAAACCTGTCGGATAAACTGCTTACTTTACCAACCTAGATGGCACCAAATACCACCAAAGACGGGTTTTAAATTCCATTACCAGAAGTTGCCGTACTTTATTAGTCCAGACAATGCCTAAGTACCGGAGTTTATCTGCGGGAAGATCAAGGCAGAGTACAGTGTAGAAATCTCACACCTGGCATGCATTTCCTGAGTGAATTGAAAATCAGATTTTGAAAAAAGTTAAATAAACCGAATAATCGGAAGTGTACGAGTATTTACAGTTAAATTCTGCACTGTCGAGAAAATATATTTGTACTTATTGGGTTATTCCCGAGTTGAGTCATATTTCTTTTTAAATGCATCCTAAACCTAAATAAAATTATAAATCTAGTGGTGTAAAAACATTTTACAAATTCCTTCCCTAACTACCTTTTTTTCCCAACTAGATAACGCAGCTAGTGCTGGTTAACTTTTCTAAAAAGGGCGTGAGCGGCTCGATGTCAATCAAGCAGCTCTGCTCTGCTAGTGCACACTCCCGACGTTGCTAGATGATCTACAGTAGTTCTAGCAGCATCGGGAATAAAGGCATTAGAACGATCGTCTCAACCAGGCATATTAAGCATGGTTTAGACGACGCCCCCCCCCCCCCCCATTCACTTTTATATAGTTTTATCTACATTGGGGCTCCCTCTATGAGTGGAGATGCTTTGGCAAAGCTATGGCTGTGGATTCCACTACTAGAGGGAGTCCCAATGGAGATATGTTTTATGTGTGCCACTTTGAATTTCACGGCATCCCCCCCCCCCACCTGCAAACCCCCGCCACACTTCGCAGTAACCCCCTCCCCCCGCTCATGGCCCCAACACCCCCCCCCTCCTCACGATTCACGAACCAGTATATGGTATCATACCATGCAAAGGTATCTAAGCATAAAATATGCTATGCTTAGATACACGCAACAGCATATGTTATCATAACATGCTATACTTAGATACCTTTGAATGGTATGATACCATATGCTGCGTCGTGTATCTAAGCATAGAATCTTTTAGGCTTAGATACCTGTGCATGGTATGATAACATATGCTGCGTCGTGTATCTCAGCATAGCAGATGTTATGCTTAGCTACAGTGGACAATTGAGAAACCATATTCTTTTGAATGAATCTAAGCACAGCAAGTGTAAGATACAGTGCCCATGTGTAAAAGCATATTCTGTGGTATGTATCTAAGCAGAGCATTATTTAGGCTTAGATACCATTGCATTGGTATGATAACATATGATGGGTCATGTTTCTAAGAATAGCATGTTTTATTCTTAGATTCACTCGGCTGGATAATCTTTCACACATTGGCAACTACATCTAAGCATAACCTTTTGTATGCTTAGATGCACACGACAGCAGATCGTTTCACAACTATCCCCTGTATCTAAGCATAACATGTGCTATGCTTAGATACACGAACAAGCATATGGTATCATACCATGCAAAGGTATTTAAACATAAAGATGCTATTCTTAGATACACACAATAGCATATGTTATCTCATACCATGCAAAGGTATCTAAGTATAGCATCTTTTAGGCTTGCATACATTGAGGCACTAAATCAAATAGAGAAAGTGCCTGGGACTGTATGTGATAGGGGGAAAGAAGGGGGGGAAAAGTGCGGGAAAAATCAGGAGCAGGGATTGGTGGGACAAGGGGATGGAGGAGGGGTTAGGAGCAGATAAATAGTTGAGGTCAAGGGCAGTTCACCATCTTACCTGCTGGAGCTGCAAACGTCAGACGTCTGGTCCTGTGAGAGATCTTCCTCTGCGGTCCAGGGCGTTTTCCTGAGTGCAGATGGTGGATGAGCTGTTGAGGCAGGTGGCACAGCGGGTTGCCACGGAGGGTACAAGCTGGCTGGAGGTGTTCCTGGCAGGGGATCGCAGGCAGGAGGTGTTACCTGCGGCAGTCGTCGGTGTCAGCAGCGATGGAGTCCTGTCGGCGTTAGCAGTTAGAGGTAGGCCGCGCCGGGTTTCTCGGCCTCCTCACCGTTTGAGCCCCAGTCCACCTCCAGCCACCCAGAGGCGGGCCGGCACCGTTCGCTCTTCAGGAGTGGGACGGAGGCGCCGTCGCCTGCTCTCCCCTTCACTCGGTCCCGACGTCGTGCCACCCACTCCTCTGGCTGGGGGAGCTTCTGCAGTTCTCCCCATCCGGGCTGCAGGCAGTGCAAGGCCGCATGCAGCCGCAGAAGCCGGGGCCGTTATTAGTGCACCGCTGGTTCTTCTTCCCGGCCTGACAGCTTTCTCCCTCTCACAGCAGGCCGTGGTTGAGAGGGGAGCTGGAGGGGGCGGTCTCAGGAGAGCAGAGACGCAGGCCTCAGGCACCAGCAGGTTAGGTGTGCAGTTGCTGCCACCTGCTGGTGGTTCTGGAAATGACACAGAGCTGGGGAGAGAGCTGGTGAGTGGCCTGTGGTTACCAGGCACAGGCACTGTGAATGAGAGGAGTTCGCTGGGTGGATTGTCGTGCGGTAGCAGTGATCTGTTGCCGTGCGGGCAGTCTGCGGAGCAACGTGATTTGCCAGTTTCTCTTTCGGAGTTTTCTCTTCCAGGTGCGGTGTCGGCGAGACGCAGACGGCGAAGGAGACGGCATGGGAGAGGACATCGTCGTGGTGGTCACGGGCGTCCACGCCATCAGGTTGAGAGACGTCGCCGTTCCCGGAGTAGGAGTGTGCCTTCCAGTACAGCATCTTCTTCGCCGTCCCAGTCGTCGTCGGGAGCCAGTACACCCAGCCGCACGGGAAGGAGATACACGAGGAGTCGTCGTCGGGAGCACAGGGATCGTCATTCGTCTTCGCTGGTTCCAGTTCCAGAAGTTGCCTCAGCCTGTCCACCTGGTGGGGATCTGTCTGTGGTTCCGGTGTCTGGGAGAGTTGATGCACCCTCGGAAGTGACGAGGACACCCTTCTCCGGTGAGTCTCCATGTGGGAACGCATGGCTACCTAAGGGTGATTTATCTGCTATTGATTTAGTTTCTGCATTAAAAAGCTTGTTGGATGGTTTGTGTACAAAAGGCGGAGCTTCGGTTCCGTTGGTTTCGCCAGGGGGGGCTCAGCAGCCTCCGCCTGAGCTGGCGGCCAGTATGTCTGGCTTGACATTCCGTGATTCGCTGTTTTGTGGTGTTGCTCCTTTAGGTACTCACCTGTCGGCCGAGATCAAGGACAAGATATGGGCACATGACTTTGTGGATGTTTGGTCCTTGGTGTCGGTCGATCATGTGACGATAGATAAGGAGCGTGTTTTCGAAAGAGGTTCGGAGAAAAAGGTAAAAGTTGCGAAAACTTTTGGCAATTGGCTCCAGGGTTTTTCTACCTTGGCTCATGTCATTTGTCAACGTTTTCCGGAAAAAGGGGCCGAACTGTTTGTGTATGTAGACACTATATTCAGTGCCCACAAATTGCACGGAGGTGCAGCTTGGTGGAGATATGACGAGGAATTTCGCCGTCGGTTGGCTTTGACGCCTGACATTGGTTGGGCGTCAAAGGCGACGGATGTGTGGTTACAGCTAATTTTGGCTCAAAAGCAGGCTCGGCCCTTTCAGGCAGGAGCCGCAGTTTCGGGTTCAGCACCCGGTATTGCGGCGCAGCGCCCAACAGGAGCATTTTGGCTCTACAATGAGGGACATTGCAGGTTCTATTCTTCCTGCAAGTTTCGTCATGAGTGCTCCATCTGCGGGGGTGCCCATTCCGCGCTTCGCTGTTTCCGACGGGCAAAACAACCCTCCAAGGTGGGTCCTGCCGGTGCAGCGGAGAACTCCGGTGAGCGCTCTCGCGATGGAGCCGTGGCTCGCCAGGTATCCCAAGAGACAGGAAGCAGACCTGTTAGGTCGGGGCTTCAGTGAAGGTTTTTTCATTCCGCATGTTTTTTCTTCGGTTTTGATGTTGTCAGATAATTTAAAATCGGTGAAAGAAAACATGTGTTTGGCACGGGAAAAAGTGCTGAATGAAGTGTCTTTAGGCAGGATGGCGGGCCCCTTTGGGGAGCCACCTTATATGAATTTACGGTTTTCTCCTCTTGGCTTGGTCCCCAAAAAGGAACCGGGGAAGTTTAGGTTGATTCATCACCTTTCCTTCCCTCGTGGGGATTCGGTCAACGATGGGATCTCCAGAGATGAGGCTGCAGTGTCTTACACGTCTTTTGATGTGGCTGTGCGGTTGGTACGGGAGGCAGGCGTAGGTGCCTTGCTTGCTAAATCGGACATAGAGTCAGCTTTTCGTTTGTTGCCTGTGGATCCTGCCTGTTTCCATTTGTTGGGATGTCGTCTAGATGAGCAGTTTTTTGTAGACATGTGTTTGCCTATGGGTTGTGCCATCTCATGTTACTATTTTTAAGTTTTTGGTTCCTTTCTGGAATGGACAGTTCGTTTCAAGACAGGTATTTCTTCAGCCATTCATTATTTAGACGACTTTTTATTTGCAGGTCCAAGTGATTCAGGAATATGTGGTTATTTGCTGAAAACCTTTCGAGTTTTAATGTCCGAATTTGGTGTCCCGATAGCGGAGGACAAGACGGTTGGTCCGGCCTCGATTTTGTCGTTTCTGGGTATTGAAATTGATACGCAAGAGATGGTTTTCAAATTACCTGATAACAAGCTTGCGCGTTTTCTTTCTACCATTGACGAATTCGTTTTATCAAAAAAGGTTACCCTGAAGCATCTTCAGTCACTGTTAGGGTTGCTGGTTTTTGCTTGCAGGATCGTTCCCATGGGTCGCGTTTTATCTAGACGCCTATCATTGGCGACTAGGGGTATTTCGCGGTCACATTATTTCATTCGTGTCACTAGGCATATGAAAGATGATTTGCGTGTGTGGCAGACTTTTTTGCAATCTTTTAATGGTAGGGCGATTTGTCAGTCTGAGGAGGTTTCCAGTTTTGAGTTACAGCTGTTCACAGATGCTGCTGGCAGTGTCGGTTTCGGTGCGGTTTTTGGAGCGGAGTGGTGTTTTGCACGTTGGCCTGTGGGCTGGAGTAGTATAGGTCTGACATTGAATTTGACACTTTTAGAACTCTTTCCCATTGTGGTTGCAGTAGAATTGTGGGGTTCAAAGATGTTGAATAGTCGCATACGTTTTTGGACGGACAATATGGCAGTGGTGCAGGCTGTTAACAATTTGTCTTCTGGATCATTGCCGGTTTTGGCGTTACTTAGGCATCTTGTTCTACGTTGCATGCAATGGAACATTTGGTTTCGGGCCACACATGTGCCGGGTGCTGAGAATAAAATCGCAGATGCCTTATCTCGTTTGCAGATGGGGGTCTTTCGGGAGCTTCACCCGGGAGCACGGCTGGAAGGGGAGCGTTGCCCGGATCACTTATGGGCCCTGGTCGAGGGGAACTTGCCCGGCTAGTTCAAGGTTCTGTGGTACCAGGTACATGGCGGAGCCATAATAAGTCTTGGGCGGAGTGGTTGGAATTATCTGGCAGGGTTTTTCCTACAAATGATGAGCAGCATTATGAGGTTACGTTGGAGTATTTGTCTCGGATGCGTACTAATGGTTCTTCGGTGTACACGGTTTCAAAAGGTTTGACTGGTATTGCGTTTATGTTGAAGTTGTGGGGTTGTACTGATGTGACTAAAATGTTTGTTATTAGGCAGGCATTGAAGGGGTGGAAGAAGGAGCATATTGTGAAGGATGCTAGGAGGCCCATTACGTATGCTTTATTACTAAGGATTCTGACGGTTGTTCCGGCAGTTTGCTTTGCTCCTTATGAGTCTGTTTTACTGCGTACTGCTTTTTCTTTGGCTTTTTTCACAGCATTGTGGGTGAGCGAATTGGTATCACCGAGTGCAAAGCGGTTTGGGGTCTTCTGTTTGCGGATGTTTTATTGGAGGAAAAAGTGGTTCGGGTATGTGTGAGCCGGTCCAAGACTGATCAGATGGGCGTTGGTGTTTGGTTGTGTGTGAATTCATTGGGTGTTGAATTCTGTCCAGTTCGTTTGGTGCGTGAGTTTTTGTCTTTTCGAGCTGATGGGGTTCCTTTCTTGATACATTCTAATTCTTTGCCGCTTACTCGATTTCAATTTGGAGCCGTTCTTAAGTCTTGTTTGGAGCATTTGGGCGTTGATCCTTCTGAGTTTGGGACTCATTCGTTTAGAATAGGGGCAGCCACGGAGGCTAATGCTTTAGGTATGGGGGAGGAAGATATTAAACGTCTGGGTAGGTGGAGTTCAACTTGTTATAGGTCCTATGTGCGTCCTGATCTGGTGTTGTTTTGATTCTTTCCTTGTCATTTCAGAACATCGGCCGCAAGTATGGCTAATTGGCCATTCTTTTATTTTCTGGGCAGCTCGTCGGGCTGAGTATCGGCCTTTAGGCCTCAGTCTTGGGGTGTCATCGGCCGAGGTGCACTGGAAAGGTATCAGAGAGCTGAGGTGGGTTCAGCTGTTGCCGTTAATAGTTGAAGTTAGTCGGGAATGCCGCGGTCCAATTGTGCTCGTTATACATGTTGGGGGAAATGATTTGGGGAATGTGAAATTGTCTGAGTTGTTGTCCCTTATCAAGGCTGATTTGGGTCATTTCAAACAGCTTTTTTCTGATTGTGTGATTGTTTGGTCCGAGGTGATTGCACGAACTCATTGGCGAGGAGCTAGAAGTGCTGTGGCCATCGAGCGGTCAAGACGGCTGTTGAATGTTCGTATTTCCAGGTTTGTTCGTTCCATTGGGGGGGTAGCAATTCGTCATTTGATGTTGGAAGGTGACAATGGGGACTTATTGTTATCTGACGGCGTTCATTTAAATGACATTGGGATCGACATCATGCTGTCGGGTCTGCAAGATGGAGTGGAGGCTGGTTTGGCATTGTGTGGTGGGGGTGGTCGGAGTACCGCGTAGCGGTGTTCGCGGTATCCTCCTTGGCGGAGATAGGCTCTGAAGAGTAAAATCCGGAGAAGAACCTACATGCGCGCCGCTTCACAGTGGGCGGCATCACAGGAGATGTGAATTAAGTGGTTACTTCAGGGCCATGTGATACAAAAATGTTTGGTTGTGTTAAATAAAGCTGTGGCCATTCCCACATCCTCCAAGAAACAGGTTTCGTTGCTTTATTTGTTTATTAAATTGGGTAATGATGCATCAGCGACACTTAATATGGGGATAACATTAGTACATGCAGTCTTTGCATGGTATGAGAACATATGCTAAGTCGTGTATCTAAGCATAGCACATGTTATGCTTAGATAAACTGGACAGTCGTGAAACCATTTTCTATTGCGTGTATCTAAGCAGAGAAAATGTTATGCTTAGATACAGTTGACAATGTATGAAATATTATCCAGCCTAGTGTATCTAAGTATAACACATGGAAGTGTTTGATATAGTGGCCATGTGTACTTACTTGAAAAATATATATATAGTATAAAAGTAATACTAACATAAATTTGGACATATCGAACTTACATGTTCTATGGTGTACACCTGGCCTTGTGCTACATACAGTGCATGCCATGCCGTTTTACACGGAGAGGCACTAATACACTGCAATACAAATGTATTGCAGTGTATTATAAATGTGATTGGAGGATTGCATATTGAAGTCACCTAGTGGGACTAGTGAAAAAGTTAAAAAAATGTTTAATAAAGTTAATTTAAAAAAAAAGTGAAAAAAAAATGAAAAACACATTTTCCCCTTACAAAATGCTTTATTATTTAAAAAAAAAACAAAAAAAAGTAAAAAACGTACACATATTTGGTATCGCCGCATCTGTAACGACCCTAACTATAAAGTTATTACATTATTTAACCCGCACGGTGAACGCCGTAAAAAAAAAAAGAAAAAACAATTCAAAAATTGCTGTTTTATGGGAATCCTGTCTTTAAAAAAACGTGATACAAAGTGATCAAATCGTCACATCTACTCCAGAATGGTACCAATAAAAACTACAAGTCGTCCCGCAAAAAAAATCCCCATACAACTGCATCGGCGGAAAAATAAAAATGTTATGGCACTTGAAATATCGAGACACAAAAACAAATAATTTTGAAAAAAATGTATTTTACTGTGTAACAGTAGTAAAACAAACAAATCTTATAAATTTGATATTGTTGCAATCATAACAACACGTTGAATAAGGTTATTGTGTTATTTATATCACACGGTAAACGGCATACGTTTAGGATGCAAAAAAGTGTGGCGAAAATTACTGTTTTTTTAAATTTTTCAATTCCATCAAAGTTCATCAATAAATTCTATGTACCCCAAAATGGTGCTATTAAAGAATACAAATTGTCCCGCAAAAAACAAGACCTTTTACAGCTATAACAAAAACCACAAATATCCTTATTGATAACCCAAAAAATGCAATAATTATTGCACTGTGCAGTCCAATATAATAATATAGCAAAGAAGAAAAAAGAAAAACGATTGAACAAAACCAGCACACTTTGGGTCAAAATTAAGTACAAGGTCCAAATTATTTAAACAAAATACAAAATTATTTTAATTATTTAAAATTATTTTCCAATTGTCATAATTGTGAAAAGGCATTACACATAGTAACATATCATTGACATTAATACAAGTGCTATTTTATAAGCCGACAAATAGATGCATACATCCAAACATATATTTAAACATTATATCATAATAGCAACATGTAATTCCGGGGAGATAATCGTCCCATAATCTTTAGATATAATTGGAAAAGGCCAAATATTAATGGCTTAATGCAAAACTAGAACGAGACAAATTATCCCTTCCTAAAATTCAGCAACATATAAATGACTTCATGCGTTTGCAAGAGAAGCCAAAAAAGACACTCCCAAATTATATTAGAGATAAATTGTATCTAGCTCTCAGCTAGAGGTTCCTTCCCTAGTACCTTGTGGTTATAGGTATAGTCCAGGTTGCAAAGTGTCTTTTAAGACAGGATCCGGTTGAACAAAAGATCCAGAAATCCTTTCTCTGAGGGTGTACCGAGAGATAGATGCATGCATCCAAAATTATGTTTAGGCAATTTAGTAATGAGCAATTTTTAATTCCAGTGAGATATTTATCCACATCACATCCATATGTGCGGGAAAGACATGGAAGATACTCCTGAAGTGTGTTTTGAGAAAGTTTATTTCTAAACTTGGCTAGAGGTTCTTTCCCTGGTACCTTTGTATTGTAAGTGTAGTCCAGGTTCCAACACCTCTTTCAGGACGGGATCCGATTAGCAAAAGGTCCAGGAAAGCCTCTCTCTTCCATGATATTTCTCATGGCTTTTTACGGGTTTATCCAGGTCTGTATCCCTTTGTGCCTCCTCACGTTCAGGTGTAGTACAAGCGCGGCTGAGCTCATTACAGCCTAGGATTAGAATCCAGCACAGGTACATGGTGTGTGACGTCAAACACACGTGTCAAAAGGTAATTGGCTAACGCGTTTCATCACATCTGTGACTTCCTCAGAGCCATTATTGCATTCAAGGCAACTGCCGTTTATATATTCTTCGTTATCAGTTTTAATTGGAAATTATCCTCGGTTTTTAAATAACAGAAGGAAAAGCTTTTTTATCTAAATATCTAGACTTTTATTCCACAAGTTTCCTTATATTTCCTATTTTCCCTATGTCCAATACTTTTAAGAAAAGTTTATTTCATCTTTGATAAGGAGGGAAGGTTATTTTACCGATAATAGTTCTCATATAACAAATGATATTTTCTCCTATTGCTGGAAATATTAAAATTTATTTTAATCCCAAACGAAATCTTGGGTGTAATTTTCATGTATGTAATTTTCACCATAATCCTCTGGACAGATGCTTCTCAAAGTTCAAGAAAGAAAAGAAAAGAGAAAAAGAGAAGGAAAAAAAGGGGGAGAAGAAGAAAAAGAAAAGAAAGACTAATAAAGAAGGGAAATCAAAATAAATGAATAAGTATAAAAATAATACTAATAAGAAATACCTAAATAAAAAATCATATATAGATAAAGGAAAAGAGAGGTTATAAATTAAAGAAAAACATTAAATAAATTTTCCTAATATTTAGAAGACAAATATAATAGATGTTTAATTATAGTTGTTTGTTGTTTATCTAGACACAATATACAGTCTGAGATATGGCGAGGGGCAGACGAGAGAGCATTTAAAGAGACAAATTATAGATTCCATGGGGTGACAGGGAGCAAGTCAGAGATAGGCATATGCCATCCCAGACCGGGTCCCCATCAACCCATGGGTGAGAGGTCTAATAGGAGGTTACCCTTCGGTCATAGGCCATTGACTCCATAGTTGTATGAAAAAAGGAAATTGGTTTAGACACTGGTATTCAGTCATCAAACCAATATCCTATAAATTAAACAAGGAGATTTTTAGGCCATTCAAAGGAACATATTAAATTTGATTTCATTGTTCAAACCATTTGGCATCAAGGTGCCCAATGTATATATCCACATGGTTTCCTTTTGTAGGAGTACTCTATTTCTATCTCCTCCTCTCCTATCCTCAAAGAGATGATATATCCCCATATACTTTAAGCCAGAGGGAGATTGCTGATGATACATTTTAAAGTGAGTCGCTAGGGGGCTTTTCATTTCCCCCTTTCTAATGTCTGATATGTGTTCCCCAATACGTATCTGAAGTTCACGTATGGTCTTCCCTATATAAAATTTATTACAGGGGCAGATGATACAATATACCACCATACAGGAGCGGCAATTAATAAAAGTTTGTACTTTATATTCCTTTAATCCCCTTGCATCCATAAATTTATCTGATTTCAGAACATATTTACAGTGAGAACAACTCCCACATTTGAACATGCCCTTTGTGCGCTTTTTTAACCAAGCCTGACTTTCTTTTGTTTTCCTCTTGAATTCTGAGTTAACCAGGATATCTTTCAGGTTTGGGGCCCTCCTGGGCGGTGGTGTACACCTTGTAGTTCCCCAAAACTCACTTTGTATATATAAATAAGTGAGGGTATCAGCAAAATCTCTATTTTGACCTCCTGGGCACCATACTCGGTGATGTGCCCACCAGTGTCCCAATCTTAGGATTCAGAGTCAAATATGACCAATTTTTAAGCATGAGGTTACGTAGGATTTCCCAGTGGGAACCATATTTTGATATAAAGCGAACTCTATCATCTTTTTTACTTCTTTTTTCAATCTTTTTTCCCAGGAATTCATCCCTATTCAATCTCAAGGATCGGTTATATCCACGTTTAATTACTTTTTTGGAATATCCCCTTGATTCGAATCTCTCCGATAGATCCATAGCCTCAGTCTTAAATTCCCCAAAATTTGAACAGTTCCTTCTAATTTTCGTAAATTCTCCTACTGGTATTCCCTTTATTTGAGGGGGGGGTGGTGACTGCTGGCTAGAAGCAAAGTGTTTCCTGCTGTCGGTTTACGATAAGTGGATGGTACTCAACATATTATTTTCTTTATATATATTTAAATCCAAGAAATTTATTGAGACTTCGCTATGTGTGTATGTCAAAGAGATGTTCAGGGAATTTTGATTTAGTTCACTTAAGAATAAATCCAATTCAAGTACCGATCCTTTCCAGCAAACTAGAATATCATCCATGAATCTATACCAACAGGCAACATTTTTCTTATATAGCGCATTATTATAGACTACATGTTCCTCACACCAGCCCAGGTGCAGACAGGCATATGATGGTGCACATGATGAGCTCATCGCCGTCCCCTGAACTTGGCGGAAGAACTTACCATCAAATGAGAAACAATTGTGGTTAAGAACAAAGTCCAGCATTTCCACTATAAACCCATTTTGATGTGCCCAGTCACCACCCCGACCCTCAAGAAAAAAGGCTTTTAGGCCACATTCATGAGGGATAGAGGTATAGAGAGATTCTACATCTAAACTCACTAGTATAAAATCACACTCAAATCTCAAATTTTTAATTTTCCGTAGGAGATCCCCAGTGTCCAAAATAAATGATGGAAGTTGATGGACAAAGGGCTTTAGTTTCTCATCAACATATTTCCCAAGGTGATCAGTTGGTCCTCCCATTCCAGAGATTATGGGTCGTCCTGGAGGGGAGTCCCTATTCTTATGCACCTTGGGGAGTATGTACATGGTGGGCATTCGTGGTTCACTTACCAATAGAAAATTATATTCCTGACGATTTATTAGCCCTTCATCTAATGCAAATAGAAGTTTTCTATTAAGACTATGGGCTATATCTTCCATCGGGTTCTCCTTTAAGTCAATATGGCAGCTTGAATTCAATTGTCTTTGGATCTCTCTTACATAGTACTCCTCCATGAGGAGGACAACGTTACCCCCCTTATCACTGGGTTTTATGACTACATTTTCGAGTTTGCTAAGTTCCATTGGGGCCGTTCTTTCCCCTTTACTGAGGTTGTCCATCCCCATGAAGGACGACCAGTCAACGAGACCCAAATCTCTCTGCATTGCTTCCATGAAAGATTGTGTATATCTATTTAGAGTCACATTGGGCATCGTGCTACTCTTTGGACGTAAGCTAGTGAATTCTGGAATCAAAGATCTCTCATAATTCCCATTTAAGAATTCCATTTCATCTATCTTTCCCTCTTCATGTAAGTCCTCTAAATCGCTCAAGGGTCCAAAGTCTCCTTGAGTCAGATTCTCTATAATACCCATGCTCCTGCTCATATCATGTTCCTCCCTTAAGGGGACTCCTCTACTATCCTTGTCTTCATGTCATTACCTTAAAAGTATTTTCCTCACAAATAAATGGAGGTCCTTGTATATTTCAAATTCATTTCCCGTGTTAACTGGGGAAAATCCAAGGCCACGGTTCAATAAACTTATATGGGATGGGGACAAGGTTAGATCAGTGAGAGTTATGATGTTATTCACATTATTTACCTGCCCCTTCTCTGCCTCGTATTTGGTTTTCCTCCTTTCTCTACTAATTTTTCCTCTCCTAGTCTCCCTCCTGTTCTCTCGCCTAAAAAAGATATCTTATCCTGAGTTTTCTCAGTATTTCTCCCTCTATAGACTTCATTGTCACTTGAGGGGTCACTAGTGGTGTCCCCATCTGTGGAAACGAAGGAACCCTTCTTAGGTATATTTCTACGATTACCCCATCCTTCCTTTCTGTTGTTATTCCAGTTCTTAGTAATAAAGGAGAAAATTTGCTCACTCTCAAAATCCTGCAGATCACGCTGATATTTCCTTTTTTTTACAGACCGCGATTTCTTTTTGTTCCATCTCTACGTCCTTTTTTAAATTATCATTTAGTCTGTCAAAATCCGAATGTATCCGGAATTCATCTAACTTCTTTACACTTTCATCAATTTCAGAGGTGAGGGATTTTAAGAGGCTTTTTTCCTCCTCTATAATAATCTCCATTAGGTGTTTGGAGTGTTCTAAGCACTCCAAGTCGCATTTTTTTTTTAAATTCCTCACCCTTCAAATGTGATGCAGGGAAAACTTTCCTTCTTAAACCCCTAGGGGTAATATTTGATGTTCTGTATGCCTCAAGACTACTAATATCCCATTTCCTCCTAAGATGTCCCAAAACCAATTTTCTATGTGTTTTAAATAGACCAAATAGGTCCCTGTTTGATTCCTCCATTTTTTTATTTATTTCACAATTAAAGAAAGCTGATATATGAGCATCAACTTCCGCATCTAAACAGTATGCCATTGTTCAGAAGTAAAGGAGGAATTGATAGGAGAAGAAAAAGGAGAGAGAAAACAAAGGGAGAGATGAGAAAAATGAAATAAAATAAATTAAAGCAGCAAAAAAGACACTCCCAAATTATATTAGAGATAAATTGTATCTAGCTCTCAGCTAGAGGTTCCTTCCCTAGTACCTTGTGGTTACAGGTATAGTCCAGGTTACAAAGTGTCTTTTAAGACAGGATCCGGTTGAACAAAAGATCCAGAAATCCTTTCTCTCAGGGTGTACCGAGAGATAGATGCATGCATCCAATTTAGTAATGAGCAATTTTTAATTCCAGTGGGATATTTATCCACATCACATCCATATGTGCGGGAGTGTCTTTTTTGGATTCTCTTGCAAATGCATGAATTCATTTATATGTTGCTGAATTTTAGGAAGGGATAATTTGTCTCGTTCTATTTTTGCATTAAGCCATTAATATTTGGCCTTTTCCAATTATATTTAAAGATTATGGGACGATTATCTCCCCGGAATTACATGTTGCTATTATGATATAATGTTTAAATATATGTTTGGATGTATGCATCTATTTGTCGGCTTATAAAATAGCATTTGTATTAATGTCAATGATATGTTACTATGTGTAATGCCTTTTCACAATTATGACAATTGGAAAATAATTTTGTATTTTGTTTAAATAATTTGGACCTTGTACTTAATTTTGACCCAAAGTGTGCTGGTTTTGTTCAATCGTTTTTCTTTTTTCTTCTTTGCTTTTACAGCTATGTCGATGCAAAAATAAAAAAGTTATAGCTCTTTGAATGAGACGAAGGAAAAACTTAAAAAATAGCTTGGTCATTAACCCTTTCGAGCTCAGCGACGTACTATTCCGTCGCGCTGAGTGCATCGTTCGCGCTCAGCGCCGGAATAGTCCGTCAAGGGGAAAATGCATCCCGGCGTTTCATCGAGCTGTGATGCCTGCTGTTTTCGACAGAAGCTAACAGCTCAATCTGCAGGGACCAATCATAGTGGTCCCGCCTTCGCGATCGCTGCTATTGGTTAGTTAGTGACGACCGACCAATAGCAGCGATCGCAAACGTATTTTCCTGCTCTGACCTCAGATACTGCCGCACCCGCTCTCTGTTGGAGTTAGTTAGTCGAAGACAGCGGTTGTGTCTAGAGAGTCAGTCAGAGCAGTTAGAAAAAATAACAAATATACAGTGAAGGAAATAAGTATTTGATCCCTTGCTGATTTTGTAAGTTTGCCCACTGTCAAAGACATGAACAGTCTAGAATTTTTAGGCTAGGTTAATTTTACCAGTGAGAGATAGATTATATTTAAAAAAAAAACTGAAAATCACATAGTCAAAATTCTATATATTTATTTGCATTGTGCACAGAGAAATAAGTATTTGATCCCTTACCAACCATTAAGAGTTCAGCCTCCTCCAGACCAGTTACACGCTCCAAATCAACTTGGTGCCTGCATTAAAGAAAGCTGTCTTAAATGGTCACCTGTATAAAAGACTTCTGTCCACAGACTCAATTAATCAGTCTGACTCTAACCTTTACAACATGGCAAGACCAAAGAGCTTTCTAAGGATGTCAGGGACAAGATCATAGACCTGCACAAGGCTGGAATGGGCTACAAAACCATAAGTAAGACGCTGGGTGAGAAGGAGACAACTGTTGGTGCAATAGTAAGAAAATGGAAGACATACAAAATGACTGTCAATCGACATCGATCTGGGGCTCCATGCAAAATCTCACCTCGTGGGGTATCCTTGATCCTGAGGAAGGTGAGAGCTCAGCCGAAAACTACACGGGGGGAACTTGTTAATGATCTCAAGGCAGCTGGGACCACAGTCACCAAGAAAACCATTGATAACACATTACGCCGTAATGGATTAAAATCCTGCCGTGCCCGCAAGGTCCCCCTGCTCAAGAAGGCACATGTACAGGCCCGTCTGAAGCTTGCAAATGAACATCTGGATGATTCTGAGAGTGATTGGGAGAAGGTGCTGTGGTCAGATGAGACCAAAATTTAGCTCTTTGGCATTAACTCAACTCGCCGTGTTTGGAGGAAGAGAAATGCTGCCTATGACCCAAAGAACACCGTCCCCACTGTCAAGCATGGAGGTGGAAGCATTATGTTTTGGGGGTGTTTCTCTGCTAAGGGCACAGGACTACTTCACCGCATCAATGGGAGAATGGATGGAGCCATGTACCGTCAAATCCTGAGTGAAAACCTGCTTCCCTCCACCAGGACATTAAAAATGGCTCGTGGCTGGGTCTTCCAGCACGACAATGACCCGAAACATACAGCCAAGGCAACAAAGGAGTGGCTCAAAAAGAAGCACATTAAGGTCATGGAGTGGCCTAGCCAGTCTCCAGACCTTAATCCCATCGAAAACTTATGGAGGGAGCTGAAGATCCGAGTTGCCAAGCGACAGCCTCAAAATCTTAATGATTTACAGATCATCTGCAAAGAGGAGTGGGCCAAAATTCCATCTAACATGTGTGCAAACCTCATCATCAACTACAAAAAACGTCTGACTGCTGTGCTTGCCAATAAGGGTTTTGCCACCAAGTATTAAGTCTTGTTTGCCAAAGGGATCAAATACTTATTTCTCTGTGCACAATGCAAATAAATATATATAATTTTGACAATGTGATTTTCTGTTTATTTTTTTTTATATAATCTATCTCTCACTGGTAAAATTAACCTAGCCTAAAAATTCGAGACTGTTCATGTTTTTGACAGTGGGCAAACTTACAAAATCAGCAAGGGATCAAATACTTATTTCCTTCACTGTATAATTTCTTTTTTTTTGCTTTTACCAACTTGTATCCACTTCCCACTCCTGTCCTTGTGTTCCCCTTGTCACCCACGTTTTTCTCTATCACTGACCAGTTTAGAAATTCAGTTTAGAAAGTCAGCAGATAGTTTAGCATTAGAGTTAGTTTGTGTCAGGGAACCGTCAAAAAGCGTTAGGTATAGCGTCAAGGAATTTAGCATCAGGAATCCGTCACAGTTAGTTAGGTTTAGCGTCAGGAATCCATCACCCTAGTTAGGTTTAGCGTTACGGATCCATCACTGTAGTTAGGTTTAGTAGTTATGTTTAGCGACAGGGAAGTTCACATGAAATCAGTTGTTAGCGCCAGGAAAGCTCTGAATAATCTAGTTAGGTTTAGTGTCAGGGAATCGTCACCGAAGTTATGTTTAGTGTCAGGGAAGTTCACATAAAATCTAGTTAGGTTTAGTGTTAGGAGACCTCATCCTAGTTAGGTTTAGTGTCAGGGAAGTCCACACGTTCCATAAAAACAAAAAACAAAAAAATATATACAGTGAAGGAAATAAGTATTTGATCCCTTGCTGATTTTGTAAGTTTGCCCACTGTCAAAGACATGAACAGTCTAGAATTTTTAGGCTAGGTTAATTTCACCAATGAGAGATAGATTCTATAAAAAAAAAAAAAAGAAAATCACATTGTCAAAATTATATATATTTATTTGCATTGTGCACAGAGAAATAAGTATTTGATCCCTTTGGCAAACAAGACTTAATACTTGGTGGCAAAACCATTGTTGGCAAGCACAGCAGTCAGACGTTTTTTGTAGTTGATGATGAGGTTTGCACACATGTTAGATGGAATTTTGGCCCACTCCTCCTTGCAGATCATCTGTAAATCATTAAGATTTCGAGGCTGTCGCTTGGCAACTTGGATCTTCAGCTCCCTCCATAAATTTTCGATGTGATTAAGGTCTGGAGACTGGCTAGGCCACTCCATGACCTTAATGTGCTTCTTTTTGAGCCACTCCTTTGTTGCCTTGACTGTATGTTTTGGGTCATTGTCGTGCTAGAAGACCCAGCGACGAGCCATTTTTAATGTCCTGGTGGAGGGAAGGAGGTTGTCACTCAGGATTTGATGGTACATGGCTCCATCCATTCTCCCATTGATGCGGTGAATTAGTCCTGTGCCCTTAGCAGAGAAACACCCCCAAAACATAATGTTTCCACCTCCATGCTTGACAGTGGGTCGGTGTTCTTTGGGTCATAGGCAGCATTTCTCTTCCTCCAAACACGGCGAGTTGAGTTAATGCCAAAGAGCTCAATTTTAGTCTCATCTGACCACAGCACCTTCTCCCAATCACTCTCAGAATCATCCAGATGATCATTTGCAAACTTCAGACGGGCATGTACATGTGCCTTCTTGAGCAGGGGGACCTTGCGGGCACTGAAGGATTTTAATCCATTACGGCGTAATGTGTTACCAATGGTTTTCTTGGTGACTATGGTCCCAGCTGCCTTGAGATCATTAACAAGTTCCCCCCGTGTAGTTTTCGGCTGAGCTCTCACCTTCCTCAGGATCAAGGATACCGCACGAGGTGAGATTTTGCATGGAGCCCCAGATCGATGTCGATTGACAGTCATTTTGTATGTCTTCCATTTTCTTACTGTTGCACCAACAGTTGTCTCCTTCTCACCCAGCGTCTTACTTATGGTTTTGTAGCCCATTCCAGCCTTGTGCAGGTCTATGATCTTGTCCCTGACATCCTTAGAAAGCTCTTTGGTCTTGCCCATGTTGTAGAGGTTAGGGTCAGACTGATTAATTAAGTCTGTGGACAGGAGTCTTTTATACAGGTGACCATTTAAGACAGCTGTCTTTAATGCAGGCACCAAGTTGATTTGGAGCATGTAACTGGTCTGGAGGAGGCTGAACTCTTAATGGTTGGTAGGGGATCAAATACTTATTTCTCTGTGCACAATTCAAATAAATATATATAATTTTGACAATGTGATTTTCTGTTTTTTTTTAAATATAATCTATCTCTCACTGGTAAAATTAACCTAGCCTAAAAATTCTAGACTGTTCATGACTTTGACAGTGGGCAAACTTACAAAATCAGCAAGGGATCAAAAACGTATTTCCTTCACTGTATATATAAAAAAAAAAAGTTTAGATACTTTGTTATCTGCAGCATCTCAGGTAGTATTAGGGTTTGTTAGTGTCAGGGAATTGTTCTATAAAAACAAAACGTTTTAAGTAGCAGTCTATTGATTCTACTAGTACTAATAAAAGTACTGTGCAAGAGAACACATTTTGCTGTATACACATTACACGTGTCTAAGCACACAATTTACATGTGTGACACATAATTAATAAAATATGTCCCAACGGTCATTTTCTCTTGAAGAGGCCTATGCATTTCTTGCCTCTGACACGGACTCGTCAAATGGCGAGATTCTTTTATTTATCAACCTCCTCATCCAGTGATGAAGAGGAGGGACCCCCTTGGAGATGCCCCAGGACCTCCACCACAGTTGAAACCCCTGAGAGAAGTGACCCCACAACAGTTGAAACCACCGAGCGAAGTGACCCCATTTGGACCACCACACCAGACAATTACGAGCCACAAATCCCTGAGTACACGGGCAGCCCAGGGATAAAATTTAATACGGCCGGGCTCAGTGACATGGACTTTTTCAAGTTCTTTTTCACGGATGAATTTATAGAGCTTATGGTGTCACAGACAAATTTATATGCCCAACAGTATATAACAAGGAACCCCACATTTTATGCCCAATCCCACTGGTGGACTCCTGTAGACGCAGCAAAGTTGGGCAAGTTCTGGGGACTGCTCTTGAACATGGGGCTTCTGAAAAAGCTATCCGTTAGGACCTACTGGAGTACAGACATGTTATACCACACCCGATGGACCGCATGGCCATGTCCGGGATGCGTTATGAGGCAATACTTCGCTTCTTACATTATGCTGATAATGAGAGGTGCCCACCCCGAGATGACCACAGTTTTCACCGTTTGTATAAACTGATACCCCTATTAGACCATTTCAGTGACCAGTTTGCCCAAGCATACACCCCCGAAAAGTGTATTTCGTTTGATGAGTCCCTGGTACATTTTAAAGGGAGGCTTCAATTCCGCCAGTACCTGCTGAGTAAGAGGGCAAGGTATGGCGTGAAAATGTATAAGCTGTGCAAGAGTGCATCAGGATATACATACAAATTTAGAATATATGAAGGGAAGGACAGCAGTATTCAGCCCCCAGAATGCCCCCCCCCCCCTTACTGGGAATTAACGCTAAAATTTTGTGGGATTTTGTGCACCCACTGCTGGACCAGGGTTACCACCTCTACCTGGATCATTTTTATACCAGCGTCCCACTCTTCAAGTGCCTCGCTTTCAGAAGTACTGTGTCATGCGGCACTGCTAGAAAAAACTTGGGAGGCCTCCCTAAGACTCTGCTTGGGCAAACACTCAGAAGGGGTGAGAGAAGAGCACAATCTAGCAGCAATATATTGTGTGTCAAGTACAAGGACAAGAGAGATGTCTTTGTATTGACAATAATACATGGCCACACCAGTACCCAGGTAACTGTACGAGGTACCAGTACAGAGACCCCCAAACTAGACTGCATCCTGGACTACAATAGGTACATGGGAGGGGTGGACTTGTCAGATCAAGTCCTGAAGCTCTGCAGCGCCATGCGGAAATCGAGGGTGTGGTATAAGAAGCAAGCCGTGCACATCATACAGATGGCATTGTACAATGCGTACGTGCTACGTCGATGTACAGGCCAGAGGGGGACTTTCCTGGAATTTCAAGAGGTGGTTATCAAGAACCTAATCTTTAAGGACCAGGAATTGGGGGGCACCCAGTACTTCAGGAAGCGAGGCCACACGCATAGTACTAGGGCAACATTTTCCAGGAGAAGTTCCCAAAACTGGCAAGAAGGGAAAAAGTCAAAAGAGGTGCAGGGTCTGCTCAAAGAGGGGGATAAGGAAGGACACAATATACAAATGCAACACATGTCCCCAAAAACCAGGGCTCTGTATGACAGATTGTTTTATAATTTATCACACATCCCTTGATTTTTAATTTACCCTGATGCACTCCGCACAGCTTATTCCCCTCATCTTTCCCTTCTGAACCCTGCCGCGTGCCCAGGCAGCAGATAACAGACACATGTAGGGTATTGCCATACCCGGGAGAACCCACATTACAGTTTATGGGGTGTATAACTCCGGTGGCACATGCTGGGCACAATATATCGGACACTGAAATGGCATATATATATATATATATATATATATATATATATATATATATATATATATATATATATATAAAATTGCAAATCTCACTCTGCACCATCCTCTGCGCATTATCTTTAACACAGTACCTACGGGGTCAAAATGCTCACTACACCTCTAGATGAATGTCTTAAGTTGTAGTTTTTAAAATGGGGTCACTTCTCGGGGGTTTCAACTGTACTGGTACCTCTGGGGCTCTGCAAATATGACATGGCACCGGAAAACCAATCCAGTAAAATCTGGACTCCAAAGAACACATAACGCTCCTTCCCTTCTGAGCCCTCCCACGGGCCCAAACGGCAGTTTATCACCACAAATGGGGAATTGCCGCACTTGGGAGAAATCGGGCAACAAAATGTGCTATTTTATTCCTCGTAAAAATAAGACATTTTGAGCAAAAACGACATATTTTTGGAAAATATTTAGTTGTTTTAATTCACAGCCCAATTCAAATAAGTTGTGTGGAACAACTGTGGGGTCTAAATGGTCACAACACCCATAAATAAAGTCCTTGAGGGGTGTGATTTCCAAAATGAGGTCATTTCTGGTCGGTTTCCATTGCTTTGATACCTCTGGGGCTCTGCAAATGCGATATGGCACCCGAAAACCAATCCAGCAAAATCTGGACTCCAAAGAACACATAACGCTCCTTCCCTTCTGAGCCCTCCCAAGGGTCCAAACGACAGTTTGTGACCACAAATGGGGTATTGCCACACTCAGGAGAAATTTGGCAACAAAATGTGCTATTTTATGCCTTGAAAAAAATAAGAACTCTTTAGCAAAAACTACCTATTATTGGAAAATGTTTTATTTTGTTTTAATTTACAGCCCAATTCAAATAAGTTCTGTGGAACAACTGTGGGGTCTAAATGGTCACAACACCCATAAATTAATTCCTTGAGGGGTTTAGTTTCCGAAATGGGTTCACTTTTGGGTGATTTCTACTGTTTTGGCACCACAAGACCTCTTGAAACCTATGGCATGGTGCCTAAAATATATTCTAATAAAAAAAGAGGCCCCAAAATGCAGTAGGTGCTTCTTTGCTTCTGAGGCCTTTGTTTTAGTCTACTTGCACACTATGGCCACATGTGGGATATTTCTAAAAACTGAAGATTCTGGGCAATACATATTTGGTAGTGTTTGTCTGGTCAAACCTTCTGTGTTACAGAATTTTTTTAATTAAAATTGAATTTCTGCAAGAAAAATAAAATTTGCAAATTTCACCTCCACTTTGCTTTAATTCATGTGAAATGCCTAAAGGGTTAAAAAAAACTAGTTTTTAAATTGGGGTGTTTTATGGGTGTTTCTAATACATAGGCCCCTCAAAGCTACTTCAGAGCTGAACTGGTACCTAAACAAAAATGCTTTTGAAATTTTCTTGAAAATATGAGAAATTGCTGGTTACGTTCTAAGCCTTGTAACGTCCTAGAAAAATAAAAGAATGTTGAAAAATTGAGGCCAACATAAAGTAGACATATGGGAAAGTTTAATTAGTAACTATTTTGTCTGGTTTAACCATCTGCCTTACAAGCAGATACATTTAAATTAGAAAATATGGTAATATGTAAAAATTTTCTCTAAATGTTGCTATTTTTCACAAATAAACACTCAATGTATCGACCAAATTTTACCACTAACATAAAGCCCAATGTGTCACAAGAAAACAATCTCAGAATCGCTTGAATAGGTAAAAGCATTCCGAAGTTATTACCACATAAAGTTAAATATGTCAGATTTGAAAAATGGGCTCTGAGCCTTAAGGCCCAAACTAGGCTGGTCACTAAGGGGTTAAGTGGATGCCTATAAATAAGGAATTCTACAGCAAGAACCCAATCTACTTCTAACTTAAAGTGAATGTTCACCTTTTAGCAAATTTTTTATTTAAACATTCCGTTTTGATTAATTTTGTAATATCTCTTAATATTTCACAAGAGCTATGCCCGCAACATCACTGCTCTGCAATAGTACATCATGGTCCGGGAAAGGGTAAATGTTCTTGTAAACACCAAGATTCAGGTCGAGAACTTACTGATATAATATTTCTGACTCTGTTCTACCATAGTTTTACTCAGATGTAATATTGAGGCTGTGGAGTGTTCGTCTGTATGTGTGTTTAATGTATCTACAGGATTATATAAAATTGACATACATTGATAAGATAAATCTGTTGAAAAAACAAAACAGGGCACTACTTAGAGTAATCACTCAAAAAACACAAAAAATAGAAAAACAGCAGTAGCACTCACCTGAAAAAGTTGTGCTAAAACAGGTACAACCCTAAGTGAGGAAGCGCTGAGGGGCACAAATGGCCACTGGAAACCAGCTTGGTCAAGAATCAACGAAAGGGCATTTCATTATGAATACAGTATCTAATCACTAAGGAAGTAGTCTGGGGGTCAGAGCCGCCATCACGGCAGTACCACTGGTGCTCCCATAAGGGGCCCGGCCAAAAAATAAAAAGGGGCCCGGAGTCCGCCCGCTGACACTGTCCATTGCTGCAGCCCAAACTTAATTTGGAGAAGGGAACGAGCCCCATTATATTGCAGGGCCCGTTCCCTTCTCCTAACTAACTCTGGGCTCTTCTTCACAGGACTGATGCCAGTTAGCGTCATGACGTTATGTGTGGCATCATGATGTTATATGCACCGTTGAACATAACGTCGTAACGCTACCCAGCGTCAGTCCTGTAAAAAAGAGACCAGCGTTAGTTAGGAGAAGGGAACGGGCCCAGTAATATAATGAGGTCCATACCGTTCTCCAAATTAAAGGGGCTTTACTATCAGGGACATTTATGACATATCCACAGGATCCACCTCTGGGACCGGCACCTATCTTGAGAAAGGGGCCCTCTAAACCCTGTTCTACCACTCTGTGTTTCCGCTGACGCGTGTAACTTCCGACCATGTAAGAGGAAAACAGCGTAACTTGCTGAGCTACGCTGTTTCCGTAAGTCCCATAGAAGTGAACGGTAGTTACGGAAACAGTGTAGCTCGCATGCTAAGCTGTTTCCGTAACTGCCATTCACTACTATGGAAGTTACGGAAACAGCGTAGCTCAGCGAGCTATGCTGTTTTCTTCTTACATGGTCGGAAATTACAAGTGGCAGCGGGAACCTGTGAAAGGAAGAACGGGGTTTAGCGAGCCCCGTTCTAGAGACAGGTGTGGGTCCCAGAGGTGGGACCTGCATCTATCTGACATTTATGACATATCCTGTGGATATCCTCAGAAAAAGCATGGTTGAACAGCAGAAAATGTCTCCCAAATTTCAACCAATATGTTCCTTGCTTTTTCTGAGGATTACGTTTCATCAAACTGTGTTTGTCTGATTTTACAGCGTGACACAGCTCCTGATATTGGGATTTGTGATGCTTCAAATACTTTATTTTTTTGGATATCCTGTGGATCTGTCATAAATGTCCCTGATGGAAAAAACCCTTTAACTTTGGGCCTTGGCGGTGGACAGTACGGGCGGGCGGCTGCACGGGCCCCTGTTTCTATTTTTAGCTAGGCCCTTGTTTCTTTTTTTTTTTGGCTAGGTTTGTGAATTCGAAGTTTTAGAAATAGCTTTTCTAATTTATGCAATTTTCTGGCAGCTATAAAAGACAGAAACAATGTACTGCAGCAACTGACATTAACTAAAAACTATCTGTTTAGACGCAATCTATCTGATAAACTTAGCCACATTGAGATACAGTTGTGTTAGTACTTGCACTCTATCTGCCAGAACGCATTGTATTTTTTACTTATGTGTGGTTTGTCCCTTTTTTGGTTACATAATAAAGTATAAAATAAAGCAGTATATATTCCTAGTCCACTAGTTTGTTTGGAAAAAAAAAGGCCTTTTTTTTGCCATTTGGTAATTTGTTGTTAAAATTGTATGAATATATGTAGTGAGAATTTGTAAAGATGTACAGTTCGTAGTGGGTATGTGTTGTTAATGTGTTGTACATGTTTTTGCATGTGTGTAATAATTCTTCTCAAATTCCAGGTTGAGATAGAGGCCCACACTTTTGAAACTGCACAAACCCAATGGCATACCGTAGTATGCGGAGATATACTAAATCCTTTAAACAATCTTTATGTAAAAACAACTTGAATATTTAATACACTAATCATATAATAGAAGTGATTAAAGATTTTAATGCAGCCTAATTATACCTGTAGTTAACAGGAGAAACATGAAAGGTATTGAGGATATGCAGTCGCAGTAGATGACAAGCAGAAAATTACAGCTAATGAGAATGCAGTTGTCTGGTAATTACTTCATTTACATTGTATAAATCAATCAAACATGACATCAAATCATAGTGATTAATTATTACATCATTACAATCGAAAAGTATTATATAATGAACAAAGAGCCTAATTGTATTACACACTAGGTTGCTACACTTCTTAATCCAATTATATAATGTTAATGTTCTCCGGGAAAATGAAATAAACTTGTTGATATAGAAAGCTCTAATTTTTTATCTTAATGTTAATTGACTGACAGATTAAATAAGAAATGTTCATGTAAATTTGAGCTGCTTCAATTAAATATAGAATGAGATATATACAATGCATTCGGAAAGTCTTCAGACCCTTTAACTTTTTTCACATTTTCTTATGTTGAGGCCTTTTGCTAAAATAAAAAAAATATTCACGTTTTTCCCCATCATTCTGCACTCAATACCCCATAATGACAAATTGAAAACAGAAATTTTTGCATATTTATTAAAAATGAAAAACTCAAATATCGCACTGACATAACTATTCAGACTCTTTGCTATGACACTTAAAATTTAGCTCTGGGGGCCTCCCATTTCTCTAGATCATCTTTGAAATGTTTCTACACCTTGATTGGAGTCCACCTGTGGTAAATTAATTTGATTGGACAGGATTTGGAAAGACACACCGCTGTCTATATAAGGTATCACAGCTGACAATGCATATCAGAGAAAAAACCAAGCCATGAGGAGGAAAGAACTGCCTGTAGAGTTCAGAGACAGGATTGTGTGGAGTCACAGATCTGGAGAAGGGTAGAAAAAATTTCTGCTGCACTGAAAATTCCCAAGTGCACAGTGGACTCCATAATTCTTAAATGGAAAAACTTTGGAACAAGGACTCTTCCTAGAGCTGGCCGCCCAACCAAACTAAGTAATTGAGGAAGAAGGGCCTTGGTAAGAGAGGTGACTAAGAACCCAATGGTCACTCTGACTGTGCTCCAAAGATCCTGTGTGCAGATCGGAGAAACTTCCAGAAGGTCATCCATCACAGCATCACTCCACCAATCTGGGCTTTATGGCAGAGTGGCCTGAAAGAAGCCTCTCCTCAGTATAAGACACATGAAAACCTGCCTGGAGTTTGCAAAAAAAATAAAATAAAATCACCTAAAGGACTCTCATACTTTGAGAAACAGGATTTTTTTTGTCTGATGAAACCAAGATTTAACTTTTTGCCCTCAATACTAAGCATCATGTCTGGCGGAAACCAGGCACTGCTCATCACCTGCCCAATACCATCAGAGAAGCATAGTGGTAGCCGCATCGATCTAAGCGAGACTGGTCAGGATTGAGGGAATGATGAATGGAGCAAAGTACAGAGATATTCTTAATGAAAACATGATCCAGAGTGCTCTGGACCTCAGACTGGGCCAAAGGGTCAACTTCCAACAAGACAATGACCCTAAGCACATAGTCAAGACAACACAGGAGTGGCTTAGGAACAACTCTGTGAATGTGTAACGTCCGTGGTCGATGACCACGAACTCCTTCCATCCAGTCGATACCCTTCTCTCCAGAGATGTCTGCACATACGGCCGTCCTGTTCCACAGTGACCACCAGGGTGCGCTCGCGAGCTCAGTCCAGACTCAAGAAGCCAGAGCGCTCGCATGTGGGAGATTGAGCTGATTGCTCCCAGAGCACCCTGGGCTATAAGAAGGTCTCAGCCCCTTCCTCCCACGCCTGAGCGTTGTTGTCGTATCCTAAGTTTGTCTTGAAAATGGTCCCCTAGTGTTTCCTGCTCCCAGTGTTCCCTGTTCCTGTAACCAGTATCCTGATCTAGTGCCGTGTTGTGCTGTTGCCGTGCTGTATACCACGCCTGTCTTGCTACTCCACGCCTGACGTCTACCTGCTGCCTAGTCCCAGCCAAGCCTGCCTTGCTACTGTCCGAGCTGCCACAGGTACCCTATATGAACTATAGACTCTGACCTGCGCCCTGTTGGCCAGCTGCCATACCACCAAGGCGGTACGGCCCTGTGGGTCCACGTACCCTACATGACAGAATGTCCTTGAGTGGCCCAGCCAGAGCTCTGACTTTAACCCAATCGAACATCTCTGGAGAGACCTGAAAATGACTGACCATCGACGTTGCCCATCCAACCTGACAGAGCTTGAGAGGATGCACAGAGAAGAATGGCAGAAAATCCCCAAATCTAGGTGTGCAAACCTTGTGACATTATACCAAAGAAGACTGGAGGCTGTTATCGCTGCCTAAGGTGTTTTAACTAAGTACTGAGTAAAGGGTCTGAATACTTATGTCAATGCAATATTTTAGTTTTTCCTTTTCAATAAATTAGCAAAGATTACTAACATTCTGTTTTCACTTTGTCATTATGGGGTATTGAGTGCAGAATCATGGAGCAAAACTTTATTTTTTTTAATTTCATTTCAGCACAAGACCTCAACATAACAAAATGTGAAAGAATCCAAAGGGTCTGAAGACTTTCTGAATGCATTGTATTTCCGTTCAATGTGTTCTGCTATACATACGAGTGACTTAAATATAGAAAAACTGTATTGTAAAGAAAAAAACTACATATAAAATAAATTTTAAATATAATACTGTAAATGTGGTTTTTCAGCTAAACAGGTATAGTATCTGTAGCATGTCATAACCCCTACATTCACATAGAATATCTGGGGTTTTGTTAGGCCCTGTTCACACTGAGTTTATTGTAGGCAGAAAAAATCTGCCTCAGAATTTCTTCAAGAATTTTGTTTCAGATTTTGAACTGCCTGCATGTATTTTTCAATGTTTTTTCAGGGCGTCTCTCGCCCGCGGCCATTGAAGCTAATGCAAGGACCGTGGGCAAAAAACGTAACGAAAAACGCTCAGAAAGGACATGCCGCTTTTTTTTCCCACAATAGGAGAAAAGCCACCCGGGAAAAAAAACCACATCTGCCTCCCATTGAAATCAATGGGAGGCGATTTCAGCAGTGTTTTGGCGCCGATTCCGACGCGGTCTCTGCATAAAAATCAGCGCCAAAAAACACAGTGTGAACAGGGCTTTACAGTATTCGTTATGTGATCGATAAACACCTCACTTGCTTCCGTTAAGGTCAATGTACACAATTCCACAATAAGAAATAAACTAGACAAAAATGGCATCTATGGGATAGTTGCAAGGTACAAACCACTGCTGGCTAAAAAGTACACAAAGGCTTGTCTTACCATTTGCCAAAAACCATCTAGATGAACTTCATGACTTTTGGGATAATATTCTGTGGACTGATGAGTCAATGGTGGAACATTTTGGAAGACATGGGTCTCCTTACATCTGGCGTAAAGCGAATACCACATTCCATCAAAAGAACATAATACCAACAGTCAATCATGGTGGTGATAATGTGATGGTCTGGTGCTGCTTTGCTTCTGCAGGGCCTGGACAACTTGTCATAATTGATGGCCAGGGCGTAACTAGGGGGGGGCAGGCGGGGCATGTGCCCCGGGCGCAACTAGGTGTTAGGGAAGGGGGGGCGCTGAATGCTGCTTATTGGCACCCTGTATGTCGGACACCTGCAGCAGCCATCAGCTTCACGAAGAGCCAGGAGATCACGCAGCGGCGTTCTGACTCGGGTCCACTCCCGTGCTGCACCCTCCCAGCATGTAGGGGGGCGCCACTGGGCTCTGCGTCTACTCTGTGCTCTGCGCACACACTGAGTAAATAACAGCCGAGAAGCAGAGGAGGAAGCTCCGCCCACAGCCCGTCCTGCAAGAAACCTGTTATCCTGTCAGCAAGGATACATGGTGAGTGTCCATGTGTGTCTGTGTGTATATGTGTGTGTCTACAGTATGTTTCTCTGTGTTTGTATGTGTATATGTTACAGTGTGTGTTTGTGTGTGTGTAATGTGTATACAGTATGTGTCTCTGTGTATACAGTATGTTTCTCTGTGTTTGTATATGTTACAGAGTGTGTGTGTGTGTGTGTGTGTGTGTGTGTGTGTGTGTGTGTGTGTGTGTGTGTGTGTGTGTGTGTGTGTATATGTGGGTGTAGTGTGTATACACGTATACCGTATATTTCTCTGTGTTTGTATGTGTATATGTTAGTGTGTGTGTGTGTGTGTGTGTGTGTGTGTGTGTGTGTCTCTGTGTATACAGTATGTTTCTCTGTGTTTGTATGTGTATATGTTACAGTGTGTGTGTGTGTATATATCTGCATGTGTTTATGTCTCTTTGTAAAAGTGTGTGTTCAATATTAAAGTAGAACAGATAAAATGCAGATATCTGTGCTGCCTCTATATACCCCGTTGCCCCTATATACCCTGCTGCCCCTATATGCCCTACTGCCCCTATATACCCTGTTGCCCCCTATATACCCTCCTGCCCCTATCTAGCCTTCTGCCCCCTATATATCCTACTGCCCCTTATATAACATGCTGCCCTTTATATACCCTGCTGCCTCTTATACACGCTGCTGCCCCTATATACCCTGCTAACCCTTATATACCCTGCTGACCCCTATATACCCATGTGTTATCTGTGGTGTTACATAGGACTGCAGGTAACACTACTACATTATCTGTATTCAGAGAGCTATCACTGTGTTATCTGTGGTGTTACACAGGACTGCAGGTAACATCTACTACATTATCTGTACTCAGAGAGTTATCACTGTTATCTGTGGTGTTGCACAGGACTGCAGGTAACATCTAATACATTATCTGTACTCAGAGAGCTATCACTGTGTTATCTGTGATGTTACACAGGACTGCAGGTACCATCTACTACATTATCTGTACTCCGTTGTCACTGTGTTATCTGTGGTGTTACATAGGACTGCAGGTAACACTACTACATTATCTGTATTCAGAGAGCTATCACTGTGTTATCTGTGGTGTTACATAGGACTGCAGGTAACACTACTACATTATCTGTATTCAGAGAGCGATCACTGTGTGTTATCTGTGGTGTTACATAGGACTGCAGGTAACATCTACTACATTATCTATACTCAGAGAGTTATCACTGTGTTATCTGTGATGTTACACAGGACTGCAGGTAACATCTACTACATTATCTGTACTCAGTTATCACTGTGTTATCTGTGGTGTTACATAGGGCTGCACGTGAAATCTACAACAATATCTGTATTGGGTATATATGGGTCTGCTTGTGAATGTATATGTTCCCGTCTGTGTATTTATCTGCCGGTGTGTGTGTGTGTGTGTGTGTGTGTGTGTGTGTGTGTGTGTGTGTGTGTGTATATGTGTCTGTACGTCTATATATTTACCTGTATGTATATATTCCAGATGTGTGTCTGTATATTTGCCTGTATGTCTAAATATCTGTCTTTATGTATGTACAGTATATATGTTCCAGTATGTGCGTCTCTATATATGTGGTTAATTTTAGTTTTTTGTAGGGGGCGGCAACAGAGAGTCCCGCATAGGGCGCCATCCAACCTAAGGCTGGCCTTGGCTGTCACCGACCCTAGTCAGAAGGAATTACGCCGCTGCTTGCGCCGCATGACCTCTTCGGCTCAACCGGTAAGTCACGTCAGGCAGAGCGGAGAGTGGTAGCGGTAGGCTACCACTCACCGCTCCGTTTACAGTGTGGCGCTAAGTACAAGGGGGGAGTGTGGCGCTATTTAAAAGGGGGGAATGTGGCGCTATTTACAAGGGGGGGAGTGTGGCGCTAGTTACAAAGGGGCAGCGGACTGTGTGTGGCACTATCTACAAGGGGTGGAGTGTGCCGCTATCTACAAGGGGGGAAGCGGGCTGTGTCTGGCACTATTTACAAGGGGGGCTGTGTGGCGCTATTTACAAGGGGGGCTGTGTGTGGCACTATCTACAAAATAGGGGCTGTATGTCGCACTATCTACAAGGGGCTGTGTGTGACACCTCATTGATTGGTAGAGAAAGCAAACATAGCGAGGGGGAAGGAGATGTCGGGAAATAAGTTGGGGGGGGCGCCAATCTGAATCCTTCCCCGGGTGCAGGAGAACCTAGCTACGCCTCTGATTGATGGAACCATGAATTTTACTCCCTAACAGAAAATACTCAAGGAGAATGTCCACCCATCAATTCGTGACCTAAAGCTCAAGCGCAGTTGGGTTACGCAGCAGGACAATGATACAAAGCACACAAACAAGTCCACCTCTGAATGACTCAAAAGAAAAAATATTAAGGGTTTGGAGTCAAAGTCCTGACTTAAATCACATTGAGATGCTGTGGCAAGACCTTACATGAACATTTCATGCTTAAAAACCCTTGAATGTAGCCGAATTAAAACAATTCTGCAAAAGAAGAGTGGGTCAAAATTCTTCCACAGAGATGTAAAAAATAACTGCAAGTTATCGCAAACGTTTCATTGCAGTTGTTAGGGTATGTTCACACGGAGTGTTTTCAGACGTTTTTCGGGCCATAAATGTCCAGAAAAACGGCTGAAAAATCGGAAACAGAGCGTCTCCAAGCATCTGCCCATTGATTTCAATGGGAAATATGGCGTTCTGTTCCAATGGGGCATTTTTTACGCGGCCGTTTTTAAAAAATGGCACGTAAAAAGACGCCCACAAAAAAGAAGTGCATGTTACTTCTTGGGATGTTTTTGGAGCCGCTTTTCATTGACTCTATAGAAAAATAGCTCCAAAAATGGCCGTAAAAAAAATGCCAGATGCTCAAAAAACTTCTGAAAATCAGGAGCTGTTTTCCCTTGAAGACGGCTCCGTATTTTCAGACTTTTTTGAGTTTGTGTGTGCACATACCCTGACTGACAAGAGTGGCACAACCAGTAGTTAGTTTTAGAGGGGATTCACTGGTGTGATATATGAGTAAAATATAAAATTTATTTATAACTCTCTAAAAACAGGGGTACAATCACCACTGTGAAGAAGCCCCACCGTGTGTATAAAAACGTATTAAATAATAAACTCTGAGTTCTAATTCAATTGTGAACCTACTATAGCTCAGTGTTCAACAAGAATATCAATACGGAATCAGCATTTGAAAAATGGGCATAACAATAGTCTTGACCCTAATTCACACTAGAGTCCGTGATAACCGCACCGGAAGCTCCTAGTGTTGAGGTATACAAACAATGCTAGTGTTCCCAATGCTAAAAAATTCCTATTCACAACCGACCCTACGCGTTTAAATACTCATCATCAGGGGTCTGTAGCTTGGTCACTCTGGCCGGGATGCCAGCGATATTTAGTTCAGCAGCAGGTATTCTGCTGTACTCCACGGAAGCATGCTCGCATAGATGTCAGCGGCATGCTTCATTCTGGGACTCTGAGTTATTTAAAGCATCTGACTCCTCCCCCTGTCCTCGGCACCGCCAATCGAAACAGCCAATCACACTCACCAATCGAATTCGTGACACCTGTCCATGTGACTCCCGGCCATCAGCTGACAGCCAGGAACAAACATCGACCGCATCAAAAGCCGAACGCGCAGGTGCAGTAGAGGCCACAATCAAGTCGCCCATGCTGCCGGGAACTCACCACTGCAAAGAAGGAGTATATAGATATTTAAGAGTTAGGGTAAGTGTTGCGGATCAGCTCAAAACCCGCAGCTGGACTGCCATTGATAAAACAACTAATGGCAGTGGCAGTCCAGCTGCGGGTTTTGAGCTGATCTGCAACACTTACCCTAACTCTTAAATATCGATATACTCCTTCTTTGCAGTGGTGAGTTCCCGGCAGCATGGGCGACTTGATTGTGGCCTCTACTGCACCTGCGCGTTCGGCTTTTGATGCGGTCGATGTTGGTTCCTGGCTGTCAGCTGATGGCCGGGAGTCACATGGACAGGTGTCACGAATTCGATTGGTGAGTGATTGGCTGTTTCGATTGGCGGTGCCGAGGACAGGGGGAGGAGTCAGATGCTTTAAATAACTCAGAGTCCCAGAATGAAGCATGCCGCTGACATCTATGCGAGCATGCTTCCGTGGAGTACAGCAGAATACCTGCTGCTGAACTAAATATCGCTGGCATCCCGGCCAGTGACCAAGCTACAGACCCCTGATGATGAGTATTGAAATGCGTAGGGTCGGTTGTGAATAGGAATTTTTTAGCATTGGGAACACTAGCATTGTTTATATACCTCAACACTAGGAGCTTCCGGTGCGGTTATCACAGACTCTAGTGTGAATTAGGGTCAAGACTATTGTTATGCCCATTTTTCAAATGCTGATTCCGTATTGATATTCTTGTTGAACACTGAGCTATAGTAGGTTCACAATTGAATTAGAACTCAGAGTTTATTATTTAATACGTTTTTATACACACGGTGGGGTTTCTTCACAGTGGTGATTGTACCCCTGTTTTTAGAGAGTTATAAATAAATGTTATATTTTACTCATATATCACACCAGTGAATCCTTTAAAATTGTTATGTTGTGGGAGCACAATTGAATATATCTTTGAAATACAGTGAATTATACAAATTATACAGTTCTTTATATAGTACATTTCATCTGGGTATGGCAGCCTTTGCACTCTCTGATTTGAGTACAGAGGGATGGATGAGTGAAGCAAAAAGTGTCTTCTCTGAGTGTGAACTGGTGTATACAACGCAGGGTGTGTCCCTGAAATCCTCTTTTAAAGGAACAGTGTCATCACCCAAAAAAATTTTCATATGTTCAAGATGTTAGTGCTTTATTAAAAACGTTTATATTTATTTGTGTGTTTGTGTTTTACTTTTTCTTATTTTTACACTTTTTCTTCCCTATGGGGGCTGCCATTTTTTGTTCCATTTCTGTGTGTGTCGATTAACGACACATACAGACATGGAATACGGCAGCCACAGTCCCATAGGGACTGCGAACGGCTCCCGTCCCATTGACTGCAGTGTACGGCGTCTGTGTGGGAACTGCGCATGCGCCGCTCCCACACAGTCCTATTCGAAATTGGCGCCGTCCGGCGCCATTTTCCTGTGGACCGGAAGTCGCGGCCGGACAGTAATATTACTACTTCCGGTCGCGGCTTCCGGATTTGTGCACTTGCACCAGCGGCAGCAAACGGAGCGGACGGGCCGGAGGGAGCCGCGGCGGCAGGAGCAGGTAAGAGATTTCAATGTATGTTCGTGTTTGTGTGTGTTTACTACTGTATGTAAACCTACTACACTGTGGGTTAGCTCAAAAAATGGCGACACACAGTGTAGGAGGTTACATCGTTCAAACCCCTCGTTTATCCCGGCACTAGCCAGGATAAAGGAGGGGGGAATGCTGAGAGCTCACTAGAGCGAGGGCTTTTAACCCAACGTTGCAATGCTGCAATTTTGGGAACAGCTCCATCTAGTGACCAAAAATGGGTAGTATTATAAATTAGAAATAATTTATAATATTTCCTGGACTCGTGCAAAAAAATAAAAAAAATTTGAACAATGTTTAATCACCCACACACTAAATGTTTAATTTTTTTTAAAAAAACATGTTTTTCTGGCAACACATTCCCTTTAAAAACCTGACTAGACTACACAAGGATTATACAAGGAGCTGGTGGGAGATTCAGAGTCTGGAGAACTATCTCAAGAATAAAATAGTACCTAGAGGCCTAAGAATACCTATTGCCCCTGCTTCCAGGTTAAAAACATCTAATATAAAAGAGAGGTGGGAACAGGAGATCACAGGGAGTTCACTGAGACTAATGCAAATTTTAGTTGAGGAAGAGAAAATCCAGTTTGATCACATTAGTGCTGACCTTAAAAAAGAAATTGAGACGGCTAAGACTCTGGTCGATACCCCTGGCTTTGAGAAAAAAGATAAAATCCTACAACAAACTCTAGAGAGGTTTACCAATCATTTTTTTTTTTTTTTAACTCATTTTATTGAAAATACACAGTGCACAAGGTATGATAAACATAACATTTTGGGTGACATGCAAGAAACCCATTATTTCAATGTAACATAACCATACAAACAACAACATCGATCTCCGTTACACAATGAGAATAAGATGTGGTACATCCTTTTCCGGTATGCTACTGAGTATACCCATTACATTTATAGGAACAAAAGCAATGCAAATATATACAACCCTGTTATAAATACTTGTACAATCCAGGACTGGTCTCGTCCAACCCCCTATCGAACCTCCCCCCCCCAGTTGGGGCCCGCTACCCCATCCCTGCTTACTCAATTAAACCCCAAGACTGTTTAGGGAGGACCTGAGGTCACCTACATTAAATGATGCAAGAGGCGATGAGCACCAACTACCCCACACTTCCAGAAATTTATACGGACATCCCCTATGTTTGTATACTAGATTAGCGTAAGGTATTACTGAGTTGAGCAGTGATTTCCATTGTGGAACCGTTGGGTGAAGATCTCCCATCCAACGAAGTGCAATAGCCTTCCTGGCCATGAACAGGGTCTCCCGTAAAAATATACCTTCATAGTGTGACCAGGAGTTTGGTGGGATCAGACCCAACAAACATAGCCCAGGCTCACAGGGGACTCGTTTACCTGTTACTGATGAGAGAAAGTCTGTGACCTCTCTCCAGAATTTAGCTATTACCGGGCAGTGCCACACCATGTGGTCAAAGTCTGCCCGATCATGCTGGCATCTTTTACAACTAGCCGAGGAAGATCTGCCCATATGCAATAGCCTGGTAGGAGTTATATAACATCTATGGATGATATATAGCTGCGTCATTTTATTATTAGCCGCTGGTGAAACCGCAAGGTGTGAAGACATTGCATCAAGCCAATCCCCCTCAGTCAGGTTCGGAATCAGCCCCTTCCATCTGAGTTCCACCGCACATCCCGCATGTGCTAACCTTTGAGACAGCAGGAACGTGTAAACTACTGATATCAGGCCCCACGGGCCTTGTGTTCGAAGCACCCCTATAAGGGGTAGGGAAGATATCAAAGTCTGAGCGTGTCTGAATTGGGCCCTGAGAGCGTGGTGTAGCTGTACACATCTAAATGTATCCCTCTCTGGCACCTGGAATGTATCTTGTATCTCCCTTGCTGATAACGCGTGTCCATCTCCAGTACTCAAATGCATCAGTTGTGTCACCTCTAAACCCTCCCAGAATGCCTGATCCTGCAATCCCAAAAAGTGAGGTAATCCATGGTTGGACCACAACGGCAACTCCGCTACCGTATCCTTAAATTTCAGCAGTGATTTTGCATGAGCCCACACCTGCTTCGCCAGTTTAATCAACTGTATGCTTAGGGCTAAAATCATGTGGTTCTAGAACGGGCCATAAGTTAGGTACTCTGAGAAAATGTGCTAAATGATGTTCGGCATTGGGCAATGGATCATCCAACATCCACAGCCTAATATATCTAAGTTGACCTGCCAAATAGTATAAAAACACATCCGGTAGGGCCGCACCCCCCCCCCCCCCCCCTCTGTTTGGGCCTCTGCAGAGTGTCTATTTTGAGCTTATGTCTATTCTTTCCCCAGATAAATGGAGTAAATATAGAGTTGACCAAATTAAAGAACTTTTTAGGAACCATTGTGTCCGCGTGCTCCAAGACATATAGCAATTTAGGTAGCACTACCATTTTAATTAGGTTAATTCTACCTGCCACTGATAAGGGGAGTGACTTCCAGACTGCAAATTTATCTTTCAAATATGAAAGTAGAGGGTACACATTAATATCGTAGGAGTGTGAACTATCCCTAGATATCCAAACTCCCAGGTATTTAAAACTATGCACCACTTGTAGACCCTGAAAATGTGAACCCCACCCACAATTGTTAGAATGTAGAGGCATGAGATAGGACTTACTCCAGTTAACATGCAGGCCCGAAAAACTGCTAAACACCTCCATCAATCTCATAGCCCTGGGTAATGAGGCATTCGTGTTGGCCAGGAACAGCAGCATATCGTCAGCGTACAGTCCTATGCGGTCTTCCCGCGGTCCGATACGAATTCCCTGAAAGGCCCTATCTTTTCGAATCGCTATAGCCAGGGGCTCTATGGCCAGTGCGAACAATAATGGGGACAATGGGCACCCCTGTCTCGTACCCCTATGAAGCAAAAAGGAGGGGGACAAAATCCCATTAACCACTACCGATGCTCGAGGCTCTTTATATATGATCGTAATCCATTTGATAAAGGTAGTTCCAAACCCAAATTTCCTGAGGACCTCACATAGGTATGTCCACTCTACAGAGTCAAATGCCTTGGCAGCATCCAAGGATGCCAGCGCCCAATCCTGCTGCTCCCACCACCCCATCTGAGTAACCACCTGAGCTCTACGAATACTATCCGAAGTGGATTTCCCTGGTATAAAACCTGTCTGATCAGAGTGTATGACATCATTGATGACCCGCGCTAGTCTATTGGCCATTAATTTAGTCAGTATCTTATAGTCTATGTTAAGCAGTGATATGGGATGGTAAGAACCACAATCCTCTGGGTTCTTGCCTGGTTTCAGAATAACTACTATAGTAGCTTCTTTCATAGAATCCGCCAGGTCCCCCGCCAATAAGCACGCCTCAAATAGAGAAAGAAGTTGGGCTGACATAACCTCAATGTATTGAATATATACTTCCAGAGGAATCCCATCCGGGCCCGAGGCCTTACCTTTAGTCATATCCAATATACACTCAGAAATCTCCTCTACTGTGAAGGGGGACTCTAGTAACTCACAACCCTCCTCCGTCAACTGTGGAAACTGCATGTCATCCCAATATTTCCCCAACTCTTCCCTTGAGTGCCCAGCCCTAGACGTATATAAGTCCCTATAGAAGTCTGCAAATTGAGCCACTATCTCCTGGGAGGTATGGACCAAAATATTCTGAGCGTTTCGAATGTTCAACACTGGAGGAGACAAGGTATTCTGTCTCACCACATGAGCCAAGAGTTTGCCGGATTGGTTACCCAATTCAAAAAAGGATTGGCCAGTGAAGAAGATTCTACGTTCCGCCTTCTCCTGCAGTACTAGAAGATAATCCCTCCCCACCGAGAGCCAAGCCTCCCTGTTTTGTGGGGAGGGATCACCCACAAACGCGGCCTCCAATTCTCCACACTTTCCCGCCAAATCCCTTTCCCTTTGGGCCGAGGAGCGCTTAACAAATGATATTGATGATTTCAGGCAGCCTCTCAAATACGCTTTCAGCGTATCCCATCGTAGTAACCCATTCTGCTCCTGCCTATGTGCTTCGAGAAAGACATCTAGCTGATCTGGGATCCTATCATTCGGTTTGATTAATTGGAGCCAAAACGGGTGAATTTTAAGGGCCCCCTCCTACCCACCTCCGGTAATGACATTTGCAGAAGAATCGGACTGTGATCAGAAATTGCTCTTGGAAGATGTTCAATGCTTTCCATAGAGTTATATACAGAGGGCGTGCCAAAAATATAATCTATACGAGACAATGCATCAAATTGTGGTGTGTGACATGTGAATTCACGAAGTCCCATATGACTAACTCTCCATAGATCTACCCAGCCTATCTCCTCCATTAATGAGGCTAATGGGGAGACCCCTTGTCTTACGTCACCCTCTCCCCTCAACAGGAACCGATCAATAGACTGATCCATTATAAGGTTCATGTCTCCTAGGAGGATCACTCTGGCTTCTTGATATGCGGAAGCAAAGGAAACCGCCTCCCTAAGTAGTGCCAGAGACCCTGGCGGTGGGTTATATATCCCCATTACGACATAAGGTGTGGAGTTAATGTTGGCATGCACAAATACGTATCTCCCCTCAGGATCAATTCTGGTATGCATCACTTCCCACCTAAGAGTTCTATGTATTAATAGAGATACCCCTCTAGAGGCAGAAGTTCTAACAGAGTGTCTACTCCACTGAATCCAGGGCTTACATAGAAACTGTACTGTGTCTGCTGTCAGATGCGTCTCCTGAAGACAGATTATATGTGGGTTCACATTCTTGAGCACAGAAAAAATCATATTCCGTTTCCTTGGAGTCCCCATGCCCCTCACATTCCAGGACAAGAACTTAAGTGACGCCATACTTAGAACACTCTCTATGTACCGATAACAGCCCTTCCCTCTCCCCCCTCCCTCTCTCCCTAGGTAGTGCCGTTCCCTGATATGCAGCTCTTAAAATGTAAGGTACTCGTTGTCTGACATAGTGTAAAACAGAGATCAAAAACATGAACCACATAAAAACCCAGTTAGCCATCAGGAGCTCAACAGGAGCTCAATAGCTATATACTATATATGCAGGGGGTAGCTTCCACCGCTAAGGAATATACACAGTGGAATCACAAATCAGGCTGCATACTCCAACAAGTTCCCCCCTGTAATGTGCTTTACTGTGACACAGAATAAGAGGAACAACCACCCGTTGGTCAGAATCCCCTATTAACACTTCGGTAACCTACTACAATCACATATCGTAGCCGGAATAACATATGATCTGGAACGATTCTGAACTCCGACCCCCCCTTATAGGCATGATACAGGAAGATAAAGCATTATGATAGGAAACTTTAAACAATGTCTCCCCCAAGTATAACCTCTCCCCACATGCAAGACAGCAAAAGTCCGTTCAGGATACATATTCCCCATGCCAGCGCTTAAGTCCCCAAGAAATCCTTCATCTTCTAGGCGACCTCATATTCCTCAGCAACCATTCATCCGCCTCCTCCGGGTTGGCAAAAAATACTGCTCGATCTCCATCGACGACTCTCAAGCGGGCCGGATAAGCCATAGAATATGGAATTTGTCGGTCTCGCAGCTTTCGTTTAATCATCACAAACGATGCGCGTTGACGTTGTAGTTCCGGAGAGAAATCGGGGAAAATCGACACCGTGACGTTGTCCACTTTAATGGCCCCCTTGCGTCTGGCTGCCTGCAGGACCAGATCCCGGTCCTTACAATTTAACAATGGTTTACCAATCATTTAAAAGAGCGTAAGCACTTCCAGTTCCAGAGAGATTTGCAGGAATTTAGGGAGAAAAAAAGCTTACGATTTTGTCAACGAACAGCAACAACAACACCAACAACCTAATAGGGGACCAAGAGACTCTGACCCATCTACATCTGAGAGTGAGACAACAGACTCTGAAAGAGTGGGTCCTTTCTTTGGGACAGGTGGTGGTAGACAGAGATTTAGGGGTGGTGCTAGAGGCAGGAGTAGAGGTAGGGCCAGAGCCTCTTCCAATAGTGGCAATAATTTTTTAGCCAACAATCCCCCCATTTCCCGCTACATGCTAAGGGAACAAAAGGATTAGTGAAGGGAATAGATACAGATACAGATAAGTTACAAATCATCAATTTATCTGAGTATAATCTTAGCGCATCCGAGACTATGTTATTAGAGAAGGGGCTTTCATTTGTCCCCACAGTGAGGTTTGATTCATTCACCTGGATAAAGGACTTAAATTTGTTTGCTCGTAAACTCAAATGGATTACATTTTTTAAACATCATAATAGAAAAAAATGTATGGAGATGGGTTTAGAGATATCCGACCTGGAAGGCCTTGAGGCTTTGGAGGGGCTATTGGAGGAGTCAAGTAGAGCCCCAGGACAAGGCCCGTTTACTAATTTAAAGACTAAGAGTAGGAAGCTGCCACCAATAGGAGATTTCACTAATGTAGACTTATTTGTTGACATGGTGGGAGAGGAGATTAAACTATTGAGTCAGGATATGAGGGGTATTGACAACAATTTGTCTAGGTCTGAACGGCTAGCCCTAATCACATTGGAGAAAAAACAAAATATTGTTCTGAAAGCATCCGATAAGGGTGGGAACATCGTGGTTATGAGCAGGGAAGACTACAAAAAAATGTGTGAGGACATTTTGCTCAATCCTAACTGTTATACCATCTTAAAGGATAATCCCACAGCACTGTTCAAAAAGGAGCTTTTGGGCATTTTGGGTGATGCAAAAAGCAGGTCCTTGATCAGTGCTAGTGAATTTAATTTCCTATTTCCACAATTTCCCATCATGGCATGTTTTTATAGCCTGCCCAAAATCCACAAAGGGTACCCCCCCTTACGTGGTAGACCCATTGTTTCAGGCATAAACAATCTAACTCAAAATGTAAGCACTTATATTGATGAGGTGCTGCGTCCGTTTGTACTGGGTTTAACATCATATGTACGTGATACCATGGATGTTTTGAAACAAATTGAAGGTATCACTTTGGAACACAGTACTTTTCTGGCTAGCCTGGATGTAGAGGCATTGTATTCCTCCATTCCACACAAACTTGGCTGTGAAGCGGTAGAGTACTTCTTGAGATCTAGAGGTACTCAATTTGTGGCTCATAACCAGCTAGTTCTGCAGTTATTACATTTTGTGCTGGAGAAAAATGTATTTATCTTTGAAGACAGGATTTTTCACCAGCAATGTGGACTCTTCACATGACTGGGCTGTAAATCTACAGGGTTTTACACTTTTTCGTAAAGACAGGACAAATAGGAAAGGTGGTGGTGTATGTCTGTATGTGAGAAGTGATATGAAGGCGAGTGTGAAAGAGACAATAGTGGGTGAAGACTGTGAGGAGGTTGAAACCTTGTGGGTGGAACTAGAAAGGGAGGTAAACACTGAAAAAATTACTTTTGGTGTAATCTATAGACCCCCCAATATAACTGAGGAGATGGAAGGTCAGATATATAAACAGATGGAGCGGGCTGCACAGGCGGGTACTGTAGTGATAATGGGAGATTTTAATTTCCGGGATATTAATTGGTGTCATGGTTCGGCTTCAACTGCAAAGGGGAGACATTTCCTCAACCTGTTGCAGGAAAATTTTATGGGCCAGTTTGTGGAAGACCCGACTAGAGGTGAGGCTCTGTTGGATCTGGTCATTTCTAATAATGCAGATCTTGTTGGGAATGTCAATGTTCGTGAAAACCTCGGTAACAGTGATCACAATATAGTTACATTTTACCTATACTGTAAAAAACAAACGCAGGCTGGGAGGGCAAAAACATTTAATTTTAAGAAAGCCAATTTCCCCAGGATGAGGGCTGCAATTCAGGATATAGACTGGGAAGAACTAATGTCAAATAATGGAACAAATGATAAATGGGAGATTTTCAAATCTACTTTGAGTTATTATAGTGCAAAATGTATTCCTACAGGTAATAAGTATAAACGACTCAAATTAAACCCCACATGGCTTACACCTTCTGTGAAAGGGGCAATACATGACAAAAAAAGGGCATTTAAAAAATACAAATCTGAGGGTACATCTGCAGCCTTTGTAAAATATAAAGAGCTTAATAAAATCTGTAAAAATGTAATAAAATTAGCAAAAATCCAAAATGAAAGGCAGGTGGCCAAGGATAGTAAAACAAATCCTAAAAAATTCTTCAAGCATATAAATGCAAAAAAGCCAAGGTCTGAACATGTAGGACCCCTAGATAATGGTAATGGGGAGTTGATCACAGGGGATCAAGAGAAGGCAGAGTTACTAAATGGGTTCTTTAGCTCTGTATATACAACAGAAGAAAGAGCAGCTGATGTAGCCAGTGCCAGTGCTGTTAATATATCAGTTGATATACTGAATTGGATGAATGTAGAGATGGTCCAAGCTAAATTAAATAAAATAAATGTGCACAAGGCTCCGGGACCAGATGGGTTACACCCTAGAATTCTTAAAGAGCTTAGTTCAGTTATTTCTGTCCCCCTTTTCATAATATTCAGAGAATCTCTAGTGACTGGTATAGTGCCAAGGGACTGGCGCAGGGCAAATGTGGTGCCTATTTTCAAAAAGGGCTCTAGGTCTTCCCCGGGTAATTATAGACCAGTAAGCTTAACATCCATCGTGGGGAAATGTTTGAGGGGCTATTGAGGGACTATATACAGGATTATGTGACAATAAATAGCATTATAAGTGACAGCCAGCACGGTTTTACTAAGGACAGAAGTTGTCAAACTAACCTAATCTGTTTCTATGAAGAGGTGAGCAGAAGTCTAGACAGAGGGGCCGCTGTGGATTTAGTGTTTTTGGACTTTGCAAAGGCATTTGACACTGTCCCCCATAGACGCCTAATGGGTAAATTAAGGACTATAGGTTTAGAAAATATAGTTTGTAATTGGATTGAGAATTGGCTCAAGGACCGTATCCAGAGAGTTGTGGTCAATGATTCCTTCTCTGAATGGTCACCGGTTATAAGTGGTGTACCCCAGGGTTCAGTGCTGGGACCACTATTATTCAACTTATTTATTAATGATATAGAGGAAGGGATTAATAGCACTATTTCTATTTTTGCAGATGACACCAAGCTATGTAATATAGTTCAGACTATGGAAGATGTTCATGAATTACAGGCAGATTTAAACAAACTAAGTGTTTGGGCGTCCACTTGGCAAATGAAGTTTAATGTAGATAAATGTAAAGTTATGCATCTGGGTACCAACAACCTGCATGCATCATATGTCCTAGGGGGCGCTACACTGGCGGATTCACTTGTTGAGAAGGATCTGGGTGTACTTGTAAATCATAAACTCAATAACAGCATGCAGTGTCAATCAGCTGCTTCAAAGGCCAGCAGGATATTGTCGTGTATTAAAAGAGGCATGGACTCGAGGGACAGGGATGTAATAATGCCACTTTACAAAGCATTAGTGAGGCCTCATCTAGAATATGCAGTTCAGTTCTGGGCTCCAGTTCATAGAAAGGATGCCCTGGAGTTGGAAAAAATACAAAGAAGAGCAACGAAGCTAATAAGGGGCATAGAGAATTTAAGTTATGAGGAAAGATTGAAAGAATTAAACCTATTTAGCCTTGAAAAAAGACGACTAAGGGGGGACATGATTAACTTATATAAATATATTAATGGCACATACAAAAAATATGGTGATATCCTGTTCCTTGTAAAACCCGCTCAAAAAACAAGGGGGCACTCCCTCCGTCTGGAGAAAAAAAGGTTCAAGCTGCAGAGGCGACAAGGCATCTTTACAGTAAGAACGGTGAATTTATGGAATAGCCTACCGCAGGAGCTGGTCACAGCAGGGACAGTAGATGGCTTTAAAAAAGGGTTAGATAATTTCCTAGAACAAAAAAATATTAGCTCCTATGTGTAGAAATTTTTCCTTCCCTTTTCCCTTCCCTTGGTTGAACTTGATGGACATGTGTCTTTTTTCAGCCGTACTAACTATGTAACTATGTAACTATGTAATGTGGTACTGCAATGGGGAGTCCAACTGCTCCCACCTATGCAAATTTATTTCTTGGCTGGTGGGAGGAGACAATTGTTTTTGGGGAGAGTTTTTCCAAGTGGACTTCGTCAATAGGGATCTGGATCAGATATATTGATGACGTGCTGCTGTTCTGGAATTCAACAGTGGAAGAATTCAATCGTTTTGTGGCTGCCCTTAACCAGAACGATCTAGGGCTAAGGTTCACATGTGAAATCAACAATCAGGAACTGACTTTCTTAGACCTTAAAATTATAAAAACATCAGAGGGTACAATCCATACTCAAGTACATCGTAAGGAAACAGCAACCAACAGTTTCCTGCAATGGAACAGTTGTCATCCTAATCCCCTTAAACGTGGTATTCCCAAGGGTCAGTTCATGAGAGTACGCCGGAATTGCAGCTCCATGGACGACTTCGAGAGACAGGCACAGGAACTTACAACCAGATTGAAGGATAGAGGTTTCCCTAAGGGAGTAATCAGAAAGGCCTATGTGGGAGCGAGAGATGCGGACAGGCAGAGTCTTCTTGTTCCTAGACAACGAAGGGAAGAGAGAGTTACGAGACTTATAGGCACTTATGATTCTAAACAATGTGAAATTATGCAGATCCTGAAGAGGTATTGGCGTATTCTTAGTACTGATGCAGATTTGATAGATCAGATTACGCAATGGCCTTCAGTCACATTCCGGAGAGGGAAAAACATCAGGGACAGAGTTATGCATAGTTGTTTTGACCCCATTGCACCTAAAGGAACATGGCTGGACAGACAAATACCAGGCACACACAGATGTGGCAGGTGCAAGGCTTGTGATTTTATTCAAAAAGGTGACAAGTTTAGGAGTGTCGTTACGCAATTGGAATATGACATTCGTGATTTTGTCAATTGTAAAACAGCAGGGGTGGTATATCTGATAACATGTCCATGTCCACTGAATTATGTGGGAAAAACGGTGCGGCAGTTTCGGCGCCGGATCAGAGAACATGTTGGCGACATTGCGAATTCTAGAGATACTCCTATATCCAAACATGTACACGCTACACATCAGGGTCGTGCAGAATGTCTTAAATTTCAAGCAATTGAACTCATTAGGCCTCCCAAACGGGGAGGTGACTGGGATAACCTCATACTACGAAAGGAAGCCCAGTGGATCTATAGATTGGCGTGCACACAACCAGGGGGTTTAAATGAGCAGACAAACTATGCATGTTTTATTTGAACATTCATTTAAACATGCATTTCCATGGCCAGTTATCCCTTCAGGATAGCAAGAGACCCACATGGTCGTCATGACAGGTGGTCTCCTAATTATCAATGATCATCATGTGGGCAGTCTGGCTATGGTTCCTTATTCAGTAGGTGTTTCAATGACACTTTATAGTGGGGTAGACATTCATTTATCTACACAATATGTATTATCAGTGTAGTTGTTTTATCAATGGCAGTCCAGCTGCGGGTTTTGAGCTGATCCGCAACACTTACCCTAACTCTTAAATATCGATATACTCCTTCTTTGCAGTGGTGAGTTCCCGGCAGCATGGGCGACTTGATTGTGGCCTCTACTGCACCTGCGCGTTCGGCTTTTGATGCGGTCGATGTTGGTTCCTGGCTGTCAGCTGATGGCCGGGAGTCACATGGACAGGTGTCACGAATTCGATTGGTGAGTGTGATTGGCTGTTTTGATTGGCGGTGCCGAGGACAGGGGGAGGAGTCAGATGCTTTAAATAACTCAGAGTCCCAGAATGAAGCATGCCGCTGACATCTATGCGAGCATGCTTCCGTGGAGTACAGCAGAATACCTGCTACTGAACTAAATATCGCTGGCATCCCGGCCAGAGTGACCAAGCTACAGACCCCTGATGATGAGTATTGAAACGCGTAGGGTCGGTTGTGAATAGGAATTTTTTAGCATTGGGAACACTAGCATTGTTTGTATACCTCAACACTAGGAGCTTCCGGTGCGGTTATCACGGACTCTAGTGTGAATTAGGGTCAAGACTATTGTTATGCCCATTTTTCAAATGCTGATTCCGTATTGATATTCTTGTTGAACACTGAGCTATAGTAGGTTCACAATTGAATTAGAACTCAGAGTTTATTATTTAATACGTTTTTATACACACGGTGGGGTTTCTTCACAGTGGTGATTGTACCCCTGTTTTTAGAGAGTTATAAATAAATGTTATATTTTACTCATATATCACACCAGTGAATCCTTTAAAATTGTTATGTTGTGGGAGCACAATTGAATATATCTTTGAAATACAGTGAATTATAGTTTTAGAGGGGCAATGACTTTTCACATGGGTGATGTAGGCTTGGAATAAATCTTTATACTCAATAAATGGAATGATCATTTAAAAGCTGCATTTTGTGTTTACTCGTGCTGTCTTTATCTTATATTAAAATTAGTTGTACAATCTGAAACATTATATGTGACAAATTAGCAAAAATAGAAGAAATCAGGTGAGGGAAACTGTAAGGCCGGATTCACACGAGCGTGTGCGTTTTGCGCACGCAAAAAACGCTGCGTTTTGCGCACGCAAAAGTTCCATAAAAGCTCCGTGTGTCAGCAGCATATGATGCGTGGCTGCGTGATTTTCGCGCAGCCGCCATCATTATAACACTCTGTTTTTATGTTTGTAAACAGAAAAGCACGTGGTGCTTTTCTGTTTTCATTCATAGTTTTGACTACTGTAGCGCGCATCACGCGCGGCACACGGAAGTGCGTTCGTGTGCCGTGCGCGGTTTTCACACACCCATTGACTTCAATGGGTGCGTGATGCGTGAAAAATGGGCAAATATAGGACATGTCGTGAGTTTTACGCAGCGGACATACGCTGCGTGAAAATCACTGACAGTCTGAACAGCCCCATTGACTAACATAGGTCCATGCGACGTGCGTGAAAATCACGCGTGTTGCACGGACGTATTATACGTTCGTCTGAATAAACCCTAAGTGGTATTACGGTTTCAAAGAATAAGAATAATACGGTTTCAAAGAATAAGTGTAAGTTCACACGTAGCATAATTGGTGTGGATTTTCGATCCGGATTTGTGGTTTTAAAATCCGCAATGTATTACAGTGGCAGAAAAGTGGACAAGATTAAATAAATCTTATCCACATGCTGCAGAAAATTTCCATGCAGAAATCGACCTGCAGATTTTTAATTTGCAGCATGTAAATTTATGTTGCGGAATGAATGCGCATTTGTTGCAGGTTTTCCCCATTAGGTCAATGAGAAAGTGAAAATCCGCAACAAAGGCCAAATGTATTTTTTTATGCAGAATATTTAAATTTCACAGCAAAAGTCAAACTAGGAAAAAAAAGGGGAAAAACTTTTCTACTTAAAAAAAAAAAAAAGTGTATACTCACCTTGCCTGGGGTTTCCGCTGTCTTCCTAGAATATGCCATTACTTTTTGATTGGTGGGTTCCGACCTCTGGGACACCCACTGATCCTGAGAATGAAGGGAGCGCAGCGCTATGGCCCACTCACTGTTTTTCCCAACACATCAACGCCGCAGCCACCTGCTCTAGCTGCAGTTTTCTACACAGCCGGGTGGCCGGAAATTCTGCTGTGCAGAGAAAACTAAAAAGGAGAAGCAGCGCTAAATTTCTAATTCGATATTATAGTATTGCATTAATTTACATAGTAAACCTTTTTATTACAGTAGGGATAAATTTTTTACTCTTTTTATTCCTCCGACAATCCTTCAGACTCCCTAATGAATGATTTTATTGATGCATTATGTTGGTTAAGCAGCTTCTGGATATCTTGGGGCATTGCCTAGCAACAGACATTGCAGATAGTGGGTGACCACACTGGAGCTACTCGTTCCTGTTGAGAAAAGCCTAATTATTTGCTGGTCTCATAATAGACTATCAGGACTAGAAGAGGGTCTGTGGAGTCTGGAGAAGTCCTCTTTAACGCATATGATAAAAAACTGATATTAGAATAAAAAGAGAAACACATAGACTTTCATGTTTTCAGAGACTGCAAAAACTTGTTTGTTAATAAAACTGTCTATTCAGTAATTCTAGACATTTAACTTCTAACATGCACAGTTTGTAGGTAGAATTTGTATATCCAAATGAATAACTAGAACTAATAAATGTGTCACATAAAAAGGAGCTTGTCTTGGTTTAATAATGTGAAATATGGAAATGAACGGTCGGACTAGAATTCATTAAAAGTAGTGGTGTTCTGTGGTGTGGGTTGTCTGCCCAAAGGACTGATAACAAAACTGAAAAGAAAAATTAAGCCAGAAAAATGCTAATGCAATTATAAAGTGAAAGATTGTGTTGGAAATGTGCAACACTTAGTGCAACACTTTCTAATTATCTCAGGGGTCGTTTCAGAAAAATATTGTATTTGTAAAAGAGCTTCAAATCAGACCAAAACAAAGTCTAATGGATTACACTTTATAAATGACATTTATCAAGAGGAAGTTTAACCCCTTCCCGCTTTGGCCACTTTTGACATTCCTGACGGAGCCTAATTTTTCAAATCTGACGTGTTTCAATTTATGTGGTAATAACTTCGGAATGCTTTTACCTATCCAAGCGATTCTGAGATTGTTTTCTCGTGACACATTGGACTTTATGTTACTGGCAAAATTTGCTCGATACGTTCAGTATTTAATTGTGAAAAACACCAAAATTTAGTGAAAAATGTCAAAACTTTGCATTTTTCTCTGTTTAAATGTATCTGCTTGTAAGACAGGCAGTTATACCACACAAAATTGTTGCTAATTAACATGCCCCATATGTCTACTTTAGAGTGGCATCGCTTTTTGAACATTCTTTTATTTTTCTAGGACGTTACAAGGCTTAGAACTTTAGCAGCAATTTCTCACATTTTCAAGAAAATTTCAAAAGGCTATTTTTACAGGGGCCAGTTCAGTTGTCAAGTGGCTTTTAGGGCCTTATATATTAGGAACCCCCCAAAAGTCACCCCATTTTAAAAACTTCACCCCTCAATGTATTCAAAACAGCATTTAGAAAATGTCTTAACCCTTTAGACGTTTCACAGGAATTAAAGCAAAGTAGAGGTGAAATTTACAAATTTCATATTTTTTTGCAGAAATTAATGTTTAATCCATTTTTTTTGTAACACAGAAAGTTTTACAAGCACCGGCCTCAGAAGCAAAGGAGCACCTAGAGGATTTTGGGGCCTTATTTTTATTAGACTATATTTTAGGCACCATGTCGGGTTTGAAGGGCTCTTGCTGTGCCAAAACAGTGGAAATCCCCCAAAAGTGACCCCATTTGGGAAACTACACACCTCAAGGAAATTATCTAGCGGTATAGTGAGCATTTTAACCGCACAGGTTTTTTGCAGAAATTATTGGAATTAGGCCGTGAAAATGAAAATATAAATTTTTTCAAAGAAAACGTAGGTTTAGCTCATTTTTTCTCATTTCCACAAGGACTGAAAGAGAAAAAGCACTGCAAAATTTGTAAAGCAATTTCTCCCGAGTAAAACAATACCCCACATGTGGTCATAAATGGCTGTTTGGAAACACGGCAGGGCTTAGAAGGGAAAGAGCGCTATTTGGCTTTTGGAGATCACATTTAGCAGGAATGGTTTGCGGAGGCCATGTCGCATTTGCATAGCCCCTGAGGGGACAAAAAAGTGGAAGCCCCCCACAAGTGACCCTATTTTGGAAACTACACCCATTGAGGAAATTATCTAGGGGTATAGTGAGCATTTTGACCCCACAGGTGTTTTGCAGAAATTATTGGTAGTAGGCCCTAAAAAATGAAAATCTACATTTTTTCTAAGAAAATGTAGGTTCAGCTAATTTTTTCTAATTTCCACAAGGACTGAAGGAGAAAAAGCAATAAAAAATTTGTAAAGCAATTTTTCCCGAGTAAAACCATAGCCCACATGTGGTAATAAACGGCTGTTTGGAAACACGGCAGGGCTTAGAAGGGAAAGAGAGCTATTTGGACTTTGGAGATCACATTTAGCAGGAATGGTTTGCGGAGGCCATGTCACATTTGCAAATCACCTGAGGGGACAAAACAATGAAAACGCCCTAAAAGTTACTCCATTTAGGAAACTACACCCCTTGAGGAATTCATCTAGGGGTGTAGTGAACATTTTGACCCCACAGGTGTTTCATATAATTTATTAGAATTGGGCAGTGAAAATAAAAACAATCCTTTTTCTTCAATATGACGCAGCTTTAGCTCAAAATTTTTAATTTTCTCAACAAATAAAGGAAAAGAAAGAACCCAAAATTTGTAAAGCAATTTCTCCTGGGTATGGCAATACCCCATATGTGGTCATAAACTGCTGTTTGGGCAAACGGCAGGGCTCAGAAGGGAAGGAGCGGCATTTGGCTTTTGGAGTGAAGATTTTGCTGGATTGGTTTCTGGGTGCCTGTGGGACCAAAACAGTGGAAACATCCCAGAAGTGACCACATTTTGGAAACTTCAATGCATTCACCTAGGGGTGTAGTGAGCATGTTAACCCCGCAGGGGTTTTGTAGAACTTAGTGTGCGTAGGAGGTTGAAGCATTGTTTGTTACTTATTATTGTATAATGCCTGTTATGTCGTTAGTGACCACTAGATGGTGTTAGAGCAGTTGCAGTGAGTTGCTGGACAGATTACACTGGACATGAAAACGTGGGGTTAAAGGGGAGGAGCTAAAAACGGAAGAGGGGGAAGAGCAAGTGGATAGGGGGCAGCCATGTTGAAGGCGAGAGAGAAGGAGCATGAGATATGAGCTCAGGGAAGAGATATTGAAAGTTAAAGTAAACAGCAAGAAAGAGAGAGCAGCAGGATAAGGAACTCCAGACTGGTGTGAGGAAAAGAAGAACCTAGGAGTCATATCCAGCAGACTGCTATCTGGTACCCTGAGCGAGAGACTGGGGACAACGGTGACCAGGCTGCTGCTATTACACGAGAGAAGCACCCTTGGCTCAACGATCCAAAGAGTGGACTAACTGGACACAGCGCATACTGCCAAGGTGAGCCGTCAGCCGATTACAGAACCCCTGCCAGGCCCGTCGCTATTACACCATAGCGTCCGGAGACGCGTAAAGGACAGAGACTGATATCAGGCGGAGCCATTGAAAGATAAATAGACTGTTGAACTTATACTGTTGCTGATTTCATCTGTTTATACGGTTATTGATTAAGTAAAGATTTATAAAGAAAACCGGAGTAGTGTTGTGGTGTCCACATTTTAGTTCCATCTAACACGTGGCGTCACGAACAGGATGAGTCAACCGGGAGCTTCAGCAGAGCCTGCCATCGATGCCCCATCCCCGGCACCAGGGCTAGCTCAGCCCTTAATTCTGTTTCCCATGGGAGCAGCCATGATGAACGTACCTAAATATGATGGAAAGAGTCTGACGCTACCGGACTGGGCTGAAAGACTACGGGCCGCGGCTTGGCTCTACCAAGTGCCATCCCCCCACCAAGCAGACCTCGCACTGAGCCTGTTAGAGGGAGATGCCCGCCAAGCGGTAGTAGTACTCCCAGCCGACAAAAGAGCAACCCTGGGGGATATCCTCGGCAGACTTGAAACCCTATATGGAGACACTACCCCCGTCACTGACCTACGGAAGAAGTTCTATACCAGGGGCCAGCAGGAGGACGAGACCGTCCAACAATACTGAGTCGGGCTCCAACGACTGTGGAAACGGCTTAGCACAAAGGATCAGGAAGGTTGTGCGGCTGTGCCCGACTCAGATAGAGTGCTGCGGGACCAATACGTGTCCGGACTGAGAAATAAAGCCCTAAAGAGGAGTCTCAAAGACTGTGTGCGGATGAAGTCGGGTGCCGCCTTAGCGGATGTAGTCCGAGAGGCCATAGATTGACAACGTGATGGAGATGACACTGCCCGCATTAATGCGCAACACTCTGCCGAACCAGGGCCGCCACTACCAGCGTGCCCTGCACCGGAGAGTGCGTTCCTCCGAGACTTCGCCAAAGACATGATGGAGTCAATACGGGAGATGAGAGCAGAGATCGACCGTCTGAAGGCGACAAGACCTAATCAAGAAGACCATCCCCGCCGGAGAAGAACTGAACCGACCGGAATCTTCCGGTGCTGGGAATGTGGCCGACCAGGACACCAGGCGAGAGACTGCCAGGCCCCTGGGATGGAGTGGCCTCCTTTAAACTAGAAACACCCGCGGCTGTGGGCCAAGCGGCTGGGAGCTCCAATTCCAATGGCCCGGATGTTCCTTACCACCGTATTGCAGGTAAATCGCCTATACTACAAGCTCAGATAAAAGGGATAGCCGTAAATTGTTTACTAGACACGGGCTCTGAAGTCACGACGATGGCGAGAGAAATATATGAGAAGCACTTCGCGGGGTCCGAAGAATTGGAGAATCCTTGGCTCCCCTTGATAGCCGCCAACAATCTCCCCATACCCGTAAGTGGAATGATTTGGATAGATATTGAACTGTTCGGAAAACAACTCCCAAAACAGGTCGTGTTGATCGTGCCCAGCTATGCCCGGCCGAGTATACCAGTGATCATCGGCATGAACGTACTGCGAGAGCTAGATGGGCTCCTACTGCAAGAGATGGGGTCTACTGGGAGCGGGTTGGCGGGGACACCCGAGTGCAACGGTCCCTACAGAAATTACAGCGGATCTGTCGACAGAAAGAGAGAGTAGCGCAGAACGAAGGACAAATGGGCACCATCTGGTCACCCCGAGGAAAACCTCTACGGCTGCCTCCTCGACAAGAGATAACGTTACCCCCCCCCCCCCCCCCCGCCCAATCTATCAGAGTTTTCTCATTACTGGCTTTACACATCAAACACACAATATATTAAAAAAAATTAAATAGGAAAACATTTGTTGTTTATTTGTAAACTTTAGTATCATAGATCAGCAACGCAGCATTAACACTGAAAATGGTTTAACATCTTCTATGCCCCCTTTTTATTACCTAATTGACTTATGATTTTTAACCGAGTTCAGTGGCCCGGCGTGGACGGCATGATGCAGTGACGTCATCGTGCCGGGCAGTTGACGTCATCAGCGTGCTCCCGATCTCTTGTAGGCCTCAGGCCTAAACCAGGCTGTGGCCTACAAGAGCAAACGGCGGAGAAGGGGTTTCTATTGTGGCAAATTATTATTTTTTTTACATTTTATACTGCTAACTTTTTTTTGGTGGGTTCCGCTGGACCGTTTGGACTACGTCGTAGATTCATTGGACTACTTCAATGATCTACTTTAAAAAAAAAAATTGTGAAAGAGGGTTGCATGGGGGAGTTTTGATTTCCATAAAAAAAAATTCTTATGTCTGTTTTTTTTTAATACTTTATTATGGCCTTAGTAATGGTAGCTGTCTGATTGACAGCATTCAATTACTAAGGCTGGGGCTTAGCATTAGCCAGTAAAAAGGCTATCACTGACCCCTATTATTACCCCGGTTCCCACTGCCGCCAGGGATACCGGGAAGAGTCAAGTACGATTCAGTACCTGGCCATCTGAAACGATGGTTAGGCCGCAGGCTGGTATTATCAGGCTGGGAAGGGCCAAAAAAGTGTCCCTTCCCACCCTGGGGATGCTAGGCTGCAGCTGCTTTATTGTATCTGGCTGGTTATGAAAAATTGGGGAAACCCCTCGTCATTTTTTAAAAATAAATTGAAAAAAAAATTACGTGAGATCCCCTCCATTTTTCATAGCCAGCCAGATACAATAAAGCAGCAGCAGCAGCCTAGCATTACCAGGTTGGGAAGGGCCATGGTTTTTGTCCCTTCCTAGCCTGATAGTACCAGCCTGCGGCCACCCAAGTACCCTTCACTTCAGATGGTCGGGTGCTGGATCGTACCCAGCTCTTCCCGGTACTCCTGGTGGCGGTGGGTACCGGGGTAATAATAGGGGTTAGTTCTTTCCGACTTGAACTCTTGGCTGTGGTCTGGACCATCACGGAGAGATTCGTAGTGTATCTAACAGGTAGCCGAATCGAGATTTACACCGACAACAATCCACTGGCTTATCTGCACACTGCAAAACTGGGTGCATTAGAACAGCGCTGGGTGGCACGCCTTGCCCAATTCGATTACATCATCCGCTACAAGCCTGGCCGCAAAAATTTCAATGCAGATGCCTTGTCCAGAAAGCTTCCGCAGCTTCGTTTTAGCGATCGGTGGAGGTCTCACTACTCGGACCCCACCAATCAAAACTTCTGACATGTTACTATGACATGTCAGAACTTTGTCAAACATTTAGTTACCCTTTAAAGTATAGGTTCACCCACACTTATATGAAATTGCATACATAGAGATTTCCAAATACAGTGAAACCCTTAATCTCGTTTCAATAAGAACCTGATAGGTGTTGGGTTAACAAATATTCCGGATAATCAAATGCCAGATTAAAGCAATTTACTGTATATACTGATTATCAGTCAGACCCTTTTTAATGTCCTCTGTGGCTTCCCTGTCAGTATGTCACTTGACCACTAGAATATATACATATATATATATAGCACACAAGAAAATGGCAACCGCACACTGCGAACACTAATGCCACCTAAGCCACTCAACATAAAAAAATATGCATTACTGCTAAATCTACATACAACAGTGAGGTTCTTAGCGCACATTTTGATCAAATTGTGTGAGCCCACCTGCCACGACAAGGCGACCTCTATGAGGTGGGTACCTACGCTGCACATACACCCAGAACTGGGATTAAGCCTACATATATCTGGGGATGGTAGGAACCAACATTAAACTAAATAAAATCACCCAGGGCAGAATGGGAGGAGTGCAAGATCAAAAACGGAGGCAGTCACTTACCCCACATACATGAATCACATAAACAACGCAAAAAATTGAACAGCACATCCCAGGAAAATGAAACAAAACGTGTATGCAGGTGCAAGTACGCCTGTGACTGCAAATATACAGCACACAAGAAAATGGCTAATGCCACCTGAGCCACTAAATGTAAATAAATATGCATTACTGCTAAATCTACTTACAATAGTGAGGTTCTTAGCGCATTATATAGTCCTAATACAATGTCAGCCGCACAGCCTTGTAAATCATAGGTGGGTGCCGACCTGCCCAGGTCAAGGCTAACAGACCTGCTGTAGTAGAATCCAAAAATCAGGCAGCACTCCAAGGTATAAGCAAGGTAGAAAAAGGTGCTTTATTGGTCCATATACACACTTGTGTATATGGACCAATAAAGCACCTTTTTCTACCTTGCCTATACCTTGGAGTGCTGCCTGATTTTTGGATTTTATATATATATATATATATATATATATATACATATATATATATATATATATATATATATATATATATATATATATACACACACACACATAATTTGCAGATTTATTGATTTTTATCATTTTATATTTTATATTTTGTTTCAAAGGTGAGCCTAAACTTTCAATGAAATATAAGGTAGAGCTGTCATTTCACTTTCCAAACCATTTTTACATTGCTTGTGGTGCCCAACTTTCGCAATCGTGTCACGGGGCACTGATGGGCTGTCAAACACTTTAAATGCCACAGTTGAATGAGAACCCTCTTACCCCTACCGTTACAATAGAAGCCTGTCTGTCAATAACCGCTGGGCTCCCACTGTTGATCGTATGGGCACAGCTTAATCGCACATACATGTAATTCATGGTTTCTTAGCACAAGGCATTCCAAAAGGTACATACACGTTATATTGCGTTAGTTCTGAAGCCCCTTCACTCCAGCAGTCTGATCACCAATAAAGAAGTGATGGCATATACTAGTGATATGCCATCATTTTTTATAGTATAAAAACCCTTCTAAGCAACTACAAATCCGACCTTCACTTTATGGCTGTGTCAACCCATGACATCTTTACCACAGTTTTGCTGTTTTTTTCTGTAAAAATAACAGAAAAATTTGAGAATAAAACTGCTGAAAAAACAGCATTTGTGAACACAGCCTTAGGACCATGCACACATCAATGCAGTATTTACGGTCAGTAAACACTGCACGGACGGGCCGCGGAGTGTCATCCGCATTTGTGGACCGTGCTCACAGTAATAAATATAGAACGGTCCGTAAATGCGAAAAATAGGGTATGTCCTATTTTTTGGGGCTTATTTCTACGGCCCCGACACACACCCGTAAATATACGGGAATGTGTCAGTATTTTATCCACAATTGTGGATAAAAAGTACGGACATGTGCATGGGGCCTAACTCGTCTTTCTAATATCATGCTTATGTGACAAATTCTCTTCAGGGGGTTGCTGAAAGTCTGGGGCCAGATTTTGCTGCCAGTTGCGTTTTTGGGGTCAGTGGCATTTTTTAGAAAACACAGCGTGACATTTTTCACACATTTTTCTCCACAGGCTTTTCAATACAACTTCAAAAACCGCCAGGAAAAACTCCTGTCCAAAATTATATTTAAAAAACGATTCAAACTGCAGGCACATTTTACATGCATCTTAAAAACAAAAACAATAAACCCTGTCTGACCCCGGCCTAATAGCTATGTGCTTTTTGCTTAGGGCTGGTTCACATCATCGGTTCCATTCAACCTTTCTGTCAGAGGAACCAATGAACGGAAAGCCGAACAGAAACTATAGCTTCCGTTTGCATTACCATTGATTTCAATGGTAATGCTTCTGTTTCAGTTTTTTTTTTCACAGACATAATAGCGTAATCGACTATACCTCTTCTGTGTAATACTGATGCAAAATACTGATCAAAATTTCCAAGTTGTAACGAGATCTAAATCTCTGTTTACACTGGCACCTGTAAAAAAAAAGAATTCATGACCGATATAATGGATCTGGTATGATCCATTTGTACTGGATGGATTTCAGAAAGATCCCATTGACTCATTTCTCAAATCAATAACTTTTACACTGGTGTAATCATGCGACAAACAAATCAATGCTGACACCTGGTGGTCATTTTGTATTTTACCTAACGGCAAGCTACATCTATAATGGTAATATTGCATTTTTAAAAAGGACATAGTGTAGTGTGTGTCACAAATGTTTTGTGAGATCTTGTGAGGGTGTGTTCATAGGTTTTACAGAAATAATCAGCAGAGCAATGTGCATGGAGCCTATGTGTAGGCAGACGAAAGTGTCCGTTTTGCGCGCGCAAAATCTTAGTGTGGCATCTGTATATTGTGCGTGGCTGCGTGATTTTCGCGCAGCCCGCATCATTATGACACTGTTTTTATGTTTACAAACATAAAAGCTGGAGGTGCTTTTTTTTTACTACTGTTGCGCGAATCACGCGCGGCACCCGGAAGTGCTTCCGTGTGCGATTTGCACCCACCCATTGACTTCAATGGGTGCGTGCTGCGTGAAACACGGGCAAGTATAGGACATGTCGTGAGTTTTACGCAGCGCACATACACTGCGTGAAAATCACTGACAGTCTGAACGGCCCCATTCACTAACATAGGTCTGTGCATATCACTGACGTATAACACGTTCGTGTGAATAAGGCCTTAGAGTAGTAACACACTAGGCCAGGGGTCTTAAACCTGGGCGGGTAAATGGCCTGCACATAGAAAAAACATGAAATTGACGGGCCGCATTACTTTCAAATTTGATACAATACAAAATTAATGTTAATCAACTCGTTATTTGAACTACTATAATAATACTACATTAGTATAAGAATATTACATTACTATAGTACTACATTACATTACTTTTTTGCTCGCATCTGTACTACATTACTATAATAATACTACTAAACTATAAGGGTATGTTAACACGCAGTGAGCAAAAACGTCTCAAAATAAGGAGCTGTTTTAAAGGGAAAACAGCTCCTGATTTTCAGACGTTTTTTGTGCCATTCGCGAAATTCGCTGCGTTTTTCACGGCCGGTTTTGGAGCTTTTTTCCATAGAGTCTATGGAAAACGGCTCCCAAAACGTCCCAAGAAGTGTCCTGCACTTCTTTTTTGCGGCCATTTTTTTACACGTAAAAAAACGTTGCGAAAAACGCTCTGCGTCTCATTTTTCAGCAGTTTTTCGGGCATTTACGGCCAGAAAAACGGCCGAAAATAGGCCGTGTGAACATACCCTAATACTACTCCGTTACTTTAACAATACTACATTACTATAATAATACTACATTACTATAACAATGCTACATTAGTATAACATTACTATAATAATACTACATTACTATAACAATACTATATTACTATAACAATAGCGCTAGGTATAAACTTACCAGAAATTTGCGAGTTTACTCCATATGTATTTTAACAATCCAGTTTTACAGTTTAAGTGTCGCTAAATGCAGTCTAGCTGCTCAGTTGGCAGCGTTTGTCAGCCACAAGAATGTCAAGACTAGGCAGCCCCTTTTTAGATAGTGCCACAGAGCCCTCTATAGATGGTTCTGTAGTGTGGTTTTTCGGGAAGCATGTCCGGTGTGGAAATACTGCAATAAAAAAAAAAGTTTATACTTACCCGGCCGTAGTCATAGCGACGTCTCTCTCTTCTGAGTGTACCTTGGTCTCCTGGGATGACGTTGTAGTCCATGTGACCGCTGCAGCAGTCACACAGGATAAATAGTTATCCTAGGAGGCCGGGCTGCACTCAGAAGAGAGAATTGCATCGCTAGGACTACGGCCGGGGATAAGTATGAACTTTATTCATTTCAAATGAAAAATACCTTTTTTTTTTTAATTTGCGATTTTTTGCGGTGGATTCGCAGCGTTTCCGCTGCGGAAGTCGCAACACAGTGTTGCAGCTTTTAGCTCCCCATTGAATTAACATCCTGCGGCTTAAAAAAACCACATCGCAGGTCGATTTATGAACTTTTTTATTTTGGCAGATATTTTCCACTGTGTGTGGCTGAGATTTGTTTAAATCTCACCCACACTGCTGCTACTGTATTTTGCCGCGGATTTTCCACAATGAATTCCATTGCAGAAAATCTGCAGTGTTTCCGCCCAGTGTGTTCCTATTCTTATACTACTGAGCCATAGACACTTCATAGGTGGGCAAATGGTTCTTCCATACGGCAGTGGTATTTACAGAGATATTGCCCCCCTAGAAGCAAGAATACCTCTACAATATGCTATCCAAAAAAAACATGGCTCAATTTTTCTATTGGATTAATATTGCGGGTAAGTTCACATAGGTTCTTCGAGAAGGCACTGTATAGTATAGGCTTAAAAGTATAAAAATACAGACCACCATATTGTTTAATTTCCATGTATGATGTCATTCATTTTTCAGTGTGAGAAAAATCAAGCAGGATGTATTTTTATTTATGCATTCACATTTGCATTTTTTGCAGGCAACGACAAATCCTATTTGTCTCTAGCTATTGTGAAACTACAACTCCTAACATTTCCATTGCAATGATTGGAGGGCCACAAGTTAGAAACCACTGCACTAGGGGCATTTTACATACCAGGACCTTTACTTGGTTCTGCAGGTATTCCATCTAGTACAAGCTACCGCGTTCTAGTCTCTCCGTCACATCACTGAGCTGGCTGCAGAAGTTGCCAAAGCCAATCCCTTCTTTCTTCTGACATCAGTCAGTGCTCTGCAACTATCGGCTAAAGCTGCGGACCATGGATTTAATACCCCATCCTGATCACCCAATATCTGCAGGGCAGACTAATGTCCGAAAGGAAGGGCAGTTAAAAAGAATAGAAAAAAAAGTAAGAATTAGTCTTACCGGTAATTCCGTTTCCTTGAGTCTCCCATGACGGCACACTAGGAGGATGATCCCTTGACCTCTGTAGGGACAGGAAACTGAGGGAGGTTAAAAAAGGGCCCCACCCACTGCCTCCCACCAGTGTGTACCATATCACTACACCGGAAGGAACTAGCTAATCCCAGCAGTATGTTAACTTCACATACCACAAAGAAAGTAGGGTGGGTAAATATATGCCGTCGTGGGGGACTCAAGGAAACAAAATTACCGGTAAAACTAATTCTTACTTTCCATATCGTCCCCCATGATGGCACACTAGGAGAATACCAAATTAGATGGTTTAGGGTGGGACTACAGCATGAAGTACTTTGTGGCCGAAGGCTGAGGGCATGTTCACATGCAGTGGTTTCAGACGTAATTCGGGCCGTTTACACCTCGAATTACGGCTGATAAAAACGGCACATTACGCCTCCAAACATCTGCCCTTTGCTTGCAATGGGATTTATGGTGTTCTGTTCCCACGAGGCTTCATTTTACAGGTCGCTGTCAAAATACGGCGCGAAAAAAGACGCCCGCGAAAAAGAAGTGCAGGTCACTTCTTCTGACTTTTTTGGAGGCGTTTTTCATTGACTCCATTGAAAAGCAGCTCCAATAACGGCCGTAAAATATGCCGTGAAAAACGCGAGTTGTTACAAAAACGTCTGAAAATCAGGAGCTGTTTTCGCTTGAAAACAACTCCGTATTTTCAGACGTTTTTTGCTAAGCGTGTGAACATACCCTATGTCTCTACTAGATGAAAGGTCTAGCCTATAGTGTCTTGCAAAGGTAAGGGAGCTGGCCCAAGTAGCTGCAGTACAAATCTGGTTAAGCCAAGCTCCTCCCCTTTCTGCCCATGATGCAGCTGTGGACTGGTGGAATGGGCCCTGATGTTTACAGGAACTGACTTTCCCTCCAGAGAATAACAAATTTTAATTGTTGTCTTTATCCGTCTAGCAATGGTAGCTTTTGAGGTTTTTTGTACTTTCTTTTTCCCCCAAAATTGGACTAGGAGGTTGGAATCTTTCCGCCAGTCTGCAGTAACCTGTAAGTATTGTAAGATTGCTCTTCTCACATCAAGAGACTGAAATTCCTCTTCTTTTTGATTCCTGGGATCCTGACAAAATGAAGGAAGGACAATCTCCTGATTTCTATGAAAATCTGATACGACCTTTGGAAGGATCCAGCTTTAGTATTATTCTATCATCCATTATCCTAAGGTATGGTTCTTCTGTGGATAGCGCCTGTATTTCCCCTAGTCTGCTTGCTGTGGTTATTGCTATTAGAAAGGCCACCTTAAAGGGAATGTGTTGCCAGCAAAACATGTTTGTTTTTTTTTTAATTAAACATTTAGTGTGTAGGTGATTAAACATTGTTCACATTTTTTTTATTTTTTTCATGAGTCAGGAAATATTATAAATTAGATTCTAATTTATAATATTTCCCATTGCTGGTCACTAGATGGAGCTAATCCCAAAATTGCAGCATTGCATGTGGTAAAGCAACCACATTGCTTTTTGCTGCAAAATTGGGAAAAAAGCACTCGCTCTAGTGAGCTCTGAGAATCCCCCCCTCCTTTATCCTGGCTAGTGCCGGGATAAACGAGGGGATTGAACGGTCTAACCTCCTACACTGTGTGTCGCCATTTTTTGAGCTAACACACAGTGTAGTAGGTTTACATACAGTAGTAAACACACACAAACATACATAGAAATCTCTTACCTGCTCCTGCCGCCGCGGCTCCCTCCAGCCCGTCCGCTCCGTCTGCTGCCGCTGGTCCAAGTGCACAAGTCCGGAAGCCGCGACCGGAAGTAGTAATCTTACTGTCCGGCCGCGACTTCCGGTCCACAGGAAAATGGCGCCGGACGGCGCGCATTTCAAATTGGACTGTGTGGGAGCGGCGCATGCGCAGTTCCCACACAGACGGCGTACACAGAAGTGGATGGGACGGGCCCCGTTCGCAGTCCCTATGGGACTGTGGCTGCCGTATTCCATGTCTGTATGTGTCGTTAATCGACACATACAGAAATGGAAAAAAAAATGGCAGCCCCCATAGGGAAGAAAAAGTGAAAAAATAGAAAAAAGTAACACACAAACACACAAATAAATAAAAACGTTTTTAATAAAACACTAACATTAAACTGACATGAATTTTTTTTTTGTGGTGACACTGTTCCTTTAAAGAGGCTCTGTCACCAGATTTTGCAACCCCTATCTCCTATTGCAGCAGATCGGCACTGCAATGTAGATAAGAGTAAAGTTTTTGTTTTGTTTTTAAAACAAGCATTTTTGGCCAAGTTATGACCATTTTTATATTTATGCAAATGAGGTTTTCTAAAGTACAACTGGGCGTGTTTAAAGTTATGTACAAGTGGGCGTGTATTGTGTATGTACATCTGGGCGTTTTTACTTCTTTTACTAGCTGGGCGTTGTGACTCGAAGTGTATGATGCTGACGAATCGGCATCATCCATTTCTCTTCACAACGCCCAGCTTCTGGCAGGGCACAGACACACAGCGGGTTCTCGAGAGATCACGCTGTGACGTCACTCACTTCCTGCCCCAGATCCTGCATCGTGTCGGACGAGCGAGGACACATTGGCACCAGAGGCTACAGTTGATTCAGCAGCAGCATCAGCGTTTGCACGTAAGTAGCTACATCGACTTACCTGCAAACGCCGATGCTGCTGCAGAATCAAATGTAGCCTCTGGTGCCGATGTGTCCTCGCTCGTCCGACACGATGCAGGACCTGGGGAAGTGATGTCACAGCGTGATCTCTCCAGAACACGCTGTGTGTCTGTGCACTGCCAGAAGCTGGGCGTTGTGAAGAGAAGTGGATGATGCCGGTTCGTCAGCATCATACACTTCTAGTCACAACACCCAGCTAGTAAAAGAAGTAAAAACGCCCAGATGTACATACACAATACACGCCCACTTGTACATAACTTTAAACACGCCCAGTTGTACTTTAGAAAGCCTCATTTGCATAAATATAAAAATGGTCATAACTTGGCCAAAAATGCTCGTTTTTATAAAAAAAAAAACTTTACTCTTATCTACATTGCAGCGCCGATCTGCTGCAATAGGAGATAGGGGTTGCAAAATCTGGTGACAGAGCCTCTTTAAGGGACAAGTGTTTGATGTCTACGTCTTCAATTGGTTCAAAGGAAGGTCTAGTTAGGGCCATGAGGACAACTCTGAGTTCCCATGGCCGCTGTCTCTATTGCTCCCGGTGTTCATGTGACTGGTCACATGATCGCCGGGTGCTGTTACTAGAACCAGCACATCCCTATTAGTGACAATCGTCACTATGAGAGGGCTGATTTCCCCTGTAACTGGGGCTGCTGTGCAGTTCCAGTTACAGTGGAAAAGCATGGTGTAAAAGAAAGAAAAAAAATATATAAAGTTCCCCAAAGGTCTTTTCTGACCTTTGAGGGACAGACTATAGTAATAAAAAAATAAAAGTGAAGTAAAGTGCAAAAAAATAAAATAATAAATACACATAAAATACACACCCCAAAAAAACGTTCCCCTCCCGCCAATCATTGTCGTAACACTAGCCTGGACCCAATTACCCTAATATAGACATGTAATATATTAAAATTTATGGTAGACAATGACTATCACAAATAATATGTCTAGTTTAGGGTAAAACTATGTTATTACCAAAAAAAAATATTTGAAACGGAAAAAATAAAAATAAAAATTCTAAAATAGCCAAAAGGTTTTGTATAAAAACGATAAAAAAGGAAACCTGCATTGTCTACGGAAAAAAACATCGCAAAAATCTCATCGTTAGCCCAAAAAAGAAAAAAGTTATAGCCGTTTAACTAACACGTGCTAAAAAGGGCTAAACGGTGTCTGGTCCTGAAGGCTCAAAATAGCCCGGTCCTGAACTGATTAAAGGAAGTACTATCGGGTCTTCCAGTGCCAATTCCCTCAGGATTGGAAACCAGGCCTTTTTGGCCAGAATGGAACAATCAAAATGATCTTCAGATCCTCCTTGTAAAGCTTTTGAAGAACCCTTGATATCAACGGGAGTGGTGGAAAGGCGTATGCTAGACCCATGTCCCAAGGTTGAGATAGGGCATCTATGCCTAGTGGACAGTCCTGGGGTTTTAGAGAGAAGAAGAGCTCTGTTTTGGAATTGTATCTGTTCGCAAACAGGTCCACCAGAGGAAACCCCCCATAGCCGTGTGATCTGGAGGAAGACCTCTTGATTTAAAGAGGCTCTGTCACCAGATTTTGCAACCCCTATCTGCTATTGCAGCAGATAGGCGCTGTAATGTAGATTACAGTAACGTTTTTATTTTTAGAAAACGAGCATTTTTGGTCAAGTTATGACCATTTTTGTAGTTATGCAAATGAGGCTGGCAAAAGTCCAAGTGGGTGTGTTTAAAAGTAAAAGTCCAAGTGGGCGTGTATTATGTGCGTACATCGGGGCGTTTTTAATACTTTTACTAGCTGGGCGTTCTGATGAGAAGTATCATCCACTTCTCTTCAGAACGCCCAGCTTCTGGCAGTGCAGACACAGCCGTGTTCTCGAGAGATCACGCTGTGACGTCACTCACAGGTCCTGCATCATGTCAGACGAGCGAGGACACCGGCACCAGAGGCTTCAGTTGATTCTGCAGCAGCATCGGCGTTTGCAGGTAAGTCGATGTAGCTACTTACCTGCAAACGCTGATGATGCTGCAGAATCAACTGTAGCCTCTGGTGCCGGTGTCCTCGCTCGTCTGACACGATGCAGGACCTGTGAGTGACGTCACAGATCTGCACTGCCAGAAGCTGGGCGTTCTGAAGAGAAGTGGATGATACTTCTCATCAGAGCGCCCAGCTAGTAAAAGTATTAAAAACGCCCCGATGTACGCACCAAATACACGCCCACTTGAACTTTTACTTTTAAACACACCCACTTGGACTTTTGCAAGCCTCATTTGCATAACTACAAAAATGGTCATAACTTGGCCAAAAATGCTCGTTTTTTAAAAATAAAAAAGTTACTGTAATCTACATTGCAGCGCCTATCTGCTGCAATAGCAGATAGGGGTTGCAAAATCAGGTGACAGAGCCTCTTTAAAGACCAATCGCCCGGATCTAGGTTTTTCCTGCTGAGGAAATCTGCCTCTGTGTTCTCCAAGCCTTTTTAGGTGAATGGTCGATAGAGAAAGCAGGTTTTGCCCTGCCCAAAAGAATATTCTCTGAGACAGGGAGAGCAGGGTGGGAAATCTGGTACCCCCTTGATGTTTCAGAAAAGGTACTGTCGTCATATTGTCTGACAGTATCCTGACATGGTTGCTCTGAAAGTTGAATGAACTTGACTTCAGTGTTTCCCAGACTGCTCTCAATTCTGGGTAATTTGAGGAACGAGCCACTATGGTCGGTGACCAAGTCCCCTGAATATAACTGTCTGGGAGTTTGGCTCCCCAACCTTTTTTTCTCACATCTGTTAGAACTAGGATTACTGGAGACTGATGCCACATTACAACTTACCTGAGGTTTGAGTGCTCTGTCCACCAATGTAGGAAAGATCTTATTCCCTGAGGTATTTTTATCTTCCGATCAAGGGATAATTGTTTCTTGTCCCATGAAGAAAGTATCCACCTCTGGAGTGGACGGGAATGGTTTTGGCTCCAGGCCACTGACCTGAATGCAGGCTGTCATCTGACCTAGTATACTCATTGACGCTCTTATTTTGTAAGAGGTGGCTCTTTGAAAATCTCCGATATTGGAGATTATGGCCCTTCTTTTCTCTCCCGGTAATAGGGACATTTGTATGGTAGAGTCCAGTATGACCCCTAGAAATTTCATCCGAGTGTCCTGAATTAAATTTGATTTTTGGTAATTTATTAACCAACCAAGTTCTGCTAGATGGTTTGTCACTAGCTTTACCTGGGTGGAAAGAATCTCCTGGGTGTCTGCTGTAATCAGACAGTCGTCCAGGTAAGGAATTATAATAATTGCCTGTCTGAGAAAAGAAGCTATCACCTTTATCATAATCTTTATAAATAACTTTTGAGCAGATGAAATTCCGAAGGGGGGAGATGTAAATTGGTAATGGATTCCCTGGCCCGTCGAGTTCCTTACTGCAAATCTTAGGAACCTCTGCGAGGAGGGATGAATGGGGACATGGTAGTAAGCATCCTTTAAACCCAGGGTGCACATATAAGCCCCTTTCTTTATTAGGGGAGTGGTGGATGCTACTGATTCCATCTTGAACTTCCTGTAAATTATGTGAGGGGTTTCAGGTTTATTATTAGCCTGTGTGAACTGTCTGGCTTTCTTATAAGAAACAGAGAGGAGTAGTAACCTTCTCCCCACTGATCCTGAGGTACTTGAGATATTACTCCTGTCTGGTGTAGCTTTCCGATTTTGTCTAACATCTGAATTTTCTGAAACTGAGAGGGTTGTGTTGTCAGAACAAATCTCTTCGGAAAAAGGGTATTTATTTATTTCAGTTACTTATATAGCACCAACATATTATGCAGTGCTGTACAGAGGTCCTCTTTTACTGTCCCCAATGGGGCTCACAATCGAAATTCTCTATTGGTATGTTTTTGGAGTGTGGGAGGAAGCCAGAGTACCCGGAGGAAACCTACGCAAACACAGGGAGAACATACAAACTCCATGCAGATGTTGAACTTGGGTGGATTTGAACCCAGGCCCCCAGCGCTGCAAGGTAATAGTGCTAACCACTGAGCCACCGTGCTGCCCACGGGTTAAAAAAAAAATTGTTCTGGGTGATGCGGCTCAATAGATAGAATCTTAACAACCTTCCTCCGACGTCATGGTCTGTTCTCCTGTCTATTTGGGTTGAGCAAGAAACCTCTACCCCTTACTCCTTTTGGATAACTCCAACGACCTGTCTTCCCTTTCCCTCTATAGTTTTCACCTTTGGGCCTCTGGGAATGAAAGGGAAATTTCCTTTTAGCTGGCTTTTCACCTTGGGGCCTCTGGGAACAAAAGGGAAATTTCCTTTTAGCTGGCTTATCCTCTGGAAATCCCTTTTTCCTATCTGCCGCCTTCTCTAGTATTTTGTCTAGATCTGGACCAAAAACATATTCCCCCCTATTTTTTTTGAACGGGTCTCCCCCCTCTGCCAGTATCTCAACCACAGAGATCTTCTCGCGGCATTAGTGAGGGCCCCTTCCTTAGCTGCAAACCTGATGCATTCTGCCGAGGCATCTGTAAGAAACCCTGTAGCTGCTTTTAGCAGAGGAATTGACTCCACTAATTGGTCCCGGGGCATTCCTACCCTGAGATGGTTCTCTAGCTCACCTAGCCAAACAAATAGGGTTCTAGCTACTGAAGTGGCGGCTATGTTAGTTTTCATACTAAACTTTGATGTCTCCCAGGCCTTCTTTAGGAGAGTCAGACTTCCGATCCATGGGGTCTGTTAGCTGAGCGGAATCTTCAAATGGCAAGGATGTTTGTTTAACCACCTTTACTATCTGAATATCTACTTTAGGGATCTCGTGCCAGATGCCTGTATCCTCCTTATCAAAATGGAGGTGATCCTTAAATTCACGGTAAGCTCCCAGCCTTCATTCTGGGTCCTTCCAATCCTCGTTTATAAACTCAAATACATTTTCGTTAATAGGAAAAATGCTTTTTTGATCTTAGACCACCAAATATCTCGTCCTGGATGGTCTTTTGTTTTGCAACCTCTTTGATATTCATTGTACCCCTGACTGCTTTTAATAAATCATCCATACCCATGGAGGAAAAATAATATTTCTTCTCATCGTCTTGATCTCCTTCAGGATTTAGAGACCCTAATTCGTCTATGTCCTCAAGATCCTTAAAGGAACAAATAGGCCCCTTCCGTGTCTGAATCAGAAAGACGCCAGGAATGGACATGCTGGGAAACCTCAGAGCAGGAAGCACGTGGCAATTTGTAACTGAACACACTGGTCTTTTACCTGCTCCTCGTTCCCGATGCAGTCCCCACTTACGACGTACTTCCGTTCGCGTGGTCCTCGGACGCCACTTCCACCAGTTGTTGGCCGGCTGGCTGAATCCCACGTGGGTAGGGACACCGACGGAAGTGCTTCACTCCGTCCGGCGTTAGTTCCACGGGACGGTGAAGCACACAACCCTTCATTGTTAATAGGGCGCATTATACACCATATAGGTGGGCTAAAACATTTTAAGATCGGAAAGCAAACTGTCCTAAGTGGGCAGGGGAAGAGGCAGACTTAATATTTAGTGGTCATGTCCCCAAATAAAGAGATTCTGGGAGGATATCCTTAAAGAAATTGAAGAGAGATATAGGGTTGAAATCCCTTGGGATCCGGTTATATACATATTGGGTTATGATGAATAGTGAATAGGAGTAGATCTGCAGTTCTGCAGCACGGCTGTTATGCTTTGTACGGAGCAAACTGCTTCCGGGCTCCGTACATAGCATTATGTGCCACAACATCCAGTGCCTGCAGGACATTGGTGCGGGGTCCGGGTGTCGGACCCACACTGATGACCTATCTGGTATCAGTTGTCTGAAGGTGGACAACCCCTTTAAGGGAACAAGAGATACTAAGAGAGAAGTCCTATTGAAACTGCTATATTGGGCACGTAATACCATTATGTTTAAACGGATCAAGCAGGATCCACCTACGGGAAATTGCTGGAAGATATATGTGAGGAGTATGCTACTACCTAGCAAACAGCAGGAAGGTAGAGTTTGAGTAGTTGTGGGGAAGTTAGTGGCAATAGGAGGTTGGATACATTCATTTGTGTAGGGGGGCGGAGAGAGCGAGATGGATGTGTTTTTTGTTTTGTTTGGGGATGGGATAATATTTTAAAAAAAAGTTGCAATATGGTAAGATAAACAAGGACGCTTCATACGAGTGTACCTGTAGTGGGATCTTTATTAGGGGGACGTATATTTAATGTATGTTTGTTTTCTGCTGTACGTTATTGTGAGGGGGATATCCTAATGGGACTCACTAGAATCAAAATATAAAAAGGGGATGATGATAACAGAGAAAAAGTCTGGATAAATGGGTGGATAATTTTTTTTTAGAGGTGGGTTTAGAGGTCTGAATCTATACTTATGGGGAAAGGGTGTATTTTGATAGTTTAAAAAGTGTTGGTTTGGTTCGGTGATAAGAGTTCCATTCCCATATCCCCTTTATAGATTGAAAATGTATAGGTAGGTAATTGGTGTTAACGATTCCTTGAGTAAATGGATTATATGTTGTCCTGCAATGAATGCTTACCGATTTGCATTTTTTCTAATATAGCATAATAAAAAAAAAAAAAATAATTTTTTACACACACACACACACACACAAAAGAATGGAGACAGCACACTGCGAACACCAATCCAACCTAAACCACTAAATATAAATATGCATTACTGCTAAATCTACTTATAATAGGGAGGTTCTTCGTGCACATTTTGATCAAAAAGTGTTTGCCCACCTGCCACGACAAGGCGACCTCTGTAAGGTGGGGACCTACTCTGCACATACACCCATAATTATTTATTTATATTTAGTGGCTTAGGTTGCATTAGTGTTCGCAGGGTGCGGTCGCCATTCTTTGTCTGCTGTATATTTGCACCTGCATACACATTTTTTATCATTTTGTTCGAGCGTGCTGTTCAAACTTGTGTTTATGTGAAATATATATATATATATATATATATCTCAGAAAGCGGTTATGATTGCTGCTGCCAGCACAGCGATAAACAAGAATGTGTCACACAGGCAGTTTACACCTGCAGATTGACTTTAGGAGAAACATGACAATGAATTTACAGCCACGAACTCCCGAAAGATATTCCCATAGGCATCACTGTAGTACATGGTCCAGGTGAGTCTGTCAGCCCTTTACAGCAGTTCTCCACATCAGCGGAAAGAGACGAACAGGTACATCCCGAGCGGTTCAATACAAAATGTACCTGTCGAAAAATCTGATTCATCTTGACATGAAAAATATAAATTCACTGCTGCCTAAGCAGTTTTAATCCTCCACTGCTGTAAGTACAGTATCAAACCAGCTGAGACATACTGCCTACTGCTGAAACTCTTCAGGCTGGTTGACACATCACGTATAAAATACGCTACCAAACTAGCCTTAAGGCTATGTTCACACGGAGTATTTTGGGGGAGGAATATCTGCCTCAAAATTCCGTTTGAAACTTTGAGGCAGATATTCCTCTCCCTGCACGCCGATTTTTGCGGCAATTATCGCGCCGTTTTTCGCCCGCGGCCATTGAGCGCCGCAGGCATAAAACAGCGAGAAATACGCTTTCTCCTGCCTCCCATTGAAGTCAATGGGAGGTCGGAGGCGGAAGCGCCCGAAGATAGGGCATGCCGCTTCTTTTTCCCGCGAGGCAGTTTTACTGCTCGCGGGAAAAAGACGCCGACGCCTCCCATTGAAATCAATGGGAGGCGTTCTCGGGCCGTTTCTGCCGAGTTTTGCGACGCGGTTTCCGCGTCAAAAAACTCGGCAAAATACCCCGTGTGAACATAGCCTATCTTAATACTCCCTTGCATTGCACTTTACGGAATTTGCACCGAAATACTGCAAACAAACAAAATTACCCAACATATAGGTATAAACCCAGCCTTAGATGGGGGTTATCAGGCAGAATGTTTCTAGCAACCTGTCTGTCTGAAAACAAAGATGAACTGAGGCCAAGACAACGACGTTTATAGCGGTGTGCACACACAGCGGATAATTTCTGCTGCGGAGAGAACTTGAAATCTGCCTGTGTTACGTGCCGTTTTACCTTTTACATAGCAGTGGGTAAAATCCATGGCAAATATAGAAGACCACGACAGAAGGTGAATGCTGTGGATTTGAAAATCTGTAGCAAACCCGCAAAAGGTGCAGATTTGTTTTTTAGCAGCACGCATGATTTTGTCGTAGCCCTGACATCCATTGCACTGCACTTTAGTTGCAGATAGTCCATGCACATTCTGCACTGCAAGTCTGCGACCAATATGCTGCATGTGCAAGCAGCGTAACAGAACTTAAACCATGGTTTTCTCCGAATTCTTTATTAAATTAAGTGTCCATTTAACCCAGCGTGAATTACAATACGTTGTTTTGTGTTTCACATATTGATGTAGCTGGCCGGTATCATATGATAAAACATATTTGATAGATATTTAGTTACGTAACAGCCAGTTGTGAATCAGAATTTACTAATTATTATTCTCACAAAAACATAAGTGCAAAAACCACATGTATAACCTAACCATTCAGTTTTATATGTATAGGTTTTGTGCAATCCCTTGAAATCCTTATTTCCCCAATGGGATAAATTGGGGATCATCAGCCAAAACCCATAGACATCGGAAAAGATCTGATGTCTATGGCCAGCTTGCTGTGTCTACAGGAGATG